>NC_133308.1:11485622-11498980 GCF_012295235.1 Primulina huaijiensis | reverse complement strand
ATATTTCATTTAGAACAACCGGCAGAGCCACACTATCGTCTAAATGAAATATATGATATATATATGTATATGTATGTATGTATAATATAACAATAATAATTGATGAAATATTTATTGTATCAAAATTAAACAACAAATCAAGATAACCACTTCAATGGTATCAAGCATTTGATGTAAATTGATAACAACAAATAATTCATTTTTATACCTACAATAAAAAGAAATTAGCAAAATGAAAAAAAATAAAAAAAGAATATACAAAATATAAACAATCTTACTTCACCAAAAATTCATCATCTTCACCTTGACATAATAGAAATAGCTTTCCATGAACTTACTTTTGATCAACACTAAAAACATCACTCATAATTTGGAAAATGAAAAATATATTGGAACTTAGAACTTTTATACACACTCAATGAAAATATATATTTTACAATATGATAGAATGATTTTCAAACTAGCACAAGGCCTCTATTTATAGGCCAAATGAGAGAAAGAATCAAAAATTTTATTAATGCAATGTAGTTGTAATAGTAGTCTTTGTCTCCTCCAACTTCAATTACATGTCCCTTTTTTCAATGCTTTGTTCCACGACTTTAATCATCGAATTTGACTCTGCTCAAAACAGCAAACATGTGGGGAATTGTCTATAGATGAATTTTGCCACTTGTTTCATCTCATTTGGTTAAATATTAAAATAGTTACGATTTTTTTACTATATACTGATCATGGTGAAAGTAAATTTGTCCTCCTTTGTTATTTTCACAATTTGGTCATATTAAATAACTTTTTAGGCAATCATGTCTTCTGCAAAATTGTAGATAATTTCTCAAGGATTCCAAACATGTTTGAATCACCTCCATTTGAATTTTTTAGCTCGAGTTATCATTATTTTACTAACACGTAGAAAACCTGAAAATAAAACATATTTAGTAAGACATTTAAATATAAACACACAATACTAAAATAACATAATTCTATAATTTTAATGAAACTTAAATTTTAAAATATAGGTTTTAACATATAATAAATTATTAATTTTAAGTTTCATCACAGCATCCCCATTAGGGGGTGGGGGTGCATTCTCTTGTTGGTTCACACTGTTCTCAGCTCGGTTCTCATTAATATGGGCACGTCTAGGACGCATTTTATCTGAACTTTTTCCAAATACTAACGTACCAACATGCAGTTTTAAAATAAATGGCATCTAATATTTATCTTTGATAGTCATGTAAGCAAGTACATCTAATCAATTAATACATAAGAAAATAATAAAATTTTAAAGCAATAAAACTCACAAACTGTAACGTCCGAAAAACCAACCTACGTAAATCACATGCATGCAAAATTATTTTAATTGCTTAATTCTTTTATTTAATTGATTTTAAATTCTAGCATGATATTTATAATATAATTAAATGTATGATTGCATGATTAAATGATTATGTGACATGTTTTCATGAAATTAAGGATTTTACCCGAATATTCGATAATAGGTAGGGGAAAGGAGACCGGGGACGACCAAGATAAGAATATGTATTTTTATTTAAATAATGACAAGGATTCCTAATACGATTAAAAATGATTTAATTTTTCCTAAAAATGTTGAAGTTCGAATTATTTTACGAGTCGAGCTCGATTTTTCCCGAGAAGTCGGTTTTGGGCAAACAAAGAATTTTAAAAGATCAAAAATATTATTTTATGGAAACTAATTTTACAAAATTTTATGTTTTAATTAATTAAGTATTATTGGGCCCAATTTAATGATTTAAAGAAGGCCCAATTACCTTAAACTTGCAAGCCCAAAAACCAAAGCCCATTAGCATGTTAATTAATTATAAATAAGTGATTTAGGTTTCAAAAACCTCACAATTCCTCACATCATCAGCCGTGCACTCCTCACACACACCACCATACTTTTCGAAAATATCTAGAGGAGAAAAGCTTGTGTTCTTCGTCGTCCGGTCGTCCAACATCGCACCCTCGCCGAAGATCGAATAATCAAGCGTTACAAACGCAAAGGCACATTTTCTAAATCTTTTTAAACATCATACAAATCATATTATGTGTGTTTTATTTGATTATGCATGAAAAATACATAAGTTCTATTATTTTACGGTACGTTACGTATTTTCAAAATTTTAACGATTTTACGCTTGTTTTGAAATCATTTTCGAAACCAATGGATACGCTGCCAATACATGAAACATGATATATTAAAGGTTATAAGGCTGGGCAACCAAAGGAACAAACAGAAAAGGAGAAAAAAAGAACCGTAGGCTTTGTACAAAACTCAAGTTGATCGATCACTATGCATGGTGCTGAGGGGTTCGACCAAGTCTCGAGGAAGGCTCATACTGGACGTGGCTCTGGGTCAGGAAGGGTCCTAGCATGGTTAGGACCCCTCGCGCGCAGCATAAGACGAGTCCCATGAAGTAGGGACTCCTCGCGCATGATGGTAGAAGTGACAGCAGGGCTTGCTGCTGGGGCTGGGTGGCTCAGGGTAGGTTCATCAAGGTCCTAGGGTCATGGGCAGGGGTCGGGCCAGGAGCTGGGGTGGCTTGGGTGGCTGCTGGCTCGAGAGGAGATTGAAATCGTGAGGGATCTTTGTGGCGCAGATTCTTGTGCTTGGTTCAGGGGGTACGTGCATGGGTTCCAGGGGCTGGGGTGGTCTGGGCTGGGTCTGGGCATGGTCCAAGGATGGTTAGGGTTAGGTGGGCTCGGTGGTGGCTCGGCTGGAAGAGTCCTAGACTAGGTAGGAGTCCTAAAAGTTCCAATGATACTCACGGACACACGCATGCATATTGGGTCTCGGTTCCAGGAGTGATTGGGTGAGCTAGGGGCTGGTTTTTTGAGCTACGCTTAGTTAAGAGGGTTCCTTGATGGGTTGGTTGGTTTTGGCTCAAGGTGGCTCGGACGTGGCTCGAGTAAATTGGGAGATGGCTCGGGTGGTTCAATAACGTGTCAAAAAGGAAAATTAAAAGAAAAAAGTGAATCCATGGGTCCACGGGTGTGGCTCATGACTTGGAAGGGTAGAATAAATACTAAAAATGTTATGTTTAAAATTTTGGAACAAAATAATGAGTTTTAGAATTTTCCGGGATTTAATCACCTTACGAAACGTTAATTAAAGAATTAATTGAAACACCTAGTTTTAAGCTTAATAAAATTATGAAAAATTATATTTAAGCTTAAATAATTATTGAAAGTTTAAGTTTTTAATTTGGGAAATTTATATTAAGGTTGGGTTTAATTCGGGATTAAAACGCTTTAATATGTTATATTAAAAGATTAATTTAAAAGTCATCGATTTAGGCAAAATAAAAATATGAGAAAATTCATGTAGGCTTAAATAATTATTTAGAATAATCTCATGTCATTAAAAGTTAAAAAAAAGATAAATTCGAGAATTTTTACGTCCAGGGGCAAAACGGTCTTTTTACACTTAAAAAAATACGAAAACGTTTGGCAGCGTTCCGAAGGATCAGCACGCATGTTAAATGTTATTATATGATTTAAAATGATGATTTTGATGATAACATGTATTTTTACGATTTATGGTAAAGCTGTGCAATTTATACTGTTTAAAACGCTCTTTTTGGAAAGCTATGTTATTTTATGGTTTTTAAAAAAAAATGAAAAACTATTTTGAGGGATGTGAATTGATTGTGACAATGATATGATATATGATATATAATTTTGTGGAGATGACGTGAGGGCCAAGGCCCCAAAGGGAACCCATATTCGGGCAAAGGCCCCAGAGGGACCCCGTTTACGGGCCAAGGTCCCAGAGGGACCCCGTCTATGGGAAAAGGCCTCTGAGAGATCCCGACGATCGTATTTCCATGGTGGAGCCTAGTGTCCACCCCCATGGATCATGTGGAGCTAAGACTACTGTCGACCAAATGATAAAAACTAGTCACTTTCAAGGATCAAACTTCACCCAAAATGATATATGATTGAAAGATTATGATAAAAATGATTTTATGATATATGATTTACGATGAGGATTAAAGCTATTTTTAAAATGAATTATTTATGTTTAAAGCCTATTTTAAATGATTTTGAAAGGATTTATTTATGCTTAAAGTTATTTTAAAATGATTTTACAATTTATGATTTAATTATGCTTAAATGATTTTTAAATGATTTTAAATAGTTTATTTATTTTCAAAAGTTATTTTAAATAAAAATATGATTTTTAAATTCATGTGAGTGTATATGTATTATTTGCTATTTATGTTTAGAGCGTGTTGAGTCTTTGTGGGGCCTCGGGTTCGATATCTAATACTAATAATTATAATTGTAACAAACCAAATGATCGAGTAAAATACATAATTTGTGGTTCATAAATCCACATAAACATCGTCAAAATAATTTAATTGTCTCAAATGTTTGAAATATAATTTTCAACATGCCAAAATAAAGAAATCCCAACATCATAAAATAGCTCCTAAGACCCGAGAATCCAACTCTAACTCGTATCTCCTCGCCTTGAGCTGGACTCTGGCATCCCAAGCCTCGCCTCACCTACCGTCAAGCACATGAAAACAAGAGGTACCGGACATGCCGATGAGTATAAACCCAGTATGATACAATCAATAACATATGAGAATTAAAGTGACAAATATTTCATATTAAATTCATAAAGATGCAATATATGCAATGCATGATCAGAAGCTGTGGGATATCAATAAATCTCAAGATCAAGTGAATCATCTGGTCATAGTGTATCCAAGGGAAGAGAATCCCCCAGCAACATCCACCGACTCAACCGCTCGGGGTGGGGTGCTGTGTTCTACAATCTCAGGACTATGGTGCGCATATAGAGAGTGTTCAGGCCATAGCAGCGACCTCCGCATACACTATGCCAACTCAACTATAGCCCCACACGTCCAACAAATCAATAAATCAAGGCGACCTCCGCCATATCAAATCTGAATCAACAAATGGCTCAATATGCAATGTAATGATGCAAATCAATATCATCATTTCGATATAATAATAAATCATCTCAAGGCCACAATCATCATCAAATCACAAGTAATTCATCGAGCCATAGAATTTTCAATTTGAAATAAAAATGATACTTTTACCTCGTATGTTACCGACCGTAACATACCTTTCAAATATTACCAAAAGAAGATCGAAATGTGTAGGTGAGAAGTCTTGAACCTTTGAATTCTACTACAACTCAAGGACTTTGATCATCTATCAAAACAGAGTAATTTCTGTTCAAAATTCATAATTAGTTCAATACTTCTTTGAATCAAGATCCGTAAATTTCTTAACCTTAATATGCCATAAAAACATTCATTGAATCATTTAATCAAACACATAGCATGCGTGCTAAAGAAATTAGCTCATATACTTTGTCATTGGCTTCAATTCCATTTTAAATTCAAACCAACACAATTTCAACATCTCCAACATCTCAAATATCAACACAAATATCAATTCTAAACTTCGTCCCATTTCCAAACTTGAATAAAAATATAACATACTTACACCATCTTGAAGATCTTGGAGAGAGCATCACAAATCTAACTTCATTTCATAATTTCCTTGAACAAATCTCCCATAGATTGAAGAAGAAATTAGAAGATGAAAGGAAGAATGAAGAACCCTAGCTCTAAACCGATGGAGTAGGAAAAAGAGAAGAGAAAATGATACAAAAATCATTCCCCAATCAAATATATACCATCCAAACCTCAAAACACGTTTTTTGTACAAGTGCTGGGCGCCATGGCGCGTGATTTGGCGCAGGGGCGCACACCATACTACCCAACAACAAAAATTTCAGCACCGGGCGCGCCATCGCGCGGGATCTGGCGCAGGGGAGCGCCGTATTCTGCCCAAAAGTTGTAGCTCTATGTCTTTTCGTGAACCTCTCCAAATTTTAGATCATTTGAAGGTCTGAGTAAAACGTTATGCTAAATCTCCCAACATGTGTCATTGTAGGAACGACGATACGCACGACACATTTCGGGGCGCTTTTGGCTCGTCTTCCCTAATGATTTGAACAAAACTCAAAATAAAAAAGTTATAGCCATATGTCATATCTTTCTAATGGAAGTAGCCTCACATCAATTGGATCAATATACAAAACATTATGCTAAAAACCACAACTACTGCCACATTTTTCATACCGTTTCTGCACTTCCATCACCTATTTAGCTCAAATTCAACCTTTGATTCTACCCATCAATTATATATTCCATTCTGTAACATTCACTACCATTTATACCAAAACGTAAAGTCATAAACCATCACAACTAATGCCACAATATTTCAAAATTCGGGCATTACAGTCTTTAAACTCACTAGGTTTGTATGATGCAGGATTTGATGATTTTGGAGGCGGTGACGATTGAGTCGATTGAGTGCAGCAGTATACACCCAAGGGCTTTTATGTTTTCACACTAGCTAGATAGATTTATGATTTAAATATTTATGTTAAGGATTTTATTTAGAGATATTTCTATGCTTTATTTTTATTGTCAGATGATCTTTTCAAAGGTCAATTTAGGAATTTTTGGTTAGTCGATGCTTTAGGATTTTATTTTATGAACTTGATATTTAAATTGTTAAATTATTTTGATCCATGATTATGTTAAATTATTTTATTTATAATTTATGATTTAAGATTAGAAAAAAAAATCGAGGTCGTTTCACAAACATTGAGGCGTGACTTCTCGAGCTCCTTAAAAGCAGTAGCAGGCATAACCCTTTTCAAGAACCACCACTCTGATACCAACTGAAACGACCCTAACTTCTAATTCATTTTAATTTACACTAGTTTTTTTTTTTTGTAAAGTCGAGCATAATTATTTCATCATAAATAAAATAGCATATATAAATAATCAAATAAACAAAACTCCATGTCATCCATAATCATTCATGCAGAATAAGCAAAATAAGCATTAAAAGTCTAAAATTTAGCTCAATAATTATAGCACCCTAACAGTCTATAAATATAAGCGATAATCCAAAAAATCATCAAAAGTCTTTAACATATGCGGAATTTCTAGGTCCTCGGGTATGCACTGCGCCTTCCGGATAACTCGATAGTCCGTACCTCAAGACTCAACATCATCCTTACCTGCAACCATTCAAACCTAGTGAGTCTAATGACTCAGAATGCTCAAACCTCATATAGCAAGTACATAACTCTACAAGCACATGCATAAAAATTACTTTGACTAGAAATAGATTTTTCCATGCAATCATGAAACCTTCAAAATATGCAAATTTTAAAATCATGTTTAAATATGAACCTTTTCCTTTTAAAATTATCCTTTTTATGTGAAGTCCGCTCCTCGAAAGAGACAGCTTTTATTCGATTGATCAATCTATAAACCATAGTACTAGGCTGCCGGGTTCAACGTCCAGGATCCCACCAACAATCATAAACATAACTTCACCGTTCACGTTTTCAACGGATCAGTTATCATTTAGATTCTCGCCCACGTTTTCAACGGTTCACTCCCTTTCGTCATTGCAACTTCACCGTTCACGTTTTCAACGGATCCCTTACTACCTTTTCGTCACGATCAATTCACATTCCTCAAAAATATTTCCCTTTACCTTTTAATTTTATAAAACATTCATGATTTTCCATATTCTTTAATATTCTCAAAAATGGCTCATATCATTCGTATACATCGAAATTGCTAACAATAGCACATACATACAAATACGTTAAAACTTCTAAAAATAGCATATATCATGCATATACTTCAAAACATCTAAAAATAACATTTAACATGATTTGGAATTGTTTTAGGAAGTTGCAAACCACCCTCGACTTTCCTAGAACCCTTTCTTATACACTAAATAAGACCATGAACAGGCTCTTTCCAACACAGACCCGACGCCTCACGTCCTAGACCCCTCGCAATAGCAGTCCTCTGTGCGCGTCTCTTGCGCAGCAGCTGTTCTCTCACGTCCAGCAGCTGTCCTAGCCCCTTTGTTTGACTCTTGGCTCTCACCAGCCGGTCACCAAGACCCTAATGCAGGTCGCTAGCCCCTGGACAAGCCCTTAAACCAGCCCCTTAGCCCCTAGAACCATGACACACCAAAATAGCCCCCACGAGTTTAAGTTCTAGAGTTCCGGTTCCAGCCCTAAACCAGCCCGTCCAAGCCTTAGCCAAACACATCCTAGACCTTCCTAGGACCCTTACCCTTCCCTCAATACCATGTCTAGGGTCCCATGCAGCCACCATGGCCAATAGAACCCCAAGCTGCACCCTCTCTTGCCCTCACGGGCTGCACGTGTTTGCGTACAGGGCTGGACAGCCCTATGCGGCTGTTTGGTTCCTCTTTTGTCCCTTCAATCCTCTTCCTAAACATCTAGACCAGCCCTCGTTTACCTTGGTTTGCATCCTTCCCTCAACACTTTTCAATAAACATTAACAATCTTTTATGAAAACATGAGATACACATGCATGAGATTAAAAACAATAACTTTTATAAATGTTTCACACACATCAGCATATATGCAATAATATGGATTGAATGGTGCTTGAAAAGGGTTTGAAAACATGCCTTGATCCTTATTTCTTACTAGATATGAGAGAAGGCGCGACGAGAGACGAACGGGGTGCGAATTTTTCCTTCCTTCCTTGCTTCCTCTAGGTTTCGGCCTCCTAGGACTCTAGTGTGTGTGAGTGTGTGATGATGGATGGGGGAGACGTGAATGAGGAGTTTGTAATAGGGAAGGATTCTTTTAAATAAGTTAATCGTGGGCTTAATTTACATGATGGGCCCTAATTATTTAATTAACTCTTTCCTACTCTAGGCCCAATTAAGCAATTAATTAAATACTTAATTAATCTTTACTAAGAGTCCCAACAATATTTAAAATATTTGGTGCTACTCGTTTCTAATATCGCACGCCCGAAACTACTAATTTTCTTCGTAAAAGTTCGTTACTGATTAAACTTTTCCCTTACTATAAATTTATTTTCGCTTTCCTAATTTATACTTTCTAAATATAGAAATTTTTATTTATAACCTTCTAAAAATAGAAACTTCATTAAAATCGTCCCGATTCTCTCGCCTTTGTCATGCGTCGCGTATTCGACCGCATACAGTTTACATTCATAATTCGATTAAATAATCATTTAACCATGCAAATACTTAAGCATACTTCTATACTATAAATTCAAATAAATTTTCACGCATGCATGTGGTTAGCGTGATCGGGTTTTCAGGTGTTACAGCTTCTGCAGGAAGCCATAACAGAAGATGTTCCAAAAAAGGTTAGTGTTGAAACTGAAACAACTGACAGGGCCTTGGTGATCTTTCAACAAGATAACAAGGAGCAGGAACCAAAACCCTCTTGAGTCAAGTCCCCTGGTATTACAATGGCAACTGAACCTATATTCGATGAAATTCAAGACATTCAGACCGATCTTGTCAGTATGATGACTTCCATTTCTGACATCCAATCAACGCAACTGGCGCATACTATGAAAATTGATTCCATAAAGGAGAATATGTTCAAAATTCTTCAACAAATCACAAAGGATGTTACGAACCTATTCTTCCCGATAGATCAAATTCAGAAAGACAGAGCGTCGACTGAAGCCCATTTCAATACTCAAGCAATGTTCAACAAACACTTTGATTATCTGGAAAATATTGTCACCAAGATAATGGACTTAATGCAAGAACTTCTGATAGATGTTGTTTCGAATGTCAACTCAGAAGATCGTATTATATCCAGAAAAGTTGAGCCGTTTGACAAAAAGGGGAAAGAATAAGAACAAGATCAGCAGACGCAATCTACGAAGAGACCAAGTCAACCAACTGATCAAAGACCAGTTGAGAAAAGAGCTAGGAAATAGAAGATCAGTTAGAGGTTAAAGTATTTGGCAGATTTTGAAGATTATTTTAGTCAGTTAGAATATTCTTTTATTCTTTCATTTTTTGTACGAATCTGTACATTAAAATATTTGTCAATAAAAGGTTATTTTATCTATAATAAGTTCAGTTGATCAGTTCATATTTTCTAAGTTTTGTCAAACACCAAAAAGGATAAAATTGTTGGAAACTGAATTTCGGAAGTTTGACAAACTGAGCACTTAATAGATTGAACTAACTGATCAAGAAGACTGATAGTAACTTGTAACGCCCCGAAAATTCGAAGGTTCACACGAACCACATGCATAGAAGTGACGGAACTTAAAATTAATAATTTATTATATGTTAAAACCTATATTTTAAAATTTAAGTTTCATTAAAATTATAAAATTATGTTATTTTAGTATTGTGTGTTTATATTTAAATGTCTTACTAAATATGTTTTATTTTCAGGTTTTCTACGTGTTGGTAAAATAATGATAACTCAAGCTAGAAAATTCAAATGGAGGTGTTTCAAATATTTTTGGAATCTTTGAGAAATTATCTACAACTTTGCAGAAGACATGATTGCCTAAAAAGTTTGTTAAGATGATCAAATTGTGAAAATATCAAAATGAGGACAAATTTACTTTCACCATGACCAGCATATAGTAAAAAAATCATAACTATTTCAATATTTAACCAAATGAGGTGAACCAAGTAGCCAAATTCATTTACAGACAATTCCCCACATGTTTGCTGTTTTGAGCTGAGTCAAATTCGGTGATTAAAGTCATGGAACAAAGCATTGAAAGAAGGGGCATGGAATTGAAGTTGGAGGAGACAAAGACTACTATTACAACTACATTGCATTAATAGAATTTTTGACCATTTCTCTCATTTGGCCTATAAATAGAGGCCTTGTGCTAGCTTGAGAATCATTCTATCTCATTGTAAAATATAGTGTGAGTGTGTATAAAAGTTCTAAGTTCCAATATATTTTTCATTTTCCAAATTATGAGTGATGTTTTTAGTGTTGATCAAAAGTAAGTTCATGGAAAGCTAAATCTATTATGTCAAGGTGAAGAGGATGAATTCTTGGTGAAGTAAGATTGTTTATATTTTGTATATTCTTTCTTTATTTCTTTTCATTTTGCTAATTTCTTTTTATTGTAGGTATAAAAATGAATTATTTGTTGTTATCAATTTACATCAAATGCTTGATACCATTTAAGTGGTTATCTTGATTTGTTGTTTAATTTTGATACAATAAATATTTCATCAATTATTATTGTTATATTATACATATATATATATATATATATATATATATATAATTATATCATATATTTCATTTAGACGATAGCGTGGCTCTGCCGGTTGTTCTAAATGAAATATTATGATATCTAACAATCTAACATTTACTTTATCGCAACTAACTTTTACTTTCCGCATCTAACATTTACTTTATCGCAACTAACTTTTACTTTCCGCATCTAACTTTTACTTTATCGCAACTAACTTTTACTTTCCCGCAACTAACTTATTAAATCATATATTTCATTTAGGCAATAGCGTGGCTCTGCCGGTTGTTCTAAATGAAATATAATGATTTAATTTAACATTTATTTTATGCAGTTATATATTTATATAGTTATATATATAATCATAGGTACCATATATAAAATATCGGTGAATTCGGTATTTTCTATAGTGGGAACTATATTATATTAGGTGTGTGTTTAAATATTTTTATTTTCTTGGAACCATTATTTATGGTGGTTTCCTTTGTTTTACTTTTAGTTAAACAATATTGCATAAACCAAGAATAAATCCTCGAGCCTTGACAAAATTTATAATTTGTAAACTTCGTTCTTGCATTTGGTAATCTATAAATTAATAAATTTAAACTTAAAATAACCTCTCTGTGGATCGATCTCGTACTTACGAAATATATTACTTGCAGACAACCTACACTTGGGTGAATTATAATTTAAGTAGTAGCAAGTTTTTGGCGCCGTTGCCGGGGAGGTATAAATTAAGTTTATATTTGTTAATTATGTTTTATTTATAAGTATTGTGTTTTTTTTTTTTATGAGTATTTGGAGTCGAAAAAAGTGGTAGACTTATTCGAGTATCTGAAAATAATTTAAACATGGATGATAATTCAAATAATCAAGATAATGATAACAATAATAACAATAATAATAATAATAATCAAGAACATGATCAATTAAGAACACTTAGGCACCATATGAACCCTATTAGAACTAGTGCCCCATCTTGTTTAGTTTTTCCTCCTGATGCATCTAATTTCAACTTTAAACCTCAAATTATTCAACTTTTACCAAATTTTCATGGCTTAGATTCTGAAAATCCATATTTACATCTAAGAGAATTTGAGGAAGTTTGTAACACTTATAATGATCAAAATTGTAGCATGGATATAGTTCGATTAAAGCTTTTCCCTTTTTCTTTAAAAGATAAAGCTAAAACATGGCTACAAAATTTGAGATCAAGTTCAATAAGATCATGGGAAGAAATGCAACAACAATTTCTCAAAAAGTTTTTTCCTTCCCATAGAACAAACTCTTTTAAAAGACAAATTACTACTTTTTCTCAAAAACAAGGAGAAACATTTTATCAATGTTGGGATAGATATAAAGAATTACTTAATACATGCCCACATCATGGTTTTGAAACATGGAGAATAGTTTCTCACTTTTATGAAGGTCTAATACCTAAAGATAGGCAAATGATAGAATTCATGTGTAATGGAACTTTTGAAGATAAAAACCCAAATGAAGCTATGGAGTATTTGGATTCATTAGCAGAAAATGCTCAAAATTGGGATAATATAGGCACAATAGAACCACCAACAACTAAAATCAATAATTCAACAAATGGGGGTGGTATCTATAATCTTAAAGATGATATAGATATTCAAGCTAAACTTGCATCTTTAGCAAGAAAAATTGAGTCATTAGAAATGAAAAAGAGTGGTCAATTAAAAAGTATTCAAGAAATTGTTTGTCATATATGTGATACACATGATCATGCTACAAAAGATTGTCCAACATTACCTTCATTTAAAGAATGTCTCCATGAACAAGCAAATTATGTTAACAATTATAAAAAACCAATATTAGATCCTTTTGCAACATCATATAATCCTGGATGGAAAAATCATCCTAATTTTAGTTGGAGGAATGATAATAATGCACAACCCTCACAACAATATTTTCAAAATAATCAAAATCATCAAGGTTATATTCCTTATGTTACACCTCCAAGAAAAAACTTTGAAGATGTAATTCACGCATTTATCCAAAAGCAAGAATCTATCAATATTCAAAACAGTCAATCTATGACTGATTTGAAAGAAACTCTTGCAAAATTTGCATCTGCACTTAATATTCATGAAAAAGGAAAATTTCCATCTCAACCTCAACCTAATCCTAAAAATCAAAATCAAGAATTAAAAAATGAAAAAATTGATCAAATAAAAT
>NC_133308.1:11477031-11482434 GCF_012295235.1 Primulina huaijiensis | reverse complement strand
TGAAATCTCTGATCAGAGTATGGTGGTAATTATGAAAGGGGTTTCATAGATTACACCATCGATGCAACTACGACATGACACATAGTATCGATTCATTGACAACTCTCGATATACCAATGGTTGTCGAATCGGTCGGGATATATGAGATGAAGGGACCGTACTGTACGCTAACCATAATTGAATGGTTCTTGCAGGCACTATCATTTGATACCTAGGGAATCATGTAAGCGATGCTGCTAGGCGTTTAACATGATTGGTTGGGTACTATCAGACTTGAGTTCTGACGTTCTTATTATCAAGGAGTTGATAATTAGGAATGGAGCAATTGGGGTATGCTCGTATAAGGACATGTTTAGTCCGAATCACATGGAGATGTGAACCCACGGCTAGTTGTATCAATGAACCATTGAGGAC
This sequence comes from Primulina huaijiensis, assembly GCF_012295235.1. Taxonomy (NCBI): domain Eukaryota; kingdom Viridiplantae; phylum Streptophyta; class Magnoliopsida; order Lamiales; family Gesneriaceae; genus Primulina; species Primulina huaijiensis. The sequence continues at coordinate 11,482,020 of NC_133308.1, read as the reverse complement.
CACACAAGTACTAGCTTTCTAGATCCCGTTGAGAAGTAAAATAGTTCAATGTGTTGAACGACTTATAAATGACTTTATAAGCGTAAGAAAAATAGAAGTATGACTTCTATGAGAGAAATATAACTTTTAATTTGTGGAAGTGTTCCTAAACTAAAAGTTGACCAAATAAATAATGTATTTGAAAATTGTGATTTTCATAAACATTATTATGGACTAAATTAAATTAATTCAAATGTTGAATTAATTAAACACTAGTGGGCCTAGTAGAGTCCAAATAATTAAATTAATTCAAGTGTTGTATTAATTAAATAACATTGGGCCTTGTAGAGCCCAATTGGAAATAATTATTAAACTAGTGGGCTTGAGTAAAATCAAGTAAAGATTAATTGGGCTCAAATGTGTTTGAGACAATTTAAAATAAAAGTCCATGGGCCCTTTGTAAATGTTACAAGCCCTTTAGGTTTTGCATGCTTGGGAGATGAAAGGTTGGAGAATACTTTTGAATTAAAAATTGCATGGCATGCAACTTTTTGCTTTTTACTTTTCTCACAACCAAGACAAGGAATTAACTCACTCTCCTTCCCTCCTAGACCTAGCTTGGCCGAAAATTTCACACTCAATTTCTCTCACATTTTTGTTCTTCAATTGTTGGAGAAACAAATCTCTTCTCAAAGAAAAATACTCATATTTTTCTAGTGCAAAATATGAGAGGATCTACCTAGTTGGTGGTGGGCTTGATTTTGAAAGTAGGAGGAGGCTTGAAGATTGTCTATCATACAAGAGCTAAAGTGTTTACACTTTAGTTGGAGCCATCATCAACCTCAAGAGGTTGATAGGTAAAATTTCTTAACACCCTATGTATGACAAAGGTGTTTAGTATATGTTACACACTAGTACAATGGTATTCAATTTTTCTCAAAAATTTCGATTTTCATGTTTAGAAAACAATTTTGTGCTTCCGTTGCGATTTCGAACACCCAAAATCGATCCCTTTCAAGTGGTATCATGAGCTAAGGGTACTAGTTTTTGTGTAGCATATACATGATATTATGTTGAGATCGATTTCTAACCGCATGAGGTGAGTTTTGGCAACAAAAATCAAGGCCAATTTTGGGGTAATTTTGGGCAGCAAGTTGCTGCCCATTTCGGGCAGCTCGGGCTGCCCGAGGGGCTGCGCATTTCGGGCAGCTAGGGCAGCCCCTCGGGCTGCCCGAAACCCCCCATTGAAAAATAAAAAAAAAAATTTGGTTGGCCGGAATCCCGCGACGGAGCTCCGACGACGGCGATGACGACTAGGGTTTTCAAAAGGTGTTTTGAAATATCAAAGTGTCATGGGCCTTGAGTTGTTGGCCATTGGATGGCTAACATATCTATGAATTTTAAATGGGCCAAAATGTTTTTGGTGAAAAATAAGTTTTTGGGCCCTTAAGTTTAAAATTACAAAAGTTGCAAATATTTTCTCATAAAATAAATAATTGAATTGGACTTTAATTATTTATAGTAAATTGTGATTTACAAGAAATTCGGTTATAAATAAATTAATTAGAAATTAGACAAAGGTGTTTGTATACTTTGTTAATTTAGTTTATAATCGTGGCGGTTAGTGATTGGATCAAGATATATAATATTGGATCAATTAATTATTGTGATAATTAATTGATGGTGTATGATATGTGATATTATGCATGAAGGATGATCAAAAGCCCAAGCCCAATTTGCTAGGTGTATGCTAGGATATTTTGTGTTGAATGATTGTAATAATTATCANAGGCTTGACACGTGAAGATGAACGACGTCATATTATTGGGTCCTAATCAAACGTGAGACAAAAGTTTACGTAGAGGGTTGCATGGAGATGCAATTGGAAACTACCTTTTAGGAATTGTGATTGGCTGATATTATTCGGGATCATAATTCGCTAATTGGACCTTACGTACCTACTGAGGAAAGGTGTTTCCCGTTTTCACTAGAGGGTAGTGAAAATGTCAAAACAGTGGGAGCGAAAATTTATAAAGTAAAAGTCCATACTTTATATCTTACTAAATATTTTAAAATAGTCATTAACATTTATCTGTTTTACTTTTCAGTACAAAACTTTGACAATGTCTTCGATTCGCAACCCGCTATCCGCTATACTCGAAAAACATGTGTTAACCGGACCTAACTATCTCACTTGGCTAAGAAATCTGAAAATCGTCCTAAACTCGGAAAAGATTGCATATACACTGACTGAGTCGCCCCCTGCTGAGGCTCCGACTGACTGCACTCCCGAGGAATTGCAGACCTACAAGGAATGGTGTAACCATGACTTGAAGGCGAAGTGTTATATGCAGGCTTCTATGAACGATGAGCTGCAGAGGCGTTTCGAGGACGCAAAGAATGCTGCTGACATTCATTTGCACCTCAAGGAGCTTTTTGGTGAGCAGACTCGGCCTCTGAGGCATGCCATAGTCAAGGAGCTCATCACTTTACGCATGCGAGATGGGGCTTTGGTCCATAAGCATGGCCTAAAGTTGATTGGGCTCGTGGACAAACTCGTAGGCATGGATTTGATGTTGCCTTCGGAGTTGACCACGGATGTGTTGCTGCTGTCATTGCCTAGCTCATTTGATCCTTTGGTGGTGAACTTCAACATGAACAAGATGGAACCGACCCTTGAGGAGTTGGTGAAGATGCTTGTGACTTTTGAGTCCACTATCAAGAAAGAGAAGCCGGTTTTTTATGTGTGTTCTTCATCTGGTACGAAGACCGATCCACATGGGCAGGGAAAGAAGCGTTCTTTCCAACGTCCCAAAAAGAATGTGCCCTTGAAGAGGCAGTCTCCGAGTCCCGCTGTGGTATCCACACCAGTAAAGGCTGACAAGATTGTTGACATCTGTCATCATTGCAAGAAGGCTGGACATTGGAGGCGTAACTGCAGGGAATATCTTGCCCAGAAGGGTTCTGGAAAAGGTAAGTTCTATATTGAAGTAAACATTTCGATTAACTCTACTTCTTGGGTATTAGATACCGGCTGTGGCTCACATCTCTGTAATGATTTGCAGGTGATGGGAAGAAGTAGGAGGCTCAGGGAAGGTGAGACCTTCTTGAGGATGGGCAATGGGGCAAGAGTTGCTGTCAAAGCTGTTGGAGATGTTTCTTTAATTTTGAACAATGATTTTAAGTGGATGTTAAGAGAGGTTTTGTGTGTACCATACTTGGTGAAAAACATTATTTCCATTTCTATGTTGGACAAAGATGGATTCTATTGTTCATTTAGCAAAGGTGTTTACAACATTTACAAGAATGAATGTTTAGTTGGTACCGGAGAACTTGAAAACGATCTCTATAACTTAAAATTGAAAGATATTCCACTAAACAATGTCCAAGCGATAACAACAACAAACAAGCGCAAACAAGATACTCTTAATATGGCACAATTATGGCATGCTCGATTAGGACATATTTCCCTAAGAAGGATGAACAAGCTAGTGGGAGTTGGCATGTTTGATATGTCTGATATTAATGCTCTCACGACTTGTGAATCCTGTCTAAAAGGAAAGATGACCAAAATTCCCTTTAAGGGCCATGTGGAGCAAGCCAAAGGGTTATTGGATTTGATCCATACCGATGTGTGCGGTCCGCTTAGCATCACCACTAAGCATGGACATGCCTACTTCATCACCTTTACCGATGACTTTTCGAGGTATGGGTATGTGTATTTGATGAAATACAAGTCTGAAGCCTTTGAAAGGTTCAAAGAATTCAGAAGTGAAGTAGAGAAGCAGTTGGGACGAAGCATCAAGACACTTCGATCGGATCGAGGTGGTGAGTACTTGAGTGCCGAATTCCAAGAGTATCTTAGGGAGAATGGGATTCTCTCGCAGTGGACTCCGCCTGCTACACCACAATTGAATGGTGTTTCGGAGCGTCGTAACCGGACTTTGATGGACATGGTTTGGTCTATGATGGGGTTCACGGAGTTTCCGACATCCTTTTGGGGATATGCGCTTGAGACAGCGGCACTGTTGTTGAACAATGTCCATACAAAGACAGTTGATAAGACACCATATGAGATATGGATGGGTAAGCCACCCAAATATTCTTATATTAGAATATGGGGATGCCATGCTTATGTGAAGCAGGTAGTGGGAGATAAATTGGATAGTCGATCCATTTTATGCTACTTTGTGGGATATCCAAAGAATTCAGTTGGATATTATTTCTATCATCCCCAAGAAACAAAGGTGTTTGTTTCTAAGAATGCAACCTTTTTGGAAAAGGAATTTCTATTGGATAGAAAAGGCGAGATGGTAGAACTCGAAGAGGTTCGAGAGACACCCACAGTTGTAGAACCCACACCCGAGGAGCCAAGAGAGAAGATACAAGCTCCTAGAAGATCCGAGAGAGTCTCGAGACCACCTATGAGGTATGGTCTGCTTCTTGAAGAGGGCAATGATGAGCCTAACCTTGGATGTGATCCAAGGACCTTCAAGGAAGCTTTATTTGATGCCGATTCATCCAAATGGCTTGAAGCTATGGAATCTGAGATGAATTCCATGCATTCGTACCAAGTGTGGAATCTTGTGGACCCACCTGAGGGAACTGTTCCCATAGGGTGTAAATGGATTTATAAGAGGAAACTTGGGGCGGATGGGAAGGTATTGACCTTCAAGGCTCGATTGGTAGCAAAAGGGTATACTCAGAGGCAAGGTGTTGACTGTGAGGAAACCTTTTCTCCAGTTGCAATGTTCAAGTCCATAAGGATATTGCTAGCCATAGCTGCATGGTATGACTATGAGATATGGCAGATGGATGTCAAGACAGCCTTTCTTAATGGGGATATTAAGGAAGAGATTTACATGTCTCAACCTGAAGGGTTTACATCTATCGGAAGTGAGCATATGGTATGCAAACTTCAGAGATCTATTTATGGTCTAAAGCAGGCATCTAGGAGTTGGAACCTCAGATTCGATAGTACAATCAAAGAGTTTGGTTTTACTAAGAATC
>NC_133308.1:11473523-11474455 GCF_012295235.1 Primulina huaijiensis | reverse complement strand
AATAATAATAATATGGATGCTTGTATTGTGAATCTTCGTAAATATTTTGCTTGTTTACCTGATAATGCGTTGAAAAAAATTTATAAAGCTAGATGTGAGCGACTAAGGTTGATGATGTCATATGGCATACCGAATTATATCCGGTTGATAATTGAAGCAAAAGTCCGATTGGTTGGGGAAGCAAGTGAAATAATAATAATACATATGCCAGGATATGGTAAAAGCACATATGCCAAGAAACGAAGAGCTAAACGTATAGGTGGATGTCATAAATGTGCAAGGTGGACTTGTAAAGGGAAATGCAAAAATGTTGGAATGACATCAATGAATAGAGAAGATAAAATTTTATTCATTAAGAAAGGTCTGAGTAAAGAGCCTTTGGATAATTTTCTAGAGGTTCTTGATACGCATTCTAGTGGGTACTTGCAAAATGAACTTCTTAAACTATGGTGACATTTTCAACATGAGGAATATCAATATGGACGGTGGAATCAGCCTTATAAAGATCCTACTTTAGTAAAACATATGTGTTTATATAAGTAAATATATATATACAATTTCGTCTCGGGAATCTGACGTTAAAAGACCCTGTTTGCCAATTTATAAGAAAATTGGATGGGAAGCATATCCTCGACTCATAGAAGGCGTTGAAGCCGTTATTGAACGTAAAATCAGAGGAAGATGTGAGCCACAATCACAACTACGCTGTATATATGTGTTTTAATTTATGTCATTTTTATTTTCTTTTAAAAATAATAATTTCCTGTTCAAATATTGACTTTTGGCATGTTACGCTTATAAATTCATATGCTGTGATTTAATAATTGCAGAAAACATATTTATCAACATGTCGACGTCCACGGTAAGTAAAATCAAAAATATTTGTGTATTTTGTGGATCTAGTGCAGGAAAAGATTCAATTTATGAAGAGG
>NC_133308.1:11414837-11470490 GCF_012295235.1 Primulina huaijiensis | reverse complement strand
ATCTAACATTTACTTTATCGCAACTAACTTTTACTTTCCCGCAACTAACTTATTAAATCATATATTTCATTTAGGCAATAGCGTGGCTCTACCGGTTGTTCTAAATGAAATATAATGATTTAATTTAACATTTATTTTATGCAGTTATATATTTATATAGTTATATATATAATCATAGGTACCATATATAAAATATCGGTGAATTCGGTATTTTCTATAGTGGGAACTATATTATATTAGGTGTGTGTTTAAATATTTTTATTTTCTTGGAACCATTATTTATGGTGGTTTCCTTTGTTTTACTTTTAGTTAAACAATATTGCATAAACCAAGAATAAATCCTCGAGCCTTGACAAAATTTATAATTTGTAAACTTCTTTCTTGCATTTGGTAATCTATAAATTAATAAATTTATACTTAAAATAACCTCTCTGTGGATCGATCTCGTACTTACGAAATATATTACTTGCAGACAACCTACACTTGGGTGAATTATAATTTAAGTAGTAGCAACAAGTTATTAAATTCCTTGTGTATTTCAATTAAATGTTTTAATTGCATAAATTAATTATGTTGTGCATATTGATATGTTTAAAATATATTTTTCTACATGGTTGCATTAAAATGTATTTTTAAAGGTTATTCAAGTTGCGATCGAGGAACAGAGACCGAGGGCTGGAAAAAAAATGTTTTTATTAAATAATTTTTTTAAATTATTTAAAATATGGGTGATGCTTTTTCTTTTTTTTTTTTTTGAAATTAAGGGGTTTTGAGGTGATTTTATACGCCGGGACGTAATTTTTATCGGTGTTGGATTTTCAACAAAAATACGAACGTTTCGACAACTCGGCTAATAAATTCACAAACTTTCCTACATGAGATATTTTAAATATGCACAATTAGGCTTATTGGGCCTAGTTCAGTTTACTAATGGGCCCAAGCATGTACACAAGTTTTATTAGCAAAATAAAAGCCCAAACCCTACCCTTGTTTATTTAAAGTGCACGCCCCCACCCCTAAACTTTTATACAAGACTCCTAGCATCCAAGCAACACACGTCACACACTTAATTTCAAGGAGGAAGCTTCGAATTTTCATAGGATTTCAGCCATGGTTATCTCGTCACCGTTCTTCACATCGTCGACGGATTTTCGTGCGTTAAAAAAGCAAAGACACGCCATATTCTTTTCTTCAATCATCTATCACACCATAATATTTATTTGAACATGTTTTGAATGAAAACAAATTGCACATCATGATATTTTCGTAACTATGCATATGTGTGTGTTAAACTCGTGTGTTTTGGTTCAAAAATCATGTTTAATTTGTGTTAAGGGGCTGCCATGGTTAGGGTATGGATTAAGGGTGTTTTACACAAATTTTAGGGTCCTAGACACACACCAAATAAGCTGCAAACGTGAATAACGAAAGCTGAAACCGTGGGAAAGAATGGAAAAGAAGGGCCGAGGGTTTTGGAGGTTGGTTCATGGTTCAAGGGTCGGATAGGGTGCATGGGGGCAAGTGGGCTCAACCAGGTCTGGCTAGGGCTCGAGGGGGTCATGGGTGAGGGCCTGGTAGAGTCCTAGCATGGCTAGGACTCGGGTATCGGGGCTGGGGAGGAGTCCACGAAAGTTGGGACTCTCCCCAAGCAAGTCCCAATCAGCTGCTGTGCAAGGGTGCTGTGGCTCAGTAGGGGCACGGGCTAGGTGGTCTAGAGGGTGCCTTAGGAAGGTCCAGGGAGGGTAGGAAGGGCTGGGCTCAGGAGGTGGCTCGGTTGTGTCCTGGCTCATGAAAAACATGAGGATGGCAGCAAGGTGTACGCGCAGGTTGCTGTTCTTGGTTCAGGAGCTTCGTTGCTGGGTTCTAGGGATTGGGTTGGGTCTTGGCGTGGTCCAGGGATGGTTGGGGTCAGGTGGGCTCGGTGGTGGCTCGGCTGGGCTAGGAGACTTGGGCTTGAGGTTCACCATAGGCACAGATTTTGGGTTTGGTTCCAGCAGGGTTTGGGCGAGCCAGGGCTAGGTTCTATGGGCTGGGCTTGTTCAAGAGGGTGCCTAGGTGGGTTGGCTCGATTTGGCTCGGGCGTGGCTCGATTAAAATAGGAGATGGCTCGGGTTGATCGGTTAAAGGTCAAAAACGAAAATTAAAGAAGAAAAATTGAAACCATGGGTCCACGGGTGTGGCTCATGATTTGGAAGGATAGAATAAATAATAAAAATGTTTTGTCTAAAATTTGGGAAGAAAATAATGAGTTTTGGAAATTTTATCGCCTCACGAAACGCTAATTAAAGAATTAATTGAAAAGCCTAGATTTATGCTTAATAAAGATTTGAAAAATTATATTTAAGCTCAAATAATTATTAGAAGTCTAAATTTTTAATTTGGGAATTTTATATTAAGGTTTGGTTTAATTCGTGATTAAAACGCATTAATACGTTATATTTAAAGATTTATTTAAAAGTCATCGATTTAAGCCAAATAAAAATATGAGAAAATTAATGTAAGCTTAAATAATTATTTGGGACATGTTAGAGTCAACAGAATTAAGAAAAAGTAAAAAACATGAAATTTTACGTTTATGGGTAAAACGGTAATTTTACACCCGAAAATTAGTAAACATCATGGCAGTGTCCGGAATGCTGTTTTATGTGCTAATATGATTATTTTCAATGGTTATAGATGTTTATGGAATTTTATATGTTTAGGAATTTTCATGTCAAAATGTTTATTTTAAATATTTATGATTTAATATGTCAAAATGTTATTTTAAATTTTTTGATATTAAAATGTTATTTTAAATGTTTATGGATTTGTAATATGTTAAAATCTTATTTTAAACGATTATGGATTTTTATGATAAAACGATAACGTTAAAAGATATGTTGCATGCTTGTTTTTAAAAGGCAAATGATATTAAATGCATGATTTTATAAAGTGATGAAAATATGAAACATTGAATTCAGATCGTTAATTGTGACTTTCCTCATCCTGTAACTGATCTAAAATATGCAAACTATCGGTTGCCCATAACTGAAGATTAATGCGAAGATAATCGAACGCAACTGAATCAGCTGACTGAACTACGCAAATAACTGACTGATCAGTTGTGAGCTTATCAATTATAGCTTATCATCTAATCTTTCAGTTGTACACGTCATCAGTTAAGGAAAAGGACATTCAACCGACAACTGTACGAAAGCAGACTGCAACTAGTAGTGGGATCGCTGCATTTTAGAAAGCTGCAATGTATGATTGTCAGAAGAATGTTGACGTGGCAAACAAATGATAGAAAGTTCCAAATTGTATTCAATGTTACCGTTGGAGGCAAAACCTATAAATACCAGAGAAAGAGCAGCTGAGAAACTCTCCGATCTATTCTCCATTAATTCTTAACTCTCGAACAACTATCAACTGAGCTGTTACTCTGCTGAAATCTTTGCAAACTTCAAAGCTCACACATATTGTATACATTCATAGCATTTAAGGCTATACTTCGAGCTTACAAACACAAACTGATATTGTTGTAATCAGTTGTGCTAAGTTATTTCAGTTCAGTTGAGTACGGTAAATTGTTTTGTAACTAAGAGTTTCAGTTTGGCATTGTTAAGTCCAAGACTGAAGTGGGTCTGTACAACTTTTTGTATCGATCAAAGTCTTTTAGTAAATATCCTATCTTCGTGATAGAAGGGGTGACATAGGAGTGTTTGAAATCTCCGAACATCCATAAAATCTTGTGTGTTCTTATTTCAATTTTTATTATATCTATCAGTCAGTTTATTTCCGCACTTTTATTGTTAACTGATTGATATCGACTGACAAGATTCCCGAGTTTCAATTTATCACCAAACTGACTCAATATTCAAAAAGGTTGTGAAAATTGTTAGTTTTTATTTAAACCCCCCTTCTAAACAATTTTTCACCGCCTAACCGATCCTATCAAAAAGTGTTATCCAAAACTAGCATTTGAAAATACTTGTTTGCCAACAAAATTTTGAATAAATAAAAATCATAGTAAAAAATTTAACGTGCATAAAATCCTTTCATAACAATAGCGGTCCTCGGGTTTGCACTGCACACAGTCCGAACAAGCTCACTGGTCGGCACCTCCTGTCTCCTCAAAAGCATCAACAACTGCATCGATCAAGTATAGTGAGCCTAAAGACACAACAAGCATAAACCATGAATAGCAAATAGTACTTAAAAAAATCACATGCATTTGAAAGTAAAGTGTACGAAATAAAAGATGAGCATAGATAAACATAAACGTGCCATAACTGCATAAACATTTTCATAAAAGTGCTTCCATCATAACATACATAATCATACTTAATTTGCGTAGAAATATGTTCAAAGCAAGTTGCCCGTAACATAAATCGTCTGATCAGACTAAACCACAGTACTGGGCTGGCAGGGATCACCACAGCCTTTCGACCGGATGTCCACTCCCACATACATAAATCCCCGATCATAATTTATCAGGTGGAGAGGTCTCCGGTCATGCTTTACCGCTTTCCAATCCCATTATAATAAATCCCCAGTCATGCTTTACCGGGTGGCCACAAGACAATTCACATACCTCCAAAATATATTTTTTTTCCACGTCAATCATTTACGAGGTCGTGGGCTCAACCACAGTAGCAAAGATGCAGGAGATCCCAACGAAGCCTGCAACCGAAAACTTGAGAAAACGTGAAGAACATGCACAAATTTTCACAGCTTGAGCAGTTTTACGATAAAAATCATATATCTCACATTTCTTATTAGAAAATTACGAATTTGCTATCAAATCGAAGATAACACAGAGTGATACAAATCATATGTTGAACATGTTTCACGAAAACCAACCTATAAGTCGCAGAATATGAAATAACAAAGGGTGACGGGTTTTGTGACACAGAAATTTTATAGCTAGTGCAGTTTTACGATAATTATAATATCTCCCTCGTTTTTTATAAAAAAAAATACGAAGTTGCTATCGCATCGAAGATAACACAGAGCGTTGCAAATCATATGTTGAACATGTTTTCAAAAAACCAACTTATAAATCGCAGAATTAGAAATAACAGAGGGTGACAGGTTTTGTAACGCAGAAATTTCACAGCTTGTGCGGTTTTATGATAAAAATCATATCTCTCTCGTTTCTTATCAGAAAATTACGAATTTGCTTTTGAATCAAAGATAACACAGAGTGATACAAATCATATGTTAACATTTCCAGAAAATGGACGGATAAACCGCAGGAATCGAAATGCCAACAAATGACGAGTTTTGTGACTCAAAAGTTTCCAAAAATCGTTTAAACCATAATCCATCGAACTTCACATATAACGAACTAATTTCATGCACAATATACATCAAATACATAATATGACAATATCGAGGCGTAAAAGAAAATTTTATACTTGCCTTTGCGTTAAAAAGCACGAAGATAACGAATAACGATGTGGTGGATTACGGGGGATGATCGGGAGACGCACGCTGCACGTTTTCTTGCTTGAAAAAAGAACTTGAATATTCAGAAATTTGCAAGGAAGAGGCTGAGATGGTGGCTGTTGAAAGAAGAGATTAGAACCCTAGTTTTCTACGTCCAAATTGTAACTTGTGTGTGTGCGCGCGCGCGAGTTAGAGGATTAGATTAGGGTTAAAAAAATGCTTAGTTAACTAATTACTGGTAAATTACTAATATAATTATTAAACTCACTCAAAGATTTGATAAAATAATTAAGTACCAAATTTTCAAGATTAAAATTTCCAAATTTCGAAAATAGTTAAAAGGTGTACTTAAAAATCCTATTTTAACTTAAATACTAATTAAATAATTTAATTAAGGCATAAAATTCATTACAAAAATATTTTACATCCAATTTAAGGATTAAATCCTCAAATTCCAAATTTACATTTAAAGCGCTTAAAATCTTATAAATCGTCTAAAAATTTAAATTGAACTTTAAAATACTAAAAATTCATATATCATTTAAAATAACTAATTTTCTTGGCTTAAAATAAAAATATAACATTTAATTTTATCGTCTTAATCGTCTTCAATCCCCGGCTAAGCATCGAATATTCGCTTGAAAAACTCAAAATCAAGAAATGCATTTAAATCTCATAACAATAAAAATATAAATATTTAAAATAAATTAAACATGTTGAATTCATCATTTAATTCTTTTAAATCAATTAAATTAATTAATCTATTAAATTATGAATGTGGTTCACGTATACTGATTTTTAGGTACTACAGATGTTCTACTTATGGGTCATAAGTTAATCTTGAAAATTATGAATGCTTTTGAGGTATGTAGGTTTTCTAAGAAAATATTGATGGTTCGTGGTTACAGTTGGTATCAGATCCGACCTCTCCGAGTACGGTGTGGTTCGGGGACGAACCAAGCGGAAGCTGGTGGGCATGTGAGGCCCGGAGCCGAAGAGAGCGGGGGGTGATCCTCGGTGCCACGAGGTTGCATGGACAATGAGCGGCTCTTGGCAGGCTTCTGGGTGAAGGGAACATGAATGAACCGATATCACACCGGAAAGAGAGGGATTCCAAAACTGTTCAGGTATGAGACTGTGCAGTTGAGGAGGGCTTGAAAGATTTGATAGGTACTACTCTTATCATGAATGTGCATCTTCTTTTCGGTAGCTCATCGCATAAGAATTCCAAAGTTAAACATGCTTAACTTGGGGTAATTTTGGGATGGGTGACCCACTGAGAAGTTTATTAAGATGCTTGTGAGTGAGGACATAAGCAAGCTGGAAAGACTCGTTTTGATATAGTGAGAACAATCGTCGAATCTGGGGCATTACATGGATGATTGGGTATTGAGAACGATAGTGTCTGACGAGACCTGTGGGTTCTGGACATTGTAAGTCGATATCTTGATGATGAGTTTGTGATCCAAAACATGTCTATGACATAACAAAGACTACACACTCAGGGGCTTCAAGACTGAACATGAGACTTTAGACTTGATCCTTGATATCCAACAAATTGCATTTCACGTGCATTATATCGGTTTATTTGCTCGTACATTTTCTTATTAGACAACTATTGCTCACGTCCTTGTTTTCATCTTGGACACCTCATTCCATGGACAGGTCTTAAGTTGGACAGTTTGGACGGTCAGAGCAGTGGCTAGAATAGTTGGGTTTTCAGTGGTGATCTAGTGGAGATTTTATTTGGTTTCTCATATTCTCATGCAGGATTATGGATTCGATATGATTGTATTGACGTTTAAGACTAAGATTATTGTTATGTTTTTATTTGGATTATAAGATGGTTAATTTATTTGATTCTCGATGTTTAATTGTTGTTATCAAATTTAAATATGCAAATTTATTAGTCTGTTTAGTAGTGAATAATATGATGTAGCTTATGATTCAAACATTTATATGATATCTTTTTAAATAAAAATATCATTACTATAATTTAAAAAAAAATTATAAATAAGAACATATTTTAATATAAGTATTATTTTTAAAAAACAAAAGTAAATATGAAGACAAAAAAACTCTAATATAAAAATACAAAATTTGATAATCCTTATTAGAGAAAATGAAATATTTTTTTAAACGAAGTTACAAAATTGGATTACTTATTTATGAAACTAAGAAACTTAAAACATAACATATATAGTGAAATTTATTAGTGCACTAATCTTTAAATTTAGACTATTTTGATCTAATTGCTGATGTAACACCAATAATTGTTGAAGTAACACTAGAAAATAATGACAAGACTTTGAAAATACTGACTTGTCAAGTTATCACGTTAACAATTAGATAACAGTCGGCGAAAGTTAAAATTTAATGTACAAAAAGCAAATTTTAAAATGTTAATGTAACAAAATGGGAAAAATATAAGTTAATGAAAAAAATCATACCAAAATTATTAAAATGTGTTTTTAGAAGTGAATTTTATATTATTATAATAATTAAAAATATCTTTAAAATTTTGTTGCTATTAAATGAGGAAAGCGACATGATGCAGACCTATATATAGCATCTATGGACGTAACCCAAACCCCAAGATTAAGTACATTTAAGTCCTCCATTTCAAATCCGGCCACTCACAACACTTTATCCTCCGTGTCACGCATTCTGATTAGCAGACTACTTATCACTGATAGGTACATGGGAGTATATATGTCAAAGTACTTATCAGTGATAAGTCAGTGGGAAAAAGAAGACCCCTGCCAAACGCATCGAAGATAGCGAGACCAAGTCTTTTTTCCCCACCACCACCTCCAATTCGACTTTCTCTCTCTATGTATGTATAGACATCGCTTGTATGTATGTATATATCGTAGTCTCTCTCTCTCTCTCTCTCTCTCTCTCTACATCTCTCTCCGATTTCTCTGGTCGCATCCTTTCTTTTCCTTTCTATCGTGTGCCCGACGGATAAAACCCTAGGAGGATAGTGAAATTTGGGCCTTAGGTTCCGTCGGTTAGCGGCTGAGATTTGTTGTTGGGGGCGCCGATCTGTTGATTTTGTTGTCTTAGGTGCGAAATGTCGTCTCTGAGCAGGGAGTTAGTTTTCTTGATACTTCAGTTTCTGGAGGAGGAGAAATTCAAGGAGTCTGTACACAGGTATCTTAAGCTTCTGCCTTTATTGTTTCTATTATATTTTGATTTTTTATGTGGTTGAAGTTAGCAACTCTTTTTTTTATTTTTTATTTTTTATTTTGCTGTTTGTCTGTGGGTTTTTGTGTGTGTACATGTGATTGAGGATTTTTTTTGACGATGTGATGGTAAAGTACCGAACTTTAGTGTTTTACAATTATTTATTTTTAAAGCCAATTAAGAAAATAGGAGAATGCAAACAGTTGATTTGGTATGATTAGTTGTTTCAGTTACATAAGTTTTATTACCAGCTTTTGCTTTTAGACGAATTTTGAAACTAAATTTATGGCAATTGATTGGTTTTCGATTATGACATTTTATTACTTCTCAGGCACTTTGTTAACATGACATATTTAGATCACCTCAGATGATGTTAAAGATTCGATTAATATCTGTCTATGGAGGAAAATGAGACAAATACATATCAAATTGAATAATATTTGATAACCTATACTTCTGTAATTGTTTCGGGTTGGAAAGAGTACGACCATGAATAACTGAATTAGAAATCCTGCTTCTGTTCGACTATTTATTAAGTAGAGAAGTTGGCGTCTTTGTTATTTGAAGAGTGTTTTTTCAACTGTAATAACTCTGAATACCTTATTTCCTTCTGTTTTAACTCAATGTGAGAATGATATAGCACTAGAATGCTTGAGTCTTGACTTCATCAATCATTTGTTACTCTATCTTGTAGGCTCGAGCAAGAATCCGGTTTTTTCTTTAATATGAAATATTTTGAAGAGAAAGTGCATGCTGGTGATTGGGAGGAAGTTGAGAAATACTTGTCTGGGTTTACAAAAGTTGATGACAACAGATATTCAATGAAGATATTTTTTGAGATACGAAAACAAAAGTATCTCGAAGCTCTTGATAGGTAAACTCAAAACTTGTACTTGGTAGTAAACTTTAAATAGACTTCCACATGATATAATTCAATTTCATTCAATTTGTTCAATCAAAAATATTTTACTTCTTCCCATTTGATAACTAAAATTTCTATCATTAGGCAAGACAAAGCAAAGGCAGTCGAAATTCTGGTGAATGACTTGAAAGTGTTCTCAACATTCAACGAGGATTTGTATAAAGAAATCACTCAGCTGTTAACGCTTGGCAATTTCAGGTAGCTTTCCATTATTAAACAGGGTTCAAGAACTCAACTGGTTATAATTCGTGTCTTTTTCATAATTGTCTCGGAAATTATTGCCGTCTTTTACTTGCGGTTTTTTAAATTTAGTATATGGTTTCTTTACTAATTTTTATTGCTGATGTTTTTCAATGGTAAATTAAATTGAAGAAGTCGTTCTCATAAAATTTCTTTGAAAACATAAAAATCTCAATGTAATTATGAATCTTCTTCATCTGTATTTTAGAAATAAAAATTTACATTGAAAGAATTTCGTGGCTCCTCTGATCTTGAAAATGTGTGTGAAGTCCGTGAATAGATAAATATGGATGACCAACGAGAAGGTTTCACTTTTCATGTTTGATCATATTACTTGTGTTTGCATGAGATCGACTTTTGTCTGTATCAAACTAGGAATCATGCTCGTGAAACTATTTATTCTATATGACAATGGATATCGACAAACTTACATGGCTGTTGAAGATTGTCTGAATACATATTTATGATTCACTACAAATGTTTATGTTTGCTATCCAACACAAGCTAAATATATATTTTCATTACAAGATTGACAAGAGCCCAACACATGCTAAGAGTTCATACCTTCATTTGAGATGGAGTGTTCTCTATTATAGATGGTGTGAGAGCCCAGAGGAATGTTGAGAAAATGACAATACTTTATTGCAATTGTTTTGTTAATCTCAAAGTGTCCTGAAGTTGTCGTGGACTACCCTTTTTGAAATCACATTGTAGACTCTTATTGATCCAAGTGAAGTGAAAAGTTATCATTTATTTGTGTGGAAATATATGTACGTATGACATTGAACAAGATGTAATAGTATTTAGAACCGAGGGCATATGCGAAATGATTGCTGGAATTGAAGCAATACGGTAGGCTTTGGTTGAGTAATAGCAGGGGCAGGAAAACCATTTACAGGAAAGAATATAAACATATTCAAAATACTCGACTGAATGAGTGATTAAATACACGTGGAAACATAAAATTTGCGGAATGTAAATAACACACAAGGTTATAGATATTCAAAGGATAAATCCTTCTCCGCACTTCTTCCATTCCTGAAAGGAATCCACTTGGCAAACTCTTGTACAAATGGCAAGACAATCCTTCGGGTAATTTTATGTCGGCCAACCTTCCAGTTAAACACTGACATCTGTTAAGCACTGAATAGCTCTTCTTTCAGTTTGTATGGAATTATTTTATATGTCGTCATGATCTGCAAAGTGCAAACTAATCTCTCATTCAACTAATCTAATTATTCATTTCTTTAATATTTTGAGCTGTTGGATTTTTAATTGAATTGGCACCTAAAACTCTCAAAACGTTCTGTAAATGTGAGTTGTCTTTTCTTGAATCTTCTAAGAATAGCTTTCAACCCTCTCTTGGCTCTTAGCTCCTAAGTAGGCAGCACTTGGCTTGTTCTGGAACGATGCATATATAGTTGCATAGAAAACTAATTGTTAGATATATCGCCGTGACATACCGGTTAGGAATTTTTTGGGATGTTTCTTTGGGTTAGTTCTACTGGATAGTTCATCATTTATCAAATAATCCTCATGATTATTTTTAAATATTACTACAAGCGATTATGCCAAACTATCATTAAACCAGTAATTTTGTTTCTATGCCCCAACCAACTGTGCATAAAATATGCTAGCAATATAACTGCTATTTTGTTTATCAAAACAGTTATGTAACGGTTGAGACCTACCAGAGAGGGATTGGATTTGATTATTTTATGTTATACAATTGTAATGGTGAAGAACTGTTGCTTTGCTGCTGATAGTTGGCTTAGGAAAAGAAATTAGGAAATAAATAGTTTGAATTGTAACTTTAAAGACACCTTCCTCGATGTCCAAGGAAGTGGATTTGTGTTGGTTATGTAGTAGATATGATGTTTCTTTTTATTTAGTTATACCTCTTTTTTTCCCTGATATGAATGACATATTACATAACTTATATAAATCGAGGACTGAGGAGTAATGAAGGAACTTGTGAGTTAAATTTTGTCGTCTAATCTTTAATTAACTAAATAAATCGCTCTTTTGTTGTGAGATTTAATTATTTTTTTCTTCAAGTTACCCATTGATAAAAGAATATGTTATTGTGGAAATTAAAATGGAAACTTTTGTTTATACTAAATTTATTAAACTTTATTGATGGCAGGGAAAATGAGCAACTCTCCAAGTATGGTGACACTAAGACAGCTCGTAGCATAATGCTGATTGAGCTCAAAAAGCTAATTGAAGCAAATCCTCTTTTCCGCGAAAAGCTTGTTTTTCCTACTTTGAAGTCCTCTAGATTGAGAACCCTTATTAATCAAAGGTATACTGGTCTCTGATTTCTACAACCATGTCATCGCGTGCTGTGAGATCAATTGCTGTTATGCCACGTGCCATGAATTTCAATCCCTTGTTTCTTCTCCGTGTGTTTATTGTTGAGAGTGGCGAACTTTTGTGCTATTTATCTTTTGATTTTTTCCGATTTTGCTGCATATTTGAAGTTTAACTTTGTCTTTGCAGTCTGAATTGGCAGCACCAGCTCTGTAAAAATCCAAGGCCAAACCCAGACATCAAAACCTTGTTCACTGA
The DNA here is from genome assembly GCF_012295235.1 of Primulina huaijiensis. Classification (NCBI taxonomy): domain Eukaryota; kingdom Viridiplantae; phylum Streptophyta; class Magnoliopsida; order Lamiales; family Gesneriaceae; genus Primulina; species Primulina huaijiensis. The sequence continues at coordinate 11,458,138 of NC_133308.1, read as the reverse complement.
TCACACATGCAATCCTCCAAATGGGGCTCTTGCTCCAACTCCTGTCAATCTTCCCAATACTGCAGTTGCGAAGCCTGTTACTTACACATCACTTGGAGCTCATGGGGTATACAAGAATGTTTGATTATGATGATGTTCTTTACTGATTCTATTTTGTCCTTGTGGTCCAATCATCAACATTTGTTTTATCTATGATATGATGCTCGCCAAATAATTCATATCCACTTCTTTTCAATACTTGCAGCCCTTCCCACCTGCAGCAGCTGCTGCTGCCAATGCTAATGCTTTAGCTGGTTGGATGGTGAATGCTGCTGCAACTTCATCTGTTCACGCAGCGGTTGTTACAGCATCTTCATTACCTATCCAGCCTAATCAAGGTGAAAACTTCTATCTTTGTCCGAAATTTGGTGCTGAAGAAGCTGAATGGTGACAAGCTTTGTTTTTTCTTTATGAGTTTCTTTCTGCAACAAATATGATGGGATGGTAATCGTGTGAAATAGCTATGGTGCTTATCGTATTTTCCTTTTACTTTTTGTATTTTACAACAGTTTCTATCTTGAAGCGCCCAATTACTCCTCCAGCTACACTTGGTATGGTTGAGTATCAGCATGCTGATCATGAGCAATTGATGAAGCGATTGCGTCCTGCACAATCAGTTGAGGAGGTAAGATTGTTGTGTTCAGAATACAAATAATACAACAAAAAATAAGCTGTTTGTCTGTTATTTGAACAATAATTTTTATGCTACATCAAGGTTACATATCCCACTGTTCGCCAACCAGTATCTTGGTCCCTGGATGACTTACCAAGAAATGTAGCTTTCACATTGAATCAAGGATCTCCTGTAACAAGCTTGGAGTTTCATCCTTCACACCATATGTTGCTTCTTGGTATTATATTCTCGTAGTCTGTGTTTGAAACAAATCTAGACCATGTTTCTCCATGTGAATTGCACCAGCTGTAATTTTTACATTGTTTATTACCAGTGGGATGCAATAATGGCGAGATAATACTTTGGGAAGCTGGAATTAGAGAGAAGCTGGGTTCGAAGTCCTTCAAAATCTGGGATATACTAGCTTGTACATCAACATTCCAGGTTAATAATGAAGGCTGAATATTATTATTGTATAATTATACCCCTTTACATATAATGATTCACGTCCCTTATATTCTGAAACTCTGAGTAGTGGTTTTTTTGCAGTACAAGTGTTGTTGCAGTGTAGCCTAGACTATTCTTTTTTTTTTTTTATTTTAAACTAGCATACTTCCAATTATTTGTATGACCATTCCTTTTGTACTTTTCAGTCGCTGTACTGTTTTCTCATAAGTGAAAATTTTGAACAGACTTCTGCTGCGAAGGACGCACCATTTGCTGTGAACCGAGTTACATGGAGCCCAGATGGGACTTTCTGCGGTAAATTTATATTCCCCAAATGCTGTGGTTAGAATAGTGTATCTGATCTGTTGATTGTAATATGTGTTTCTAAATGATGCAGGAGCTGCATTTTCCAAGCATTTAATCCATTTGTATGCCTTTGTGGGACCAAGTGACCTGCGCCAGCATCTTGAGGTATTGTGTGTGTTCTTTTAGTCATTGAAGTGTTTGGAGCAAAAGGTATCAATTTCATTGTTTCTGCAGATTGATGCTCATATTGGAAGCGTAAATGACATTGCTTTTGCTCATCCAAACAAACAGCTCTGTGTTGTGACTTGTGGAGATGACAAGTTTATAAAGGTGACGAGGAAACTTCAAAATCCATTTGGAAAGATGGTATTTAGATTCTTATCGCTGTCACAAAATGACTGAAGGATAAACTTGAAACAGGTGTGGGATGTAACAGGAAGAAAACTTTTTAATTTCGAAGGGCATGAAGCACCCGTTTATTCTATTTGCCCTCATCAGAAAGAGAATATTCAGGTATTCCATCAGAGAAGGAATATTCTTTTTTAAAAAAAGTTAAGTATTGGCTCATTCTTGTAAAATCTACATGAAAGTTTAGGAGGAAAGGTTTATTTCTTTAATGAAGAGTAACTTGCAAAATTATAAAAATCAGGTATATAAGGATTTCTGCATGAAGAATGCTATAATTTATGGTTGTCTTCTTTACTCTCATTTCTTTCCCTGTTGATCTGGTTCTTTTTGGGGTGGTTGATTCCTGTTGCAATCAATTTTAAGTTGAGGTCGTTGGAGAGATGGGAATATCTTTAACAGTTTGCTGATTAATTTTGGTCTCAAATCCCATAATTTCAAGCCATACGTCTCCTAAAAGGTTTATGTGCTGTATAAAAAGGACACATAATGACCTCAACCTAACCTGGAGATTAATTTGTTTTTTTTCCTGAAATCCTGGCAATGTTGAAAATGGATGTGGAAGTGTTTACTTGATAGACAAAGACCTTACAAAGAACTTGAAATGCAAACAATAAAGATGCTCCCAAAATTGCTGGGTAAGCAAAGAATAAAATGTATTAACTTTCGCAAATGCAAAAGCTTTGTTTTTTGTGAGCCAAACCATGCTCTCACATACAGTAGAGAAATCCTAAAAATAGAAGTGGGAGAATATTAGATTAAGGAAAAATCTCTTTATTTTACATCTCTGACCAAAAATCATTCATGTTATTAACTGTATTTGCAGCATATTCGATCCTCGTTGAAATATTAGTAGTTTTAGTTAAGTTCCTTCTTCTTGCCCAAGCATATTTCAAATTGATCTGCTCTGTTGTAGCTGTCACTACTTTTTTTGCATGTGCACTTTCTTTTCTACTCTTGTATAGGAGGTCACTTGGTTTCTACAGTACTGGAATGCAAACATTTTTGCCAGCATCTATTGCTTTAAGAATCAAAGGACATTCTTTAAGTGTTGAATAATTTCTTCTTTTGTGGCTGCAGTTTATTTTCTCAACTGCTATTGATGGGAAAATTAAAGCTTGGCTTTACGATAATATGGGATCCAGAGTTGACTATGATGCTCCTGGGCATTGGTGCACCAATATGCTATATAGTGCAGATGGAAGTAGGTAAGATACCATTTGTTACTCAATTCTGATGCATCTGGTTATGCTGATTCATGTGCTTTGTCAAGTTATTTTTTTAATACAAGTCATTCATGGACATTCTTTTTCCTTTTCTAGGTTGTTCTCTTGTGGAACAGGTAAAGATGGGGACTCCTTTCTAGTGGAATGGAATGAAAGTGAAGGTGCCATAAAGAGAACTTATACTGGGTTCAGGAAGAAGTCAAATGGTGTTGTGCAGTTTGATACAACCCAGAACCACTTTCTGGCCGTTGGTGAAGAAAATCAAATTAAGTTTTGGGACATGGATAATATTAACATGCTTACGAGCACAGATGCAGAAGGTGGTCTTCCGGTGAGTTGTAAATTTTATTTGTAATGACTAACATCTTATAATATCTAAACTATCTCCTTTATTATTTCGTGGGATACAAATTTAAGAAATCCGATTCTGAAACATGTTTTGATGCAGAATCTTCCACGCTTGAAATTTAACAAGGAAGGGAATCTGCTTGCTGTTACCACTGCTGACAATGGGATCAAGATTTTAGCAAATGCTACTGGTATGAGGTCCTTAAGAGCTCTTGAAGCCTCACCTTTCGAAGCTTTAAGATCTCCGATGGAAGCAGGGATTAAGGTGCTACATATTCTTGTTCATCCTAATCTTTATCTGAGTAACAATGTCATTGCATGACAATATTTTCCTTTCTTTTGAGCAGGTCTCTGGATCTTCTGTTGCAAATGTTTCTCCTGTAAATTGTAAAGTAGAGAGGAGCTCTCCTGTTAGGCCATCACCCATTCTTGTATGTCAAATTTTCATCGCCTTTGAATTTGTCTTTAGAGTTAATTGAAGAAGCGATGGCATGCTCAAGCTGTCAATGCCTTGTTAGATGGTTTTTTGTTCATTCTTTTTAATGTACAAAGACACTGTTAACTCGTTCTCTACACTGTTCTCGTTCTCGATTATTTTTGTTTATTTTCTGTGTTGATTGCCTGGATAAAAATAAGTAGTAATTTGGAATCAACTTGTTCTCTTACTTTCTTACTCTCATTTCCTTTGCTTTTTGATTATGAACTTCAAATTATGGCTTGTTGTTTCAGAATGGTGTTGACTCTGTGGGTAGAAGCATGGAAAAGCCAAGAACTTTGGATGATGTTAACAATAAGATTAAACCCTGGCAGTTGACTGAAATTTTAGACCCTGCGCAATGCCGCATGGTAACCATGCCAGATAGCACTGATGCTACCAGCAAGGTATCTATCTATTAATGTATGCTTAATCTTTTTGTAAAAATTTCCCAGTATATGTTACTATACTTGTTTTGTGTATAGGTTGCACGGCTTATTTATACAAATTCAGGTGTTGGAATACTAGCACTTGGATCAAATGGTATCCAGAAGCTGTGGAAGTGGGTGCGCAATGAGCAAAATCCGATTGGAAAGGTAATGGAATGAAATTCAGGTGTTTAACTCATGTTTGTCAGCTTATTTGATCCGTTTCATAGATTATATCTAAATATGCTGTTGTTTAAGGCCACTGCGAATGTTGTCCCACAACAATGGCAACCAAACAGTGGTCTTGTTATGACCAATGACCTCACAGGTGTCAACCTCGAAGAAGCAGTTCCCTGCATTGCTCTTTCTAAAAATGACTCTTATGTGATGTCTGCTGGTGGTGGGAAGGTTTCATTGTTCAACATGATGACATTTAAGGTAAGTTCACAGATTCCATTTACCACGTGTTCTGATTGACCAGATATTTGGTATTAGTAATTTATATTCTGTCAGGTTATGACTACATTTATGCCACCCCCACCAGCTTCTACTTTCTTGGCATTTCACCCACAAGATAACAACATAATAGCAATTGGAATGGAGGATTCTTCTATCCATATCTACAATGTCAGAGTTGATGAGGTAATTTTTATCTGTTCTATGTTATTTGTAACTTCTGCTATTTGCCGCCTAATTTACATTTACTAATTAATTAGGTTGCAATCTTGACAGGTGAAATCAAAACTGAAAGGCCACCAGAAGCGCATTACTGGTTTAGCTTTTTCCACTAACCTCAACATATTGGTATCTTCTGGTGCTGATGCTCAGGTTAGTTTTGTTTTATACTCTTTTTTCCCCTCTTGTACAAAGTGTTGTGCAAGTTCTTTTTTCCGGTCTTGTCAAAATAGTTTCTTTTTGAAATTTTATATGTGATTGGAATGGAAATTTGGTTTCCTTGCTTGATAAATGGCTTTATGCAGCTTTGCATTTGGAGCATTGACTCATGGGAGAAGAGAAAGGCAGTTCCCTTGCAACTACCAGCTGGCAAAGCACCTACTGGTGATACCCGGGTGCAGTTTCATTTAGACCAGGTTCGCTTGCTTGTATCCCATGAGACACAGTTGGCAATTTATGATGCCTCCAAGACGGAGCGTATACGGCAGGTAAAGAAATTACATAATACAAGGTGTTTTTTCTTTCTTTTGGATGCATTTATTATGATCTTGTGTTCTAAGGATATTGCTCATAACAGTGGCTTCCACAAGGTGCTCTTTCTGCTCCAATATCATGTGCTGTGTACTCCTGCAACAGTCAACTTGTTTTTGCTTCCTTTTGCGATGGTAATGTTGGAATCTTTGACGCTGATACTCTGAGATTAAGATGCCGCATTGCCCCATCTGCATATATGCCCCAGACAGCATTTAATGGGTAAGAAAACCATGTCACCTTCTTGGCCTCGTCATTAACTTCACAAATATTTTCAACTCTTTTTTATGATAATTTAGGTTCATGAATGATCAAAAAGCTTAGAATAAGGGACTTCATGCTACACTCGTTTAAATGTCATTTATTTTTCTTTAAATTAAACGATCTCTTCATGTTATGGGTTGAACTTTTCGATGCTGCCTTTTCTTCTCCCTGATATCATTCAACAGTGGCATCCCTTTCTTTTTTTTTTCTCAGTCCAATGTTCTGGTGCTTAAATAGAAGAGTAAATGGTATTATCTTACACAGTTTATATTTCATGGCAGAAACCAATCTGCATATCCAGTTGCAATCGCTGCATATCCACAGGAGCCAAACCAATTTGCAGTTGGATTGACAGATGGATCTGTCAAAGTGATAGAACCCTCAGAATCCGAAGGAACATGGGGACTATCTCCTCCAGCAGAGAATGCGATGTTAAACGGTAGGCCTGGTTCATCATCGATCACTGCTAGCAGCCATGCACCAGATCAGGTCCAAAGATGAAGTTTCTTTTGTTTTGCCTCTAAATTTATCACTGGTGCGTATTTAATCAGTATAGATTGTAGGTTTTCGGTCAATCTTTTGCCCCTCATCAAGTCAAGCTCTGTCATGCCTAGAAATATTCATATTGTAAGAAACGTCTGTAATTTACCACGTGTATCTTTCACCATTCTGATATTAATTTGTGCATATGTTTTCCTGTGTGTTAATTTCCTGCATTTCTGTTTGTTTTAAAAATGCAATCGAGGTAATATTTGAAAAGTGTTATGATATATGATTGATTGTTTTTTTCTAAATTAATTTTTTTTATTTATTTTTTTTAAATTAATTTTTTTTAATATTAATATTTTTAAATTATTTTTTGTTTTATTTTTATTTTAGGATATTAAATCATTGTTTGATATAGACGAGATAACATGATTAATAAAAAATGATATTTTTTTGTTTTAAGATATTAAATCATTGTTTAAATTTATTCAATATCATCGTTGCGATCTTCCTGTTCTTCGAATGCGAAATCATCATTTTGAAGTTTTTTATTTCTATATAACAAATGAAGATGAAGTTTGATTTGTTAGAACAAGTCATGACTTTTTTGTTGAACTTTGGTTTAAGTTTATAAAAAAATTACTTTTTATTTTTAATTGAAATTTTAATTTAAATCAAAAGATCAAAAAACTTAAAATAATAATAAATAAAAATTAAAGCTCCAACCGCCTAGGGCTGCCTAGACGGCCTTGTCGGCTAGGCTGGCCAACTAGTCTTTTTCTTAGGCGGTCGATTAGATCGATTCTTAGAAGAATAGGTCTCTTGTGAGATGGTTTCACGAATCTTTATCTGTAAGACGGATCAACCTTATCGATATTCACAATAAAAAATAATACTTTTAGCATAAAAAGTAATATTTTTTCATGGATGACTCAAATAAGAGATCCGTCTCACAAAAAACGACCTGTGAGACCGTCTCACACAAATTTTTGACTTTTTAGAATAGTGATATGAGTGAGTAAAAATTATTCTTATTCTTTGTTTTAAAATTGATTCTCATGTTGATACTTTAGAATTATCACAAATTTTAATTTTATGCTCTTAAGTAGTAGCACAAGTGTTTTTATGTTGATGATCTCGACATATCTATAACTTTAAATATCAAAATCAAATATTCATAAATATCAGTGAAGAATACGATATAAATTCAAGATTTATCTATATTTTTTTATGAATATTTATATAATACATGAGATTAATCAATATTCTTCAATATAAGAACAAATATTTGTCAATATTTTTTAAGAATATCAATTTAAGATCTAAAAATTTTCAATTCGAGTATTGAACTTCAATATACTTGAGAAATTTTAATATAATGAAGCTGAATTTGGGCTAAGAAATATTCTTTGCAACGTCATGCAATTGGTGCCCAATCAGTTTAACTCTCCGCTCATCTGTGTATTCGAATGAATCAAACAGCATCTCAATATCATCTAGCCAACTCTCACAATCAACAGATCTCTCAGTTCCTTCCAGAGTTGGCGGTTTAAATGACTGAAATCTCTTCAACAGGGTTTCCATCGGTGTTGCTGTCACATCCATCGGATTCGCAGAGGTACTGCCTTGTTCGAGGATTCTTAGAGGAGGCATATCTGATTATCAAAAGGGTTAGCAATCATAATTGACGAATCTGTCTCAGTCCCCTTCTGATCATTTTACCTCTGATCCAGAATCGGTTCTGATTCATTCTCACTAATACAGGTTATCAATCAAATCAGATAATCAGGTAAACATGTATATTCCAAAGCAGTAAACATGCTAGCACACAGAAGGAGGAAAGAAAACTCAATCTACCTCGCTCACTAGCTTTTATCTGAGGCTAAAGGAACCTACTGCTCTGATACCACTTGCTGTGAGGACCCGGACGCCAATTCATTTCTTAATCATTCTTGGGAATAATGGGATCAATTAAATCAATTGGGTCTACAATTTTTTTTTAAAATACCATGCGGAACATAATGTAATCAATATGATATACATATCACAAGTTAAAAGTACAAGTCTTATACAACATAGATCCATATCAAACTAGGGTTCAACAACTACATATCAATTGATGAAACCTTTGCTAATCTTGTTCTCTCATCCTCTTCTTGACCCTGATCATGTCCCACCTGTTGTCATGCACACATACAGACACAACAACAGCCGGATAACTCCGGTGATAATAATATTCCCAGTATAAACAATGTGTACACGCAATCATATGAATCGATATAAAAGCATGCAACAGATATCAATAACATGTATCATAATCTGAAAGACATGAATCAATACAAAACTGTAAATAAACTCGTAACTCAACATCAAAGACTCAACTCATGTCTAATCAAGAGATCCCGATTCCTGGACATTGGCATAGGATACCGAATCTCCGCAATAGAAGCAGATCCGCTCCTACGCAACATCGATATAAACCAAGCATCCAGTGTCTTGGCAAATCCGCCAAAGACTTGGCACCTCCGCCATTGACTAGGCATCTCCGCCCTGACTCAATACATGCTTTGCTATAACTCAATAGACTAAGCATATCAATCTCATAACTTGCAAACTTCAATGCAATAAAATAAGTATGTGATTTAGGGAAACTCAAGTCAGATCTAACTCGAGTTATATCCTCCCGGTTCAACATTGATTTATACCTTTCATTGTTCAGTTGAAACCGTTGTTTCTTCTTCTATCGGTTTCAAAGGAAGTCTCGATGCCGAAGCTGTCAATACTAATATGAAATGACAATGTCGAGTAGCACAATATCAACATATCAGTCCATGTCAGACATGTAAGGATCAATATTCACTCTCGGTACATTTTTTTGACAGTATAACGGCGTCATTTCGATATACCGACAACTCAATCATCAATCGAGTCAATATCACAACATCATATAAATCTCATAACCTCAATTTGTACCATAATCTGATACCAAATCCGTATAATCTCAATCAAATCAACTCTGAAAAATCATAACAATTTCATACGGTATTTGTTCTTCAATTCGGTTTCGATTATACGATGTATAATATCTCAAGAACACCATATATCAATCATATCTGATTCCTTCAATATCATATTTTCAAAACATAAGAAAACTTACGTCCTTGTGTAGCCGTTGTCGAGAGGAGCATGGTACTGTGTCCGGATCGCAAATCAGACAGGCGGATCTTGAACAAGCAAATTTCTAAGAAATAAAAGGCGTAGGGATTTCTTCTCGGTTGTTGGAGCTGAATTCTGAAGAAATGAAGATTATCATCTTATATATGCATGGCTAGGACCAAGTGGCTCCTCCTTTGAGCTGCACGTCTAGCGCATATGCGCGACCTTCCTCGGCGCATATGCGCTAGACCTACTGTCTCGACATATCGGAAGTCATCAGCTCGCGCATATGCGTGCACCACCTCCGCGCACATGCGCGACATTCTCTGGACTCGGCATTGTCAAGTGCACCTGCTCGCGCATATGCGCGCCCACTCTTCGCGCATATGCGCGAGACCTACTGTCTCTGCAATAGTCTTCCCGCACAGCTCGCCGCATATGCGTGTCTCTCTCTCACGCATATGCGCGGGGTTCTCTGCCGGCCTCGCACATACGATATCACATGTACCTCAAATCAAATCTCGGAGGGGTATGTCTATAATCGCAACAATTCAGAATCGTTAATCTCAAATTAACAAAATCGAATCTCGGGCATTACCTTTCTCCCCCTCTAAGACACGATTTCGTCCTCGAAATCATACACAATCAAATCATATACACTAAGAAATATATAACAGAAGCTAAACAGGAAACTCACATTAGTGAAATAATTCTGGGAATTTCTGTCTCGTGTCTGCTTCAGTCTCCTAGGTAGCTTCTTCAATGCCATGTCGACTCCACTGAACCTTCACAAGCGGAATAGTCTTCGTTCTGAGCTGTTTTTCTTTACGATCAAGAATCTGGATCGGCTTCTCAAATTAACTCAGAGTTTCATCAAGTTCGGCATCGTCTGGCTGAAGAATATGTGAAGCATCGGGAATGTACTTCTGCAATAAAGACACATGAAAGACATCATGTATTCCAGATAAAGAAGACGGTAATGCGAGTCGATAGGCGCAATCTCCTATCTTCTCGAGAATCTCATACGGCCCAATATATCGTGGAGACAATTTCCCTTTCTTGCCAAATCTGACAACGCCTCTGAAAGGTGAAATCTTCAAAAATACTCTGTATCCTGCCTCAAATACCAACGGTCTGCGTCGCACATTGGCATATTTGGCTTGTCTATCTTGAGCTATTCTCATTCTCTGTCGAATCAACTTCACCTTCTCTGTCATATCTCGGATCATATCAGGTCCAATCTCAGGTACCTCAGACATATCATCCCAATAAAGAGGGGATCTACACTTCTGACCGTGCAACGCTTCAAACGGTGTCATCTCTATACTCGTCTGATAGCTGTTGTTGTACGAAAATTCACAAAGTGGCAAAGAATCTTGCCAACTAGTGCCAAAATCTAGCACCACAGCTCTCAGCATATCCTCCAGTGTCTGGATAGTCTACTCTGACTGTCCATCGGTCTGAGGATGATATGCGGTACTCAGATGTAACTTCGTACCGAGAGCCTGCTGCAAACTGTGCCAAAAGTGCGAAGTAAACCGAGGATCACGGTCTGATACAATCGACTTCGGCACTACATGCAATCTGACCACTTCTCTGACATAGATTTCTGCCATCTGCTCATGTCTGTACGTCATCTTGTACGGAATAAAACATGCTGATTTGGTCAATCTGGAGGAACGTGGTAGCTTCGTCACAAAATCCATAAAAATGTGATCCCATTTCCACTCAGGAATAGACAAGCTATGTAACAAACCTCCTGGTTTCTTTCTTTCGGCTTTCACCTGTTGGCAATTCAGACATCTGGTTACAAACTCTGCAATATCTGCTTTCATCTGTTTTCCCCAGAACTGTCTTTTCAAATCGTTATACATCTTTCTACCACCAAGATGAAAACTGAATCGACTACAGTGTGCTTCTCACAATATCTGTTGCTTCAAATCTGAAAAATCTGGCACAACAAGACGATTATTCACATATAAGACACTGTCACGAAACTGATAATCGGATTGATGTCCTGCTCTGATAATCAAAATCGAGTTCTGAACATTCTGATCAACTTTCTGAGCTTTTTTAATTCTCAAAATCAGCTCGGGTTCGACTTGGATAGCACACAATCTCAGTGGCCTACAATCTGTCTCAAATACCAATCCAGAAAAACAGCAATCTTCTATCAAATGTGAAACACCAATCGTCGACAAGGATAAAGAACATACCTTACGACTCAGTGCATCAGCTGCTGCATTAGACTTCCCTAGATAATATTTGATTTCACAATCAAAGTCTTTCAATAAATCAAGCCATCTTCGTTGCCTCATATTCAGTTCTTACAGTGAAAACAAATACTTAAGACTCTTGTGATCAGAATAAATTTCAAACTTTTCACCGTAAAGGTAATACCGCCAAATTTTTAATGCAAATACAATCGCAGCCAATTCAAGATCATGAATCGGGTAGCGAGTCTCATGTGGCTTTAGCTGTCTCGAAGCATAAGCAATGACATGGCCTCGCTGCATCAAAACACAATTCAATTCTCGGTGAGAAGCATCACAATAAACAACAAAATCACCAGTACCTGACGGAATAGTCAACACCGGAGCACTGGTCAATCTCTTCTTCAAATCCAAGAAATTGGATTCACATTCCTCGGACCAAACAAATGGTACATTCTTCTGCGTCAGCTGAGTAATAGGTCTAGCAAAACTAGAGAAATCTCTGATAAACCGACGATAATATCCTGTCAAACCCATAAAGCTGCGTATCTCTGGTACAGATGTCGGTCTCGGCCAACTAATCACAGCCTCGACTTTGCTAGGATCAACAAAAATCCCATCTCCAGATATAATGTGACCCAAAAATACAACATGTCTCAACAAAAACTCACATTTCGACAGCTTAGCATACAGTTTCTTAGTTCTCATAATCTTCAATACAGTTCTCAAATGCTCAGCATGATTAATCATATTCTTCGAATATATCAGGATATCATCGATAAATATAATCACAAAATCATCGAGATATTTCTGGAATATACGGTTCATCAAATCCATAAATACAGCTGGAGCATTTGTTAAACCAAACGGCATGACAATAAACTCATAATGTCCATACCTGGTTCTGAAAGCTGTCTTGGAGATATCAGAATCCATGACTCTCAACTGATGATATCCAGATCTCAGATCGATCTTGGAATAAACAGAAGAACCCTGCAACTGACCAAATAAATCATCGATACGAGGCAAATGATATTTATTCTTTACCGTAGCCTTGTTTAGTTGCCGGTAGTCAATGCAAAGTCTCATTGACCCGTCCTTCTTTCTAACAAACAGTACTGGAGCACCCCAAGGAGAAACACTCGGTCTGATGTACCCCTTGGCCAGTAAATCTTCTAACTGCTCTTTCAACTCTTTCAATTCTATCGGTGCCATTCTGTACGGTGCTCTAAAAATAGGTGCTGTACTTGGCACAAGTTCAATGTTGAAGTCTATCTCTCTGACTGGAGGCAAACCTGGAATCTCATTTGGAAAGACATCATCAAACTCACATACCACTGGCAAATCAGCCAATGATGAGCTCGATTTCAGTACGTCAACTGAATATACGAGGAATCTCTCTACTCTTTTCTGTAATAATCGAGTCATCGATAACGCATATATCAAAGGAATTCTAGCTCTAGAACCCTTACCGTAGAATTTTCATTCATCGGCCATATTAGGTCTGAATTTCACAATCTTATGAAAACAATCTACGGTAGCTCTGTACTTGGTCAGCAGATCAATACCGACAATACAGTCAAAATCAGACAACCCAAGTACAATACAATCTAACTCAATCTCATGGTCATCATACTATAGCATACAAGGTTTAACAGAATTCACTGATATCAATCCTGTCCCCAAAGGAGAAGAGACAGAAACTACAGCAGATAAAAACTCAACAGGAAACGCATGAATCAATGCAAATCTCTCCGAAATAAATGTATGGGATGCACTTGTATCTATCAATACATATGCAAGATAACCACAAAGAGTACAACTACCTGCAAAAACATCATCTGGTGCTTCCTGTGCCTGTTCCTCAGTCAATGCAAATACTCGGGCCTGCTGTCTAGGAGGCTGGCAAATCGTCTGGCTTCCTCCTGGCCTTGGCTGTGACTGAGTAGGGGCTGGCTGGAATGAGTGAACAGCAGATGCTCGTCTATCAGGCTGTGCCCCTGATCCAGCTGATTCTGCTCCCTGGGATCCCTGGGAACCTCTCTGTGGACATACTCTAGCAAAATGTCCCTGCTGTCTGCAGATGCGGCAACTACCAAGTATTCCTTGGCATTGCTCTGTGGGATGTCTCCCTCCACAAGTCCTGCAATAATCCCCGGTATAACTCTGTCTGGAACCACTTGAGCTAGAAGAACTGCTACCAGACTTCTTAAACTGTTTACCTTTGGTTTTCAACTGATCTTTCTTTCCACTGCTGCTACCACCACTTTCAAATCGGGGAGGTGGTTGGGGAAACTGAGTTGAGGAATGTTACTATGGCCTCGGTGATGGGGAAACATACGAAGCTCCTTTCTGCCTAATCCGGCCGGCTTCAGCTCCCTTTGCTCTGTTCAGGGCATCAGCAAAATTATTCGGTCGCCCTGCATTTACCAGTGTAAAGATCTCGGGATTCAGTCCATTGATGAACTGATCAGCAACAGCTTCGTCATTTTCATCAACATGTGAAGCAAACCGCAACAAGGTAGAGAACTTGGCCACATATTCCTCAATATTCAACTGACCCTGTTTCAAATTGGCAAACTCTGCTCCCTTGTCTTTTCTCTGCGATACTGGGAAAAATCTTTGATAGAATTCATCTTTAAAGACCTTCCGAGTGATAGTCGTACCTCGATGCTCTCTTCGTTGTGATCCACCAATTCTTTGCAACGTCATGCAATTGGTGCCCAATCAGTTTAACTCTCCGCTCATCTGTGTAGTCCAATGAATCAAACAGCATCTCAATATCATCTAGCCAACTCTCACAATCAACATATGTCTCAGTTCCTTTCAGAGTTGGCGGTTTAAATGACTGAAATCTCTTCAACAGGGTTTCCATCGGTGTTACTGTCAAATCCATCGGATTCGCAGAGGTACTGCCTTGTTCAGAGATTCTTCGAGGAGGCATATCTGATTATCAAAAGGGTTAGCAATCATAATTGACAAATCTGTCTCAGTCCCCTTCTGATCATCTTACGTCTGATCCAGAATCGGTTCTGATTCATTCTCACTAATACAGGTTACCAATCAAATCAGATAATCAGGTAAATATGTATATTCCAAAGCAGTAAACATGCTAGCACACAGAAGCAGGAAAGAAAACTCAATCTACCCCGCTCACTAGCTTCTATCTGAGGCTAAAGGAACCTACTGCTCTGATACCACTTGCTGTGGGGACCCGGACGCTAATTCATTTCTTAATCATTCTTGGGAATAATGGGATCAATTAAATCAATTGGGTCTACAATTTTTTTTAAAATACCATGCGGAACATAATGTAATCAATCTGATGTACATATCACAAGTTAAAAGTACAAGTCTTGTACAACATAGATCCATATCAAACTAGGGTTCAACAACTACATATCAATTGATGAAACCTATTCTACTGCTGGGTCCGAATCTCGACGCTAATCTTGTTCTCTCATCCTCTTCTTGATCCTGATCCTGTCCCACCTGTTGTCATGCATACATACAGACACAACAACAGCCGGATAACTCCGGATAACAACACGCAATCATATGAATCGATATAAAAGCATGCAACAAATATCAATAACATGTATCATAATCTGAAAGACATGAATCAATATAAAACTGTAAATAAAATCGTAACTCAACAGCTCAGACTCAACTCATGTCTAATCTAGGGATCGTGATTCCTGGACATTGGCATAGGATACCGAATCTCCGCAATAGAAGCCGATCCGCTCCTACGCAACATCGATATAAACCAAGCATCCAGTGTCTTGGCAAATCCGCCAAAGACTTGGCACCTCCGCCATTGACTAGGCATCTCCGCCCTGACTCAATACATGTTTGCTATAACTCAATAGACTAAGCATATCAATCTCATAACTTGCAAACTTCAATGCAATAAAATAAGTATGTGATTTAGGGAAACTCAAGTCAGATCTAACTCGAGTTATATCCTCCCGGTTCAACATTGATTTATACCTTTCATTGTTCAGTTGAAACCGTTGTTTCTTCTTCTATCGGTTTCAAAGGAAGTCTCGATGCCGAAGCTGTCAATACTAATATGAAATGACAATGTCGAGTAGCACAATATCAACATATCAGTCCATGTCAGACATGTAAGGATCAATATTCACTCTCGGTACATTTTTTTGACAGTATAACGGCGTCATTTCGATATACCGACAACTCAATCATCAATCGAGTCAATATCACAACATCATATAAATCTCATAACCTCAATTTGTACCATAATCTGATACCAAATCCGTATAATCTCAATCAAATCAACTCTGAAAAATCATAACAATTTCATACGGTATTTGTTCTTCAATTCGGTTTCGATTATACGATGTATAATATCTCAAGAACACCATATATCAATCATATCTGATTCCTTCAATATCATATTTTCAAAACATAAGAAAACTTACGTCCTTGTGTAGCCGTTGTCGAGAGGAGCACGGTACTGTGTCCGGATCGCAAATTAGACGGACGGATCTTGAACAAGAAAATTTCTAAGAAATAAAAGGCGTAGGGATTTTTTCTCGGTTGTTGGAGCTGAATTCTGAAGAAATGAAGATTATCATCTTATATATGCATGGCTAGGACCAAGTGGCTCCTCCTTTGAGCTGCACGTCTCGCGCATATGCACGACCTTCCTCGGCGCATATGCGCGAGACCTACTGTCTCGACATATCGGAAGTCATCAGCTCGCGCATATGCGCGCACCACCTCCGCGCACATGCGCGAGATTCTCTGGACTCGGCATTGTCAAGTGCACCTGCTCGCGCATATGCGCGCCCACTCTTTGCGCATATGCACGAGACCTACTGTCTCTGCAATAGTCTTCCCGCACAGCTCGCGCATATGCCCGTCTCTCTCTCGCGCAAATGCGCGGGGTTCTCTGCCGGCCTCGCACATACGATATCACATGTACCTCAAATCAAATCTCGGAGGGATTTGTCTATAATCGCAACAATTCAGAATCGTTAATCTCAAATTAACAAAATCGAATCTCGGGCATTACACGATTGTTGTCACAAAATCTTTTATGAGACTGTCTTAAAAGTCAATTTTGTGAGACGTGTCTATGATCCGACTCGACCTACAAAAAAATATTATATTTAAATATTACATTTTATTATAAGTATGAACCAAATCTACCCGTCGTCTCATAAGAAACTTACTCTTGTTTTGTAGCTCAAAGTGGATTTGTGATATAATAATCTCTTTGCTATTTGCTTGAGGATATCATATCATTCAAGGACGTGGCTATTTGTGATAGTCAATGTCAATGGCATGTTTATAAGGTAAATATTCTGAAATTTTATTAAATAACCGATACATAAACGGTCCTTTCGATGATAGGATATTGTAGCCGAAGTAAAATGCGTTTGGTTTGGCTTAATCTTGATCAAGAAGAATGTTTGGTGAAAATAAATCTTGCAAAAGCGTGCAAGGTAGAAGGTTTTAAAAGAAAGATATTTGTAATTTTTCAATTTCATAAGCATGATTCAATATTATTTTGAACAAAATAATGAACGCCTAATATCAAATTGTTAGAGTAGATGCCCTACAAGACAATTGTTGGTTAGGGATTTTATTGACTTATTTGTAATAAACAATCTTATTTTAATATAATTCATTATTTCATAGTTTGTTATTTCTTTATCTGTATATCCATGAGAACAACATAGATAAAACCTTGATTATACTTTAATACAAATGAATCGTAATTCGATGTTGAAACTCATTTGTAAATATTGTATGATCTAAATTCGTTCGTAGTTGATTCAGCCGCCTAAAACATGGATAAAGGTCGCTTGAGCTCGAGACTAGCATCTGTGATGTTGTGTACCGCGTTTCTCGGTAAGGGCATAGAGATATTCAAACATGCAGATGGGTAGTCATATGATGATTATACCGAACAACCCTCCCTCGGACTTTCCAAGTGGTTATCATTCATCAAGAGGATAAGTCTGTGGTTATGATTGTACACCATTAGTCCTTACGACCCGGGACAACACTGAGGCTCTATATGCTAGGGCTGTGCTTTGACTCATTTACCAGCTCCAGGAGAGTCATCAGGTGGCGACGCTGGGTACAGTTACGACACATATAAGAGCCAGTGCATTGTAGTCGGGGATTCACCGCTCACCTACGGGTGTGGATATCTTGTGTGATCTGATGAAATAATAGTGCATGGAATCTCTGGCCAGAGTATGAGATGTACGTTAGAGAAGGAGTTCTCCAATGGTACATGCGATGCCACTATTTATATGTATCACATAGTTATTGAATTATCATGCAACCCTCGATGAACCAATGGTTGCAGATTTGATCGGGATATATGAGGTGAAGGGACCGTACTGTACGCTAATCATAATCGACTGGTTCTTGCAGGCACTATCAATGATACCTTGGGAATTATGGGGCGATGCTACTAGACGCTCTTACCATGGTTCGATGGGTTTAATCAGAAATATGATTTCTGAGATTCTGATGATCAATTGTTGATGCATAGAATGGGACAAGTTAGGGTAAGCCCGAATAAAAGATTATGTCCTGAATCACAAGAAGTTGTGAACCCACGGCTAGCTGTATCCCTGAACCATTGAGGGTCACACAAGCACTAGATCGTTTGTTTCCGTTGAGAGAATAAATTCAAGATGTTGAATTTATATTATGATATAGTAAATTCAAGTAGTTAAATTTATGATAATTAAATTTTGAGATAATAAATTCAAGGAGTTGAATTTATAAAAATTTGATAATTTAATTTATTAAACTCAAAAGTTGAGTTTATTAAATATTAAATTATGGAGGTGAAAAATTCAAGGAGTTGAATTTATAATATTAAATTCAAATGTTGAATTATAATGTATTTAATTTATTAAGCTCTAAAGTTGAGTTTATTAAATAATAAATTAAATATATTGAGAAGTATGGTTAATGGACTTGTAAGAGTACAAGTCCAACATATTAAATAATTAAAATTATTAATTGACTTTGATTAATTAATTAAACTAGTTGGACTAGCTCAATTAATTAATCAAGCCCATTAATGTTAATCATAAAATATAAGGTCATGACTTAATTATAAATAGTAATAATCAAGCCATAACCCTAGCCACCACCACAAGTGATTTTCGAAATCCCCTCTCCCTAGCACTCAATAAATTCGGCCACCTCTCTTTGGAGAATTGTTTGAGCCGTCTCTCATACTTCGATCTCCAACGTTAAATCACTTCTAATTTTTCTAGTGCAAATTAGAAGAGGAACAAATCTTCTAGTCGTGGACCTGATTTGAAGATTGAAGAAAGGAACCTTGAAGATTGTTCGTAGGGATTCATCAAGAGCTAGATCCGACTATACTGGATTAGTTGGAGCCAAGTGATTTAATCACCAAAGGTATAAAATTCTATCGCCCTATGAATGTTTATTCATAAAATCATACGAGTGCTTAAAACAAATATATTTTGATTGTCAAAATAAAATAAAAATTTTAAAACTTCCGATGCGTTTGGGCACGAGAAAACCGAGATCAAACAGTGGTATCAGAGCCAAGATTTTTCTAAATCGTATGGTTTTGATATCGAATAATTTATTTCTAACCACACAAGAAAATTTTTCAGAAAATTGTAGCACCATTAAAATTATTTTTTTTCCAGAAAACCAAAAAAAAAAATTTGGATCTGCCCGAAATTGTTTCGGGCAGAGCGCGCGCACGCAGCAGGAGACCCGTCATTGCCCGAAACGTTCGGGCAGCACGGGCGGCTGCCCGGGAGTGTCTCAAGAAATGTGCTGGCTGATGGGCTTTAATTGTTTGGGGCTAGGGTGCAATTTTCTGATTTTTCAAATTTTTGGGTAAAATTTATATTTTTGAAAATTGGTTCAATTTTTCTTTTTGAAAATTATTTTTTTGGAAAATTAATAATTTTCTTGTAAAATAAATAATTAGAATATAATTTTAATTATTTATGGTAAAAATGAGTTTTACAAGAAATAAATTATTATTGATTTAATTGGAAATTAAATAAAGGTGTTTATTTAATTTATTAAATTCTTTAATAACTGTGGTGGTTAGTGATAAAATTATTAGATATATGATTTATCAATTAATTAAATTTGTTTAATTAAATTGATGTTAATATTTGATATTAAATGCATGAAGGATGATCGAGAGCCTTGACCAATGCGTTAGGTGTATGTTAGGATATTTTACTGTTTTTATTCATTTTGTTAATATTTGATATTATTAAAGTGAGCCTGGTTTATGGCCCATTCCCACCCCCATGAGATGTATCCCTTATGTGCCATGACTATTTAAATGTAATTATTAGAACGAGTGGGAGATCAAGACTAGAAGATGTTGGGCCCAATGAACAAGATGAAGACATGTAAAATATTGGAAGCTCTTGTAATAGTTGCATTTGCATCCCTGCATTCACCTAGGTTTCGGACCTGGATCCATGTATGGCTCACATGGATCTAATAGTGCTGGCGATCGATCATCCTCATTTATTGATGAATGTCATATTATGATATATGTGATATATAGTAGTATGCATGTATGTATATTATTAAATAATATAGTTGCATGAATCCGGCAAACATACAAACTCGTGGCATGTGATTTTTAAATTAAAATGATGAGACAATTTTAAAATTAAAATACCTCATTTTGAATAAGATTCAAAATTTATATCAAACCGAAAAAGTAAAAATTAAAAGAGTTTAATTTTTCCTTGCCTTCCATCAAACATAGTTGCATGTTGATCGCTACCCGCGGATAGTGTCTGGCTCATATTATTGGGGAGGCTTGTAAGCCGGAAAGCTGTGACTTCCACCGGACATATGATGTGAATTGAGTGGAACTCTCATAACTTCGGCTCATATTATTGGGGGAATTCATGATGACCGTTCACTACAATTCAATATTAATGGGTTGGTTTGAATCGTGAAAATAAACAGCGTCATATTATTGGGTCCTTATTAAACGTGAGGAAAAACACGCGGAGATTGCATAGGGATGCAATTGGATTCTACCTTTTATAAATTATAATTGGCTGATATTATTCGCGATTATAATTGGCTAATTGGACTCTACGTGCCCACTAAAGAAATACGATTTCCCTTTTTCATCAGAGGGTGGTGGAAATGTCAAAATAGTAGGATGAAAATTTATAAAATGAAATAAATATTTTATATCATACAATTATTTAAAAATTATCGGTAACCATTATTTGTTTTCATTTTCAGTATATTTACGATGTCTACTCGTAACCCGCTTTTAATCATTCTCGATCAAAACAAATTGACTGGCCCTAACTATCATGACTGGTTCCGAAATTTAAAGATTGTTCTGAACTCTGAGAGGATTGCGTACGTGCTTGATAAGAAGCCACCAAAGCAGGCATCTCCTGATATCAGTAAAACTGAGTTAGCTAAGCTTGAGAAATGGTGGGACCATGATATTCAAGCTAAGAGCTACATGTTGGCTTCTATGTCGAATGAACTTCAGAGGAGGTTCGAGGAGGCGGTGAATGATGCTGACATTCACATTCATCTGAAAGAATTGTATGATGTACAAACTCGTTCAAAGAGACATGCTACTGTTAAAGAACTCATGACTACACGCTTGCGAGATGGGACTTCGGTCCATGAGCATGGAGTTAGGATGATTGGGCTCATCGAGAAGTTGGTGGGACTCGACTTGGTTATGCCTGGTGAGCTCTCGACTGATATTCTATTGTTTTCTTTGCCTGCCTCGTTCGATGGATTTGTGGTTAATTTTAATATGAACAAGGTTGAAGCCAGCCATGAACAGTTGGTCAATATGCTCACTAATTATGAGACCACAATTAAAATGGAAAAGCCTGTTCTTCTGGTGGGTTCTTCGTACGGTACGAAAAAGGGAGCCCCAAATAAAGGCAAGAAGCGTTCTGCCCCTCCAAAGAAGAACAATCCCAACAAGAAGCCATACAAGAAACCAAATCCAGGCCCACAAAGCCCCACGAGCCAGAACAAGTCTGTTTCCATTGCAACAAGCCTGGACATTGGAGGCGTAATTGCGAGGAGTATCTAGCCCAGAAGCGTTCTGGCCATGGTATGTTTTATATTGAAGTTAATTTTTCTATTAATTCCTCTTCTTGGGTATTGGATACCGAATGTCGTTATCATCTATGCAATGATTTGTAGGTGATGGGAAGAAGCAAGAGGCGTAGAGATGGTTAGACCTTTCTAAGACTGGGAAATGGAGCAAGAGTTGCTACCACTGCCATTGGAGACGTTACTTTAATTTTGGACAATAATTTTAAGTTGTTTTTGAGAGACGTTTTATTTGTTCCTGAATTAGTTAAAAAAATTATTTCTATTTCTATGCTTGATAGAGATGGTTATTCTTGTATTTTTGCTAAAGGTGTTTGCAATTTATACAAGAATGAATGTTTAATTGGAACTGGAGAATTAACAAACGATCTATATAACTTAAAATTAAAAGATATTCCGTTAAAAAATATCCAAGCGCGTACGAAAACAACAACAAACAAAAGAAAAATAGAAGATCCAAATCTCGCACAAATATGACACGCTAGACTAGGTCATATTTCCCAAAGAAGGATGCACAAGCTAGTGGGAGAAGGCATGTTTGACCTGTCAGACATAAATTCTCTACCAACTTGTGAGTCCTGTCTAAAAGGAAAAATGACTAAAACTCCATTCAATGGAAACGTGGAACGTGCGCATGGTCTACTGGATTTGATCCACACGGACGTTTGTGGCCCGCTAAGTGTTAGCACAAAATTTGGGCATTCCTACTTCATTACCTTTACTGATGACCATTCGAGGTATGGGTACGTTTATTTGATGAAACACAAATCTGAAGCATTTGAAAAGTTCAAAGAATTCAGATCTGAAGTAGAAAATCAGCTAGAAAGAAATATTAAAGCACTTCGATCTGATCGAGGTAGAGAATACTTGAGTGCTGAATTTTTGGGTTATCTAAAAGAAAATGAGATTCTATCACAGTGGACTCCACCAGCAACACCACAGTTGAATGGTGTTTCTGAACATCGAAATCGAACCCTAATGGACATGGTTCGATCTATGATGGGATTCACTGAATTGACTACATCGTTTTGGGGCTTTGCGCTTGAAACTGCGGCAATGTTGTTGAATAATGTTCATACCAAAGCAGTGTATAAAACACCATATGAGATATGGATGGGAAAAACTCCAAAATATTTTGACATGAGAATGTGGGGATGTCCTGCACACGTGAAGCAGACAGTGGGAGACAAATTGGATAGTAGATCCACTTTGTGCTACTTTGTAGGATATCCAAAGAATTCTGTTGGATATTATTTCTATCATCCCAATGAAGCAAAAGTGTTTGTTTCAAGAAATGCCATCTTTTTGGAAAAAGAATTTTTATTAGATAGAAAAGGCAAGATTATAGAACTTGAAGAAATTCAAGATACTCTTTCAACTATAGAAGTTGAACCCATTTTCCAACAACCAGTAGTTGAAGTACAAGCTCCTAGGAGGTCTGATAGGGTTATTAGACCACCTACTAGATATACGATTCTTCATGAACAAGATCATGATGAGTTTTATGTTGGATGTGATTCAATGAACTTTAAAGAAGCAATATCTGATACTGATTCATCTAAATGGCTTGAAGCCATGCAGTCTGAAATGGACTCTATGTATTCAAACCAAGTCTGGACATTGGTGGATCCAAATGAGGGAATCGTTCCCATAGGATGCAAATGGATCTACAAAAGAAAGCTCGGGGAGGATGGGAAGGTAGTGACCTTCAAAGCAAGACTAGTTGCAAAAGGTTATACTCAAAGGTAAGGAATTGACTATGAGGAAACTTTTTCATCAGTTGTTATTAATACTAGTCATAGCAGCATGGTATGACTAGGAGATATGGAAAATGGATGTAAAGACTGCATTCCTCAATGGAGACATCCAAGAAAAAATTTATATGTCTCAACCTGAGGGATACACATCAGTAGGAAGTGCGCATAAGGTATGCAAAATTTAGAGATCAATATATGGTCTCAAGCAAGCGTCAAGGAGTTGGAACCTCATATTTGACAGTACTATCAAAGTATTTGGTTTTGCTAAGAATCCTGATGAACCATGCGTGTACAAGAAGTTAGTAGGAGTGCAGTGACATTCCTAATACTTTATGTTGATGACATCCTACTCATTGAGAATGATGTAGGATTATTGCAATCAACTAAAATATGGTTAGCAAGTAAATTCTCCTTGAAAGACATAGGTGAAGCATCCTATGTATTGGGAATACAAATCTATAGAGATAGATCAAAAAGGATGTTGAGGCTCACCCAAACCACTTATATCGATACCATTATAAAGCGATTATCTATGGAAGAGTCCAAGAGAGGATACTTACCAATGTGTCATGATATTACTCTATCTAAAGCTATGTGTCCCAAAACTGATGAAGAGATAGAGATGATGATACGTCTTCCATATGCGTCAGCCATTGGTAGTATCATGTATGGTATGATATCGACACGTCCTGATGTTGCTTACGCTCTGCGTGTTACAAGCAGATATCAGGCTAACCCTGGTCCAATGCCTTGGAAGGCCGTGAAAGATATTCTTAAGTACTTCAGAAGGACGAAGAACTTGTTCATGGTCTATGGGGGTGGAGAATTGAAATTGGAAGGCTTCACTGATTCTAGCTTCTAATGTGATGTAGATGATTCAAAATCGACCTCTGGTTTTGTATTCATGCTTACTGGTGCGGATGTCTCTTTGAAAAGTTCCAAGCAAGACACCGTTGCGGATTCCACCATTGAAGCTGAATACATCGCTGCATCTGGTGCAGCCAAAGAGACACTTTGGATGAGGAATTTTGTCCAAGAGTTGGGCGTTATTCCTAATGGAGTTGATCCAGTCCCGGTGTACTGCGACAACACTGGTGCCGTTGCGCAAGCAAAGGAACCAAGGTCTCATCAGCGATCCAAACATGTACTGAGGATGTTCCACATCATTCGAAAGATTGTGGGAAGATGAGATATATCAATCGAAAGAGTCCCCTCTGCAGATAACGTTGCTGATCCACTTACAAAGCCCTTGCCAGGACCATTGTTTGAGAAGCATCGCGAAGCAATGTGATTAAAGTTTATGGGTAGTTGGCTCTAGGGCAAATGAGAGATTGTTATAGTAGATTTCCTACAAGACAATTTTTGGCTAGGGATTTTATTGACTCAGTTGTAATAAACAATCTTTATTTTAATATAATTCATTATTTCATGGTTTGTTATTTCTTTATCTGTATACCCATGTGAACAACATAGATAAAGACCTTGATTATACTTTAATACAAATGAATCGTAATTCGATGTTGAAACTCATTTGTAAATATTGTATGATCTAAATTCGTTCCTAGTCGATTCAGCCTCCTAAAACATGGATAAAGGTGGCTTGAGCTCGAGACTAGCATCTGTGATGTTGTGTACCGCGTTTCTTGGTAAGGGCATAGAGATGTCCAAACATGCAGATGGGTAGTCATATGATGATTATACCGAACAATTCTCCCTCGTACTTTCCAAGTGGTTATCATTCATTGAGAGGATAAGTCCGTGGTTATGATTGTACACCATTAGTCCTTACGACCCGGGTCAACACTGAGGCTCTATATGCTAGGACTGTGCTTTGACTTGTTTACCGGCTCCAGGAGAGTCATCAGGTAGCGACGCTGGGTACAGTTACGACACATATAAGAGCCAGTGCATTGTAGTCGGGTATTCACCGCTCACCTACGGGTGTGGATATCTTGTGTGATCTGATGAAATAATATTGCATGGAATCTCTTGCCAGACTATGAGATGTACATTAGAGAAGGAGTTCTCCAATGGTACATCTGATGCCACTATTTATGTGCATCACATAGTTATTGAATTATCATGCAACCCTCGATGAACCAATGGTTGCAGATTCGATCGGGATATATGAGATGAAGGGACGTTACTGTACACTAATCATAATCGACTTGTTCTTGCAGGCACTATCAATGATACCTAGGGAATTATGGGGCGATGCTACTAGACGCTCTTACCATGGTTCGATGGGTTTAATCAGAAATCTGATTTCTGACATTCTGATGATCAATTGTTGATGCATAGAATGGGACAAGTTAGGGTAAGCCCGAATAAAAGATTATGTCCTGAATCACAAGGAGTTGTGAACCCACGGCTAGCTGTATCCCTGAATCATTGAAGGTCACACAAGTATTGGATCGTTTGTTCCCGTTGAGAGAATAAATTCAAGATGTTGAATTTATATTATGATATAGTAAATTCAAGGAGTTGAATTTATGATAATTAAATTTTGAGAGAATAAATTCAAGGAGTTGAATTTATAAAAATTTGAGAATTTAATTTATTAAACTCAAAAGTTGATTTTATTAAATATTAAATTATGGAGGTGAAAAATTCAAGGAGTTGAATTTATAATATTAAATTCAAATGTTGAATTGTAATGTATTTAATTTATTAAGCTCAAAAATTGAGTTTATTAAATAATAAATTAAATATATTGAGAAGTGTGGTTAATGGGCTTGTAGGAGTACGAGTCCAACATATTAAATAATTAAAGTTATTAATGGACTTTGATTAATTAATTAAACTAGTTAGACTAACACAATTAATTAATCAAGTCCATTAATGTTAATTATAAAATATAAGGTCATGGCTTAATTATAAATAGAAATAATCAAGCCATAACCCTAGCCACCACCACAAGTGATTTTCGAAATCCCCTCTCCCTAGCACTCAATAAATTCGGCCACCTCTCCTTGGAGAATTGTTTGAGCCGTCTCTCATGCTTCGATCTCCAACGTTAAATCTCTTCTAATTTTTCTAGTGCAAATTAGAAGAGGAACAAATATTTTAGTCGTGGACCTGATTCGAAGATTGAAGAAAAGAGCCTTGAAGATTGTTCGTAGGGATTCATTAAGAGCTAGATCTGACTATACCGGATTAGTTGGAGCCAAGTGATTTAATCATCAAATGTATAAAATTCTATCGTCTATGAATGTTTATTCATAAAATCATACGAGTGCTTAAAACAAATATATTTTGATTGTCAAAATAAAATAAAAATTTTAAAACTTCCGCTGCGTTTGGGCACGAGAAAACCGAGATCAAACACAAAATTCTTCTATTTACCATGATACGTTCCTCGAAGCGAATTTTATAATGTTTATGATTGTTAAGCATTAATCAAATCTTTTGTTGTGGATATGAAATACAACCACTAATATATAAAGCAAAAACTTGTGTGAGACAGTCTCACGGGTCGTATTTTGTGAGACAGATTTCTTATTTGGATCATCCATGAAAAAGTATTATTTTTTATGCTAACAGTATTACTTTTTATTGTGAATATCGGTAGAGTTGACCCGTCTCATAGATAAAGATTCATGAGATCGTCTCACAAAATACGACCCGTGAGACCGTCTCATACAAGTTTTTACCAAATATTAGCACAAAATATATGAAAATATATGTAGCATACAAAGATTCATATATATTATCTCCTAATCAAGTATTGCACTAGAAGTCCACTTATTTCTCATATTACTATTTATAAAATATCGTATTTGAAATATGTTTGATGATTTACCTATCTTACCAAACATGGTATAGTTTGTGAAGGCAATTCATGTACATCTAAATTATTTTCATCCTAACCTAACATGAATGTATAAAAAATCAAGAAGACCATTTGATTGATGACAAAAAGTGTATAAACTTTAAAATGCTTGATATGATCATATTTATGTATAGTGATAAACAATAGTACATATGAAACTTTGAATAAAACTTTGATTTGATAACGATATGTTATTACAACTCAATAACTATAAAAGAATTATACTACTCCGGAGGAGTAAGTATGCATTTTCTTGAAAAAATGTTCAATATTAAGATGAAAATATTATATAGATAATTGATCAAGTAGATCAAATATTTCTATATATTTTTAAAAACAAATTAACTTGGATAGTTAAATAATATCAATGTCAAATAAATGTTACAATAAAACAGAAGTTTATTGATGATTAAAGTTTGTAATTGTGTAAATTAAAATTTTATTGATTCTACAAACTTGAATATTTTGATATTATATAAACCAGAAGTATGTAAATCATTAAAAAATTTATCGATACAAATACTATTATAATTTGGCATGCTTGATTATTTTTGACATCCCAGTCGTACAATAATAAATTATTGATAATATACAAAGTTATTATAAAATAACCATAAAATTAAAGTATTTCAAAATTTATTATGTGTGGACTTATTGTTAGGATCATGTGAATGATTAGAAGGGGGAGGGGCGTTTCAATAAATAATCACATTACTTTGTCTTAAATTCGATTGGGTTAGAAAATTGAATTTTTTAATTTTCTCTAAGTCAATGTCAGTTGGCTAATTAGATAATTTTTATGAAGAAGGAAGTTAGACTGACAGATTGAACACTGCAAAATGACCAAGTGAGAAAAACAGTTGAATTATCAAGAATAGATTGACTGAAATGTAAATAACACGAAGATATTTTTAGATGTTCGGAGATTTGAATAACTCCTATGTCACCACCTTCTTCCTTATGGGAAGAATATATGCTAGAATACTTTGAAAATTATAACTTTTGCAACAACCTGATTCAATTAGGCATTCTTACTACCTAATTAAAACTCTGTGTTTAGATCAATCACTAAGGAGGAAAAAAAAATTTCTAGCACGTTTTAAGAAAACGAATAGCATGCGTTTCATTTTCACTTGAAAATAGAGGGAGCGACCTAAAAAAATTACAGGAGTTATAAATTACAATGTCTACATAAAGTTTAGAGGTTTACCAATTCTTCGTTGATTGCCGATGTATTGAGCTTCTTGTTCTTCAACCTGTAACCTTTGAATTCTCCCTATGCTCTTGTGGGCAGATGCACTTCCTGGAAAACTAAAAATCAGATAATTTAAGTATGAAATAATTATATTAACCATTAAAAATCTATAAAAAAAATAAATCTAAGATATCAGTTTAGAAAAGAAATTACCAGTAGAATCTCAAGAGGCCTCGTTTTCTGTCCATATCCACACAGGCACTAAATATTTTACAGGCTTTCGGATGTTGCCTACACTACTTTTTGCAAGCATTGGTTTCATCTATTAATATAAGCAATGTAACAGATTCGTATAAATAGTAAAAACATGAAAGTGAACCAGAATGAATAAACAACTAACACATAAAAGAACAAACATGTTTACCACAAGAGAGAAGCATTAAAAACAATTAAGAAACATGATAAGTTGGTAATACTTCTTCAAATTGCAATTCGCTTTCTCTTTCTTTTGTTTTTTGGTAAGTCAATTACTAGCGGCTCCAAATCTGTTCTTCTCCAAATGTTTTGACCATCTAGGTCAAAGGAAGTTTGGCCACCACAATCAAAATTGAAAGATTCAGTATGTTGATATGCTTCACCGAAATCATCTGCATTATTGCTCTCGTCCTCTATTGGTTGTGACATCTCATATAGATCCCGAGGTTGTGTCTTAACAACAACATGCCAACCTTTATTGATGTTTTCAGTGGCATAAAACACTTGTGAAGCTTGAGTGGCCAGAATAAAAGGTTCGTTTGTTTTCAAAATACGATGGCAATTAATGCTAGTGAATCCATATTCATCTATTTTGGCTCCTTTCTCATTATCATGCACCTCGAACCATCTACATCGAAATAAAACCACTTGTTTTCCATCAAGATACTGCAGTTCAAGAATCTCTGTCAACACTCCATAATAGTCAACATAATTCTTGTCACTACATATATCACCGATAATACACACCCCAAAATTTTGTGTTCTACATCCGTTGTCACGAGCTTCAATCCGAAACCTATATCCATTGACAACATAACCACTGAAGCATGTAACATACATTGAAGGACCACGGCACAACGATAGCATCTCATCATTTTAAGTGTGTTGGTCATGCATTTTCATTTTGTCAACCTACAAATAAATTACAATGTAAATAACTCGAACAAATAATCTTGCTCAACAAAAAATAATTTATAACAATAGAATCACTTACTTGTTGTTTAAACCAACCAATAAAATTACTATTCCATTCGTCATCTGATAGTTGTGGTGTAATATTTTTCTGATTTTTAGAGTACTCTCTGCGTTACAACATTAGTGAGAAATGCATGTATGTAAAAAGAAAAGAGAAATAGTTGTTTAGAGATATTTGAGCTCACTCGAGGAAAGGTTGTACTTCATCGCAATTCTTTAAAATATAGATATGAGCTTTCTCCCATGCATCATCATCAAGAATACGACTTATACCAGCTCTTAATGCTCGTGCACATTGAAAAAATATGGATATTTCACCTTTATATTTATGAAAGCCACTGTCATAGTTTCGTTCAAGTCTACTGAATTTTGTCTCAATGTCTTTCAAATATCTTGAGCAAAGAGTCATACACTCTTTTGCTATATATCCCTCTGCTATTGAGCCTTTCGGACGAGCCATGTTTTGAATCAATTTTTTTAACTCATACAACATACGCTCAATAAGGTACATCCATCGATATTGGACAGGTCAACCAATTATAGCCTCCTTAACCAAATGAACAGGCAAATGCACCATCACATCAAAAAACGAAGGGAGAAAAACTTGTTCCAACTTGCAAAGAGTAATCGGAATTCGGGATTCAATCTTTTGTAACTCATCTACCTTCAATGTTTTAGCACCCAAACTAGTAAAGGACAAAGACAACTCAATAAGTGGTTCACAAACTGCTTTAGGGAGGAGGCCACGTATCCCAAGAGGAAGTAGATGTGGTAAAAGGACATGAAAATCATGACTTTTCAAACCTAAGATTTTATGTTCTTTCATGTTAACACTTTGAGAAACATTAGATGAAAACCCATATGAAACTCTTAATTGCTTAAAAAATAAGCAAAACAAGTGCTTCTCCTCTGTAGATAAAGTATAGGATGCAATGGGCAACTCAAGTTTATCCCCATTACGTATTGGATGCAAATCTGGTCTAATTTTCAGAGCTTCTAAATCAAGACGAGCTTGGACATTATCGTCTTCCCCTTCGTATTTATAATTGTCTTGACTATATTTTCACATATATTCTTTTTAATATGCATCACATCCATATTGTGTCTTAACAAAAGCGAACTCCAATACGGAAGTTCAAAGAAAATACTTTTCTTATTCCAATTCACCTCTGTTTTTATGTGATATTTTCATCTTTCTTTTAACATCTTTAGTCAAGATGTTTCCTTTAAGGTCATTCACTTGAGCAAGCACATCACCACCTGAAAGTGAAAGTGGTGGTGGTCTTACCTCTTTAGTTCCATCAAACAAACTTTTATTTTTCTCCATTTGTGGTGGCTATGAAGATAACGTCGATGACCCATATAACATTGTTTTTTACCATTAGCTAACCTCATAGAACAAGTGTCTTTGTTACAACAAGGACATGTCGTCTTACCTTTGGTACTCCAACCAGACAGGTTCCCATATGCAGGAAAATCATTGATTGTC
The DNA here is from genome assembly GCF_012295235.1 of Primulina huaijiensis. Classification (NCBI taxonomy): domain Eukaryota; kingdom Viridiplantae; phylum Streptophyta; class Magnoliopsida; order Lamiales; family Gesneriaceae; genus Primulina; species Primulina huaijiensis. The sequence continues at coordinate 11,426,898 of NC_133308.1, read as the reverse complement.
CACAATAAAGATACATGCAATTTAAAATTTTGGCGAGTTGAAGCATCAAAAGTTTCAATGCCTAGTTCCCACAACACCTTCAACTCTTCTATCAAAGCTTTAAGATAGACATCAATAGCATCTCCCGGACCCTCAGGACCTGGTATGAGACTTGAAAGAATAAAATTATATTCTTTCATGCACATCTATGCAGGCAAATAGTATGGAATGAGTATTACTGGCCAAATGTTGTATGATTTTTTTGAATGAGTACACGGTTGGAAACCATCACTAGCAAGACCAAGTCGTACATTTCGAGGTTCAATGGAAAATTCTTTATGCAGATCATCGAACGACTTCCATGCCATAGAATCAGTTGGATGTCTCATCAGTCCATCATCTACTCTTTTTTCATTATGCCATCTCATAAAAGAAACAGTCTTTTTAGACATGAATAACCTTTGAAGCCTTGGCTTTAAAGGAAAGTAACGCAAGGTCTTCACTGCTAATTTCTTACCATTGTCTCGAACTTTGGTTTCCTCAGTATGACTATGTTCTTTCCATCTAGAAGCACCACATATTTTGCACATGTTAGACTCGTCTTCTTCCTTTCAATACATCATACAATCATTTATACACACATCTATTTTTTGATAAGCGAGACCAATATCTTTAATAATTTTTTTTGAATCATAATAAGAATCTGGAAAATTTGAACCGATTGGGAGTATTTGTTTCAACAGTTGTAGCAACATATCAAATGATTCATTACTCCATCGACCAATGCTCTTAATGTGTAATGACCCGAATTCTTATTTTGAATGAAGTATTAATTAAGAGATAATTAAAGAGTTGTTAATTAAGTATTATTAACGAATTGATAATTTGGGATTAATCTGTTGGATCCACTGAATTTTAAATGGATAACCCGATCTACTTCCGATTACGTTATCTCGAGAAATCCAACCAAACGAATGAGATTCTGACACGTGGCAGATAAGATTGATTCGGATTTCTGAACTAGTCCGGATTCAGCCTATAAATGGAAGTTGATTTCTTTTGTTTCCTACACCGCTTCTTTCAGAGAGAGTTCTAGCCTTATACCTTAGGTTTTCTAGCTAGTTTCTAGGGCACTTTGGTGTCGGAAAGTTTCGGAGCTAGTGTCGACTCAAGTGGGGGTCGGTGAACTGAGATCGAGACATCATCAGCGGGCTGACGACGGACGCATGTATAATCCTAAAGCCTTTAGGAAGAACTTTATAGCATGTTTGGTAATTCAGAATCTGGTTTGATAGTGATTTCATATTGTTGGTATTGTCTAGGTTAAGAGCTTTCTGTCAGATTGATTTAGTGAGGTACGTGATGTATTGACTGAGATATCCAAGCGTAGTATACACACTTATATGCTTCAAACTTATGTGTTGCATTATACATGTTTTACTGCTTTGGCATATTATGAATGACATCATGTTGAGCCTGATATCTTTTGAGATATACCTCGTTTATTGGGGCCGCTCAGCCCTATTCTGTATTGTGGACGATGGGGCATCGAGAGCTATAGTGTCCGACGGGACCCGTGGGCTCTGATGACCTGGACATTGTAGGTCCACGTCTTGATGATGAGTGTGGGAGCCAAAACATGCCTAGGACAGATCAGAGACTACACCCTCAGGCGCCTCTAGACTGAGCATGAGATTCTTGACTTGATCCTTGATATCCGAGCATATTGCATTTCGCATGCATCATATCAGTTTGTATACTCGTACATTCTCGTATTGGGCGATTGTCGTTCGCGTCCTTGTTTTCATCTTGGGCACCCCATTCCACGGGACAGGTCTTAGGTTGGACGATTCGGAAAACCAGGGCAGTGGCTAGAGCAGTTGGGTTTTCGGTGGTGATCCAGTGGAGGTTTTATGTGGTTCATCGTTTTATTGTTTAGAATTATGTTTTCGATATGGTTGTATTAATGTTTAAGAGTGCTGTTGTTGTTCTGTTTCGTTTGGGTGGTAAGATGATTAAGTTATTTGGTTTCCGCTGTTTAATTGTTGTTATTAAGTTTATTGTTGCATGTTTATTAGTCCGTTTAGTAGTGTCTCTGGTAAGGGCGCTACATAATGTGTAATAGCTTGACAAGCACTGATAATTTTGTGGTGTCACAACCTGGATAAGTTGGTTGCTCAGAGTCCTTTAACAATCTTTAAAATGTCTTTGCTTCATCATTCGGTTCCTCTCCATGTTTATTCTCACTTGATGAACCAATTTCCGATCCACTTTTATAAAAACCATCCATGTTAGGATACAAATCCCTTAAGATTTCATCACAATCACTTCCTTCCGATTCTTCATCATCAGATGAAGACTCAGCAAGCCTTTCACCATGGTGATACCAAGTTGTATAATTTGGCATTATTCGGTTCACATTTAGATGCATTTCAACCACTTCACGAGATCCATAATAAGTGTTATTACACTTGACACATGGACACCGAATACTATTCTCTTCACTTGTCTTCTTGAAAGCATAATTCAAAAATTGTTCAACTTCAACCTTGTATTTTTCATTGAATCGATCATTGAAAAAACTCATCCATTCCTTACTAGGAGCCATTTTCCTTTTACGAGTATGAATTCTTGCTCAAAAGAATCTGCAACAAATTTGTAGGCAACACAACAAAAAGATATGTTTTGTGATGCTAAAAAATGCTATCATATTTTATAATAAGCTAAACAATTATGTTATCACATTTAATAATAAAAAAAATTATCCATGAACCACACTCTATGATTTATTAATCTCATCAAATGTTGAAAATTTTTTATTATAACAATGATATAGTGTGTTGATTATTCTCATTCCTTAACTTCAAGCATAGAATCATGTATAGTCCAATTAGAACACATTATAAAAGTCAATATTTTTAATAAAAAGTGTGATAATTAATGTGCTTGTCGGCCATGTGGTGAGGATTAAAATACAATTCATTGTAACCAATTTTCAATGGTTTTATTTATAAGTGTGGGAACAATCAATTCCTAAGCTATTTATTAAAAAGACAATACAGGAGCAAAAGCAGAGCCTTATGTTTCAAATTTTGAATAATAATAAAAAAGAGGGTGGTCTACTGGACTGAGAGGTGATTACAAAGATAGGGAACGTGATTGGGTGAAATTCTGGAGGTGGTGACACTAGCTACTTGTTGCACAGCCTCTTCGATTAAAGAGGAAATAAAGAAACCTAACAGCTGATCTTGCTGCTCCCAAAGCAAAAATTCTGGATTCATGGTATTTTCAACTCAAATGTGTTAATCTAATTTGGCATCTTTATCTAAAATTAGCTAAATGTAATATAATAGTGATCTTCTTTGAGCATTAAAACAAGAGAAACGAAAAAATAAAGTAAATTTAAGATTCAGAATGAGCGCAAACCTCTCTTGGAGAAACGCGATCGCGGAGTTCAAATCGAACTTTGACTGGGAGAGGTAAGTTTGCAAGTCTTCCACAAACGCCGTCGCCGGGATTCCCCTTCTCTCAGTCGCACCGAGAATGAAAGAGCACCGAGAATGAGAGATAAGCTATGGGTAATCCGCCTGGAACAACAATAGACGAAATAAAAGTCGAAGTTTACATGGATTGAAGGTGAGATATATAATTTTATTTTGGGGTAAAAGAATTTTTATTTTTTTAATAATGAAAAAAATATATATATATATGTTGGGGTATTTGGTGGGAAATAATGGCGCCTAAAATCTGTAGGCAATTATGAGAGGGATTTTTTTTATTCACATAATGACGGGATTAGTTATTTATAGCTACGAAATTAAGAATTCGTCACTAATAATTTAACTCTTTAACAATAATTTTTTTACCCTCATAAAAACTTCAAAAATTATGTTTTTAGTGACCCATTTTTGACACTCTCATTAAATTTTTGTCATTATAAATCAATTTTCTTGTAGTGTATCTCACCCCGGGAAAGTGGATTCTTTCGCCTCTCTTAACACTTGAACCTAGGACCTCCAAACTTAAGTATTTAGATTCTTAAAGTGTTGGAACCCAACTGGTACCAACATTTTAAGAATCTAGGAATTGAAGCATAGAGGTTCTGGGTTCAAGTGTTGAGGAAGGTGAAAGAAACCACTATCCAGAGATGCGATATTCTATGAGTGACAGTACATTAACATGGGCTACTGCTCATGCTGGACCATCATAACGACCCATGACCACTAGTGCTGCATGGGTATGGGCTAAAGCTCATGTTGGTTCAGCCTAACAGCCCATGATCGTTACACTAATATTTATTAATTTTAATAAATAATTACATAAAATAACACTTCGTGCATCATACGAGCTTAGAACAATATACTTGATTAATTTAATTTTAAATAATTAGATTTTAACAAAGAAATCCTTATTTTAGCGAGTTAAAAAATTTTAAAATCTTTATCGTTATATTAAATAAAAATTAAATTTGTATTATAAAAAATAAATAAATTCAGTACATCAATAACAAAATTATGTATGAAAGATTTTGAAACATTTGATCAGTAATTATAATTTCTTTAATTTTAAAAATAATATATTAATTAAATATTTTAATTATTAATTTGAATTAATTTTACATCTTGAGATGACATTTTTCTTAAATGTGTTTGATAGCCCTGTAAGTCTAATCTAACCCAGACTCAAGAGAATACGACCCGATCGACGTCACAACCCATTAGATAAGACATGGGTCATATTAAATGCATTTAAAACTTGAGTAGGTGCCCATTAAATCATTTGAAGTTCAACTCGTGACCCACTACTCAGGGAGGGACAGATCACGTTAGGTCCAGAGCATCCGAGCATGTTTTTGTGGATCATCCAAATTATGGAAGCACTAACTCGAAGGTGATAGAGCTCTCACCGACAACGCAAAATAGACCTGATCACTACGGATCGGGAGTAATTCCTCGATGAAGAGCTAATCAAGAAGTTTAGTTCGGGATAATCTAACAACCAACCCGAACTCAAACAAATATGGAGGTGAATAAAGTTTTATCTATATAAAACTCTATGATAGATCTTCTATGATAAGGAAATAATCCCGAGAAAGTCGGAATATATCATTCAAATACATAAATTACCAAAGATAAGATAAGACCATCCCTAATATGATATTCAGATGAATTTGTCATACTAGAATTATTAGCATACAAGTTAACGAGTTTCAACTCCAAGAATAACAGTTACTCTCTGTGTTTTAAGGCATTCATTCATTATTTTACACAAGAACCATTATATTCTCTCTCTTAAGTTTACTCTCTGTACATACTTAAGGATCAGAGGGACTATACCGAAAACAATCCCGGTACCCCCTAACGTTTGTTAATCTGTGCAGGATTCAGTTCGGACATATCCGGGTTTTTCATCTCCTAACCCAGACGTCTCTACTCGGATAATAGTAAAACTATAAGGAACATGAAAGTATTTGGCTCTCCAGACCGAACCCGAAGTACATGAAATTTTAGACTTAATCAATTGACGCCGTATGTGGGAAATTGAAGAAACAAGATGTCGAACCCGTTAAATCGGATTACGTATAAGCCATGCATAATTTCTAATATTTTAAATTAAAAATGATTTCTTTATTATTTAAGGCATTTTACAGTTGTTTGGTCATGATTATTCATTTTTAATCGCATAAGTATAGTTTTATCTTTTTAGTTAAATAAGCGAGGCCGGACCGGAGTTGGGGTTTTAAGTTAAAAATTTTTTGATAAGAAAACATTCCTAGAACTTATTTAAGATAAATAATAATTTATTTTAATGTAAAAAAAGGTTTAAGGATTTATTTAATTAATTTGAGATAAGTAGTAAATAAGTTCTTTTATGTCCAATAATTAATTTAAAAGCCTAAATTAAAATATGTGACCAATTGAGATAAGTTAATCTAGACTTATTTTAATTAAGAAATTTCAATTTAACATGTTAGTAATTTAATTTATAGATTTAGTCATGCATGCAAGATAATGTTATTTTTTAATTAATTAATTAATTCACTAAACTATTTAATGGGTAGATAAAACTCTAAAGAATTAAAATACAAGATTTAAGAAATATTTTCCCTTCCATTTTATTATAATTTTCGGCCATTTCATTTTGTAGGAATTAAATTTGTTAACTCACAATTTTGGGTATCTTTCTTTATCCCTTCTTGGCATAGATAATTCCTTCAACTTTAAATCTTCAATAATTAATAATTAAGCAATTTTTCTACCTCATTTAACTAGATAAAAATCGGACATCCCCACTTTAAAAGATTTAAATTTTTGACAACTCATTTCCTTTGATTCTTTCCTAATCCTTTTCTTATTAGATAATCCTTTAAATTTTATTCACCACTAATTAACATTTAAGCAATATTTCTACCTTGTTTATCTAGCAATATTCCATCCCCATTTACCACAAAAAATTCGGTCATCCCTTCCTTGAAAAGATTTAAATTGGTTTGACAACTCATTCCTTGTTATCTTTCTTAATCTTTTCTAGGTAGATAATTTCCCCCACTTTTAAATCACCAACAATTAAATAATTAAGCAATTTTCTCCTTGTTCCTAGACCAAAAATTCGACCATGTGCACCCTTAATTATCCCTACAAAATCTTTTGATATCAAATCATTCCTTATCTCACAACCTAGGAAGATAGCAACATTCATTTCTCCCTTTTATCTTGCAAACTTTCCTCTCATTCCTAGCCATTCTTTCCCTCTCCATTTTCAAAAATTCAGAGCATTTTCAGTAGAGAAAAATCGAGAATAGCTAGGGAGAAAACAAGAAAGAAAAACAAGAAGCAAAGCAACTCCGTCTCCTCCGTGCCGTGTTGTCGTAATCAATTTCTTTTCATTTCAAACAAATCCAAGGCATGTTTATACCATTCTTTTACTCTTCAATCAACTCATATTATTATTTTAAAACATTTCATGTGCATAATTTAAAAGGAAAAAACCGAAATTATGTCAAGCCATTTCGAAAATGTAGTGCAGAATTTTTGGCTTCACCCTATGCCCTCACGGTTTGGTTGTTTTTGTTGATTTGCAGGTTGGTTCGACTCCTAGGCTCCCAAGGCTGCACCTAAGAACGTGCTAGGGTGTGCCAAGACCATGTTGGTCCATTAGTTAAAGCCCCATGCATGTTGGAATTGAGAAATGACAGCGACACCCCCCTCTAGTGTCATATTGAGTTTCGATTTTCAGTTTGCTGTCAAGGGTGATGTTTCTGATCTTGGCTGCCTTAGGGGCTATAGCCATGGTTAGAACATCTCCTTGTTATGTATAAGACGAGACCAAGTCGGCTTTTCAAGGCTTGGTCCATGGTTGCATCGGTTTTCAAATAAAATAAGAACAGCCCCTTCGATCTCCTTCATTTTCTGCACGTGTAATTTCGGCTTTATGGTGTTGGTGTGGATCTTGGCTGGCTCTTGGCCCTTAGCCATGGTTCACACCATACCTCTTGATGTATAGATCATGCCATGGTCAATCAAATGACTACAGGAATGGTCCGTGACAGCAAGAACAAGCGAGACACCCCACGCGTGCATATGCGTTCTCGGGTGGGAGCTTCGAGTGGTTGCTGGTGGTGTTCTAATTGTGGCTTGCCTAGGGCCCTTAGCCATGGTTCAAACCACACCTTGGGATATTGGTAAGAGACTCTGGTCAGTGGTTCAAGCCCCAATAGTCCCAAAAACGACGCAAGGAAACGCACCAACAGCTGCTGTATTTTTTACAGCAACTGTACCTGCGGTTCAGAGGTGTGTTTCGAGTTCTTGGTTGGCTTTTAGCCTATGGCCTTGGACTGGACAGTACCTTATTGAGTTAGAAAGGTCATGTTTTTGGCCGTTCGTGACTTGGTTAAGTTTAGAGGTCGTACGGGAATTTACGGTGCAATGTACCAAAGTGACTCTCGAAAGAGCGTTTCATGTTTTGGCCTCCATTCACCAAAATTTCGACTTGTACAACTTCAGGAGCATTATTTCATCATTTTAGGTGTAATTTATTCATGACTAAATGATGGTTTGGTGTTGGTTCGGGTTGACACAGAGTCATGGTTAAATACTAAGTCGTTGAGTATAATTGTCTCGTTTTTGGGTTCAATTACGAAGTTTTGGTCAAGTTAAATCATTTTCATATTTTTCATGTTAGAATTAGGGCGCAGCGAGCCTGGAAACGATCCAACCCATTTGGTAAATTAATACAAGATGTTTAATTATATTATTTAATTATATTACGTGCATAAAAAAATATAAAATACTCATTTTTGAGATCTATGCGATATTGCTTGTGGCCACCTCACTATCATGAGATTGCAGCTTATCATGGGATTATTGCCTCACCCGGTAGTCACTAACCGGTTCATGTTCATTTATTGGTACGGATATCAAGTCCGAGGGCTGTGATGATCTCTACCGCCTAGTATACTGTGGTCTAGTCTGATCAGGCGATTCAGTTCAGTTCATGGGCCACTTGCGTAGAACATAATCTCAACAGAAAATTATTACATGCTATTTCATGACAGGGCTCTACATAGCAAACATTTCACTTACAATTTTCAGTTCAGTTATGCACGTATTTATAATTCTTCATGACACGATTTTCATGATACGCTTTATGACACGATATTTCCACGTTATATTTTACGACATGATATCTTTACATGGCATGAAATTTTATTATATATGTATTTGTTATTTACGATATATGCATGCTTAGTCTTTAGACTCACTAGACTTGATTGTTGTAGGTACTGATGAGGTCGGGACCGAGGGCGGGGACCAGTGAGCTTTCGTGGGTCGGCAGTAGTAGGAACCCGAGGACCTCATTTTCAGCACTTACTATTTTTATTCCAAACTCAGTTTTTATTTTGTCGAATTATTTTAAGTTGTTATTATTAAAACATTATTTACTTCCGCTGCTACTTTAAACATTGGATCTTTTTATCAGTATATTTTATGAATGAGACATTTTATTTATTTAAAGAGAAAATTTTAAATTTTTTCGCAAATTTTCAAGTACGAAATACGGGCCTCTACAGTTTGTATCAGAGCCTATGTTCTTGTAAAGGGTTGTACTACTACTGACCTCGAGAAGCTCACGAAGTCACGTCTTCGGTCTGTAAGTTTTACATTTACGCATTTTGTTTAAAGAATGAAATATTTTAACAGCATGTTTTCATGAAATGTTTTACGTCAAGATTTTAATTATGCAGTATATATTTAAATTTAAAGAAATAATGGAGATTATGCATGTTAGTTACGTATGGATTATGTATGGAACAGTATGCCTCCTAGACGTATCCTTGAGCGCGCGAGAGATGATGAGCCTCGTCACGAGGACTGTGAGAATCAGAGGCAGGAGAGGAATGGACTTCCACCCCCTCCACCAGACATAAATGCCCAGATGCTAGCTTGGATGACTCAGTTCTTCGCACAGTTTGCAGGGAACAATGCTGTGGCAGCGAGGTCGACAGGGCCCGAGGCTACTTATGAGAGGTTTATGAAGATACGTCCGAAGGAATTTTCAGGGACGGCAGATCCTATGATTGCCGAGGGCTGGATCAAGTTCCTCGAGGTTATCTTTGAGTTTATGGAGCTTGGGGATGCTGACAGAGTTCGTTGCGCCACCTATTTATTCGGAGGAGATGACCGCTTATGGTGGGAAGAAGCATCAATAGGCCTGAACTTGGCTACTTTGAGCTGGACGCGCTTCACGGAGGTATTTTACTCCAAATATATTACTGACGAAGTGCGTTCTAGATTGACCAAGGAGTTCATGACCCTGAGGCAGTGAGATCTGACGGTTACGGAGTTCATCCGTAAGTTTGAGAGGGGCTGCCATTTTGTGCCCCTGATTGCGAATGATGTGAGTGCCAAGCTGAGGCACTTTCTAGATGGACTACGGCCGGTCTTGCGCTGTTATGTTAGGGTGGCTGGCCCTACTACCTTTGAAGTTGCTGTTTCCAGAGCTTTTGCTGCAGAGCAAGATCAGATTGACATTGAGAGGGATCGCCAGGGTAAGCGACCAGTTCCAGTACCACACAGCCCTCCTCCTCAGCAGCAGCAGCATAAGAGGCCTCATCACGGCCCGCCCAGAAACAGAGGACCGCAGCAGCGGCAGCAGGGACGCGCAGACCCGATGACCTTTGATCACCCAGTCGGTCCCAAGTGCACACGCCGCCATCCTGGAGCATGTATGTATGGCTCGGGGAAGTGTTATAAGTGTGGTAGCCCAAACCACTTGCTGCAGCAGTTCTCTCGGAAGAATCTGCCTACCCAAGGCAGAGTTTTTGCCCTTCATGCGGCAGAGACGAACCCGGAGATCATGCTTATGAAAAGTAACTTAACGCTTTAAGTTAATAATTAGATTTCAATGTTTTGGGAATTGGGATTAATATTTTGAACTTAGAATTTCGTCAGGATTGCATGCTCTACTCGGTATTATTTTTGAGAATTTAAGTTAGAAAAACTTTGGTCTTTACATGTCTATAAGTTAGTACTTGTGATTATTGGGTTCAGCTTGATGTTCCAACCTTTCAGGGAGAATTTTTGTAGCTGGCTCAGCTATGAAAGCCTTGATAGATTCAGGGGCTACTCACTCGTTTATTTCGAAGGTCTTTGCTAATTTTCTCAAAGTCAAAACCATTGGGCTAGATGTAGCCTATTCAGTAGTATTGCCTTCTGGTGAAGAGATGGCAGTGTTGTGACTTTGATTGTTGCACTCCCAATAGCAGGTTGTCCGCAAGTAGTATAATTCGGTGAATCCGATATCATATCCACAGGGAAGCTACGGTAATTACAAGTCCACTACAATGTCTTTTTGTTTTTGTTTTTGTTTATGTTTTTCTTTTAATTGTTTGAATCTTTAATTGGTAATTTTTAATTGTTCAAATTTTAATTTAAGTAGTTGAGATTAGAGGATCCACTCTTGATATTTTAATAAAGTTAACATTAATGAACATTATTAAAATCCACTTAATAAAATGGTTCCAATATATTAAATAATCATATTTATATTATGTTGTATACTATTTTCTTTTAAGTATAAAATATGTAAGGTCCAGGAATTTAATTCGCGTAACCTAAGCGCATGCAATCTAGGATTTTTATTTTTTTAAAATATGTGCTTAATTATTTTTATGCATTTTGTGCATAATTCATGCATGATAAGATGTATTTCATGAATTTTTATCAGTTCATGCATTAGGATTTCTAGATGCATTTCACGCTCGAACGAGGAACGGAGACCGGAGAAGTTTCAGGAAAATTATTTTATCACACGATTTATTTTTATAAATTAAGTTAAAGCATTTTTAAGTGTATTTTTCAAAAATGAGAATTTTTGGGTATTTTTACCCGCATGATTTTTATTTTTATCGGTGCGCAAATTTTATCGAATCGGGGGACTTTTTAAGGGTTCGGCTAATATTTTCGAAACCTTTTAAACACGAAATATTTTTCGAAAGTGTGACTGGATTTAATGGGCCTACTTTTAAGCTCGTTGGGCTTAAAATATTTTTTTAACCTTTAATTATCAAATTTAGGCCCATTAATTGATTATTAACTATTTAAAATTATATATTAAGCCCCTAACCTAACCCTAATCACTTTACCAGCCGACACCCTCATTCAACACTCCCTGCCATCGGTTTCAGAAAACAGCAGCTGAAGGCCACGTTCTTTTGGCTTGTTGTGGCAAAGAAAAAAAAAACTATCCGGGTCCTTCCACTTCATCCTTGCACTCCAATCTTCTTAAGGCACGTTTTGCACCATTTTTTTCTGCATCATAACCGTGTACCTTACTGATGATGTTGTTCATGCATAAAATGTTTCGATCTAAACACTTCCATGTAAGAACTTTTCGTTTTTCGCTTGTGTGTCTCGTTTCTATGTGTGACTCACGGCTTTTCTGAACCTGGTGCAAGGGGCTGCGATCCTGGTGTGTCTAGGGGCTGCTGGTAGTGTCAAAAGGTTGGATCAGGGTTTAGTGTGGTTGTGGGATGCTGCAAGGGAAGGGCTGAGTCGAGGGTTCTCCTTGAGGGGGGGGGGGG
>NC_133308.1:11405613-11414556 GCF_012295235.1 Primulina huaijiensis | reverse complement strand
GGGGGGGGGGGGGGGGGGGGGGGGGCATTTGTGTTAGCATGCAGGGGCTCGTCTGGCTGCGCAAGGACCCCGCCAAGCCTCAGACCAGACCCTGGTGGGTCTGAGACAAGGCTCAGGAGGGCTCGTCACGCGTTGGAACCACCCGAGAGAGTAGATCGCAGCATGTAAGGAGGAGATCGCGTGGGAGAGGCTTGGGATTCTTGTGTTCGGTTTCGGCGGGTAGGCTGCATGGGGGCAGCGGCGTGGATTCAGGGTGTTCTTTAGGGTCTGGGCTAGGTCCTAGAGGGCTTGGATCGGGGCTGGTGCCGTCGGGGTAGGCTAGGACGTGAGTTCTTGGGAAAGTGACGGTAGTGGAGGGTAAATAAGGAAGGGCCGAGTGGTTTGATGATTTCTGGAATTTTTAGCCGTAAGCTCTTTGGCCGATTTAAGATGTTAGGATCATTATAGTGTTTTTAAAGATGTGACAATAAGTTGGGAAAAATTTGGTTGAGTTTCGAGTCGATTCGGGTTAAAACCGGGACCCCGGTCCAAGTTTTAAAACGAATCGGTTAAGTTATGATTTTTGGCTCGAGTTTACGTCTAAGAACACTTATACAAATGTTTTTGGACATTTTAAGGAGTTTGGTAAGCTTCGGGTCAATTTTAGAGGTTCAGGGATGAAACGATAATTTTCGGGTTTTCAGGGGCAAAATGGTCATTTTGCACCCGGGGTGTGATTTTGGTCCTGGCAGCGCCCTGAGCACAAATATATGAAATTTTAAATGTTTATGCATCATTTTTATGATTGTTTTTACGCTATTATGATAATTATGATGCATGCTTGGTTTAAAGGAAAAATTACGTATACGCATGTTTTTATTTAAGTGATGGATATGTTGACACGTTTTGAAGGAAGTGATTTAGTTGTGACTAACACGATGACACGATGATATGTAAGGCCCGGACTCAGTGGGCGGGTAATGCCGCCGCTGATGATCCTCGCCGCCGGGTACCGCGGTTACACGTAGATGGATCCATCGACTGACATGATGACATGATGATACGAAAGTCACAGCTAATGAACGGAATTCAAATTACGAAATTTAACACGTATATGCTGATACGATTTCATGTGCTATGATTTTTACCATCCTTTGACAGGACACATTTATGTTCACGATTTTACCACAGACATGAAATGTATGTTCATTATGCTATTTTTCACTGCTGTGTGCTACGTATATGTATTCGTTATTATTGGTACAGGTGTGTTGAGTCTATAGACTCACTAGACGTGTGTGATGCAGGTGAGCATTTTGAGCAGGGGACAGGAGGTACTGAACTCTGATTAGGCAGTCCTGGTGGGCGACACGACCCGAGGGCCTATGATTTTTCCGTACTTATATGATTTCACGTTTTGAAAGGATACGAGTATTTTTACGCTGATTTACTTTACCGTTGGTGTTAGAATTTTTCTATTATTTTTAATCCGCTACATTTTATTGGTAACTGTTTATGAAACTTTTTAGATGATGTTTTTTTTTATAGGATTGCATGAAGGTAATTTATTTAAATGTTATTTTCAAAATGAGAGCTTTATAAAAAAAAAAAAATTCGCATTTTAAAACAAGTAGACGTTTCAGTTGGTATCAGAGCCAGTGTCCTGTATAGGGTTGTGCCACCGCCAGCTTCTGCAGCTCAGTCTTCAAAGCCTCAAGTCTGTAAGTTTTTACGATTTAAATATTTTAAATGATTTATTGTTATCACCTGCATGATTTCATGATTTACGCTTCATGATGATTTACTGCTTATGCTGTTTTTACACTGTAAGGTCTATTAATTTCAAAACTAGATTAATTGCATGATGGGTTACGTTTTAATTGGACTGTATTCAAATATGCCTCCCAGACGCGAACCCAGGATGGTAAGAGTGGATGATATTCCTGAGGGTGGCAGGGGTCCTCCACCACCACCGCCAGGGGACCCAGCTACCCGAGTCCTCGAGGGTATGGCTAGACTTTTGGAGCAGGTACAGCAGGTTCCTAGACATCAGACTGATATCTTTGAGCAGTTCCGTAGGCTCAACCCGAAGGAGTTCGGGGGTACTACTGATCCATTTGTTGCAGAGGGATGGATTAGGTCGCTGGAGTTGCACTTTGATTATCTGGAGATGAGGGATGGCGACCGGGCCAGGTGCGCCATCTATATGCTGAGGGATGATGCGTCCCTTTGGTGGGAGGGAGCCGCACATGCTGTGGATGTGGCTACTCTTACATGGGCCAGATTCAGGGAGATGTTTTTCGGGAAGTATTTCCCAGCTGACGTCAGGGGCCGCCTGACGAGAGAGTTCATGAGCCTCCGGCAGGGGGAATTATCAGTGGCGGAGTTCATCCGCAAGTTTGACAGGGGGTGCCACTTCGTGCCCATGATAGCAGGGGATGCCGCCCTGAAGCTGAGGCATTTCCTAGATGGACTGAGACCTACCCTCCGCCGAGACGCCATGCTGATGAGACCGGCGAGTTATGATGAGGCCACTGCCTGCGCTTTTCAGGCAGAGCTGGCATTGCGAGATATAGATTTTGAGATGCAGCGGAAGCGGCATCAGGCCCAGTCCAGTGCACAACCACAGAAGAAACAATTTACCAGGCCATCTAGACAGCAGGGACAGCAGAAGTCCCAGGGTCAGCACAAGGGGCCAGGACAGCAGAGGCCACCCCAGGCACCAGGGGTTCCAAGGCAGGAGGGAGGCCCGCCTTGCAAGCAGTGCAACAAATATCATTATGGCAAATGCATGTGGGGCACCTATAGATGCTTCGTATGCAAGCAGGAGGGGAACAAGGCTGCAGATTGCCCTCAGAACAAGGGTTCCACTACCGGCAGGGCTTATGTAATGCATGCCGAGGAGGCGGAGGCAGCACCAGACGCGACACTGATTACCGGTAACCATTTTATTTAAGATTTTAATTTCGCATGATTGCGTGGGTTTAATGCTTGTTTGATGATTAAATTATTGGGATCGATAACGTAGAAGAAATTAGGATGCATGATCTACCTACTTGGAATTAAGAATTTAATTGTTTGATCAGAAAATTTTAGAGACCAAATTGTTATAATGGGTAAATTAAGGACAAAAATGAAAATTTCGAAACTTTAAAGGGGTTAATTTGCAATTTATGATTTTTCTGAGGTTGAATTTCGAACTTTTGGAGATTTATAATTGGGTTAAGTCAGTGATATTTTGCGGACTTTGAGTTAACTATCGATAAGGAATTCCTTAAGTTCAACAGTATTAGATTTGATGGTATGTTTTGTCGCAGGGAGGATATATATTGCAGGTGTAGCCACGCATGCATTGCTAGACTCAGGGGCTACGCATTCGTTTATATCCGAATCTTTCGTGAAGCGACTAGGGATCGCACCAGTAGCGATGGATTCAGGATTCAAAGTATCGATTCCATCTGGGGATCAGATGTTCACATCCCGGATAGTGAGAGGATTGGAGCTCATATTGCAGCAGAAGGCAGTACAGGAAGATCTGAGTGTACTACCGCTGCCAGAATTTGATATCATACTGGGCATGGACTGGCTCGCTTCTCATGGGGCAGTCATAGATTTTCACCAGAGGTCAGTGTCTGTCAAACCTCCCAGTGGGAAGCCATTTGTATTTCAGGCAACTAAACATCAGCAGTTCCCACACGTCATTTCCTGTATGCGTGCGAGGAAGCTTATTAAGAGAGGCTGCCAGGCGTTCTTAGCCAGCATCATATCAGTGGCAGAGCCAGTCAGTCAGAGGCTGGAGGATATAGATGTGGTCAGCGAGTTCTCCAGTGTGTTCCCTGACGATGTTTCAGGAATTCCACCAGACAGAGAGGTGGAGTTCTCTATTGAGCTCATGCCAGGGACAGTGCCGATATCTAAGGCACCCTACCGATTAGCGCCTGCAGAAATGAAGGAGCTTAAGGAACAGGTTCAGGATCTGCTGGATAAGGGTTTCATCCGCCCTAGTTTTTCTCCTTGGGGCGCACCAGTTCTTTTTGTTAAGAAGAAGGATGGCAGCATGCGTCTATGCATTGACTACCGAGAGCTGAACAGGGTTACAGTGAAGAATAAGTATCCATTACCTAGGATCGAAGACTTATTTGACCAGCTTCAGGGAGCCTCAGTGTTCTCTAAGATAGACCTTCGATCCGGATACCATCAGTTGAAAGTGAGGGAGTCTGATGTGTATAAGACAGCTTTCCGGACACGTTATGGGCACTATGAGTTCTTGGTGATGCCCTTCGGATTGACGAACGCGCCAGCAATCTTCATGGATCTCATGAATCGCGTGTTTCAGCCATTCTTGGATCAATTCGTCATAGTCTTCATTGATGATATACTGATTTATTCGAAAAGTAGGGAGGAGCACAGTAATCACCTGAGGACAGTATTGAAGACTCTACAGGATAGACGACTGTATGCCAAGTTCAGCAAGTGTGAGTTCTGGCTTGACAGAGTGGCATTCTTGGGCCACATCGTATCTCAGGATGGCATAGAGGTCGATCCGAGCAAGGTAGAAGCAGTCAGAGATTGGCCAGTTCCGAAGAGCGTGACAGAGATCCGCAGTTTCTTGGGATTGGCAGGTTATTACAGAAAGTTTATCCAGGGCTTCTCTTCTATTGCAGTGCCCATGACCGCTTTGACGAAGAAGAACTCCAAGTTTATCTGGGGATCTGAGTGTCAGGAGAGTTTCGACAGACTGAAGCAGGCCTTGACCACAGCGCCATTGCTAGCTATGCCATCAGGGCAGGGAGAGTTTGTGGTATATACAGATGCATCGAAGCTTGGCTTGGGCGCAGTTCTGATGCAGCAGGACAGAGTGATAGCTTATGCGTCCAGACAGCTAAAGGTTCATGAAAAGAATTATCCGACTCATGACCTCGAGCTAGCAGCAGTGGTATTTGCCCTGAAGATCTGGAGACATTATCTGTATGGGGAGAAGTGCAGAATTTTCACAGATCATAAAAGCCTAAAGTACTTCTTCACACAGAAAGAACTAAACATGCGACAGAGGAGGTGGCTTGAGCTGGTGAAGGATTATGATTGTGACATTAGCTACCATCCGGGTAAAGCTAATGTAGTCGCAGACGCTCTGAGCAGGAAGCACGCAGTGATTGGCCATCTGTCAGTGCAGAGACCGCTACAGGCTGAGATTCAGAGATTTGAGCTTGTAGTTTATGCCAGGGGCGAGGCCCCGAATCTTGCTACTCTGACAGTACAGCCGACTCTGAGAGACAGAATTCGAGCGGGGCAGACTTTGGATGAGCAGTTACAGAAGTGGAGACAGAGGGACGAGGCTAAGGGCCAGAGACTGTATGCAGTTGTCGACGGCATAGTCAGATATAGGGACCGCCTATGGGTTCCTGACAGTGATTCCCTCCTAGCAGATATCTTGAGTGAGGCCCACAGCACCCCGTACTCCATCCATCCAGGGAGTACGAAGATGTATAAGGATTTACAGACTCTTTATTGGTGGCCGGGCATGAAGCGAGATATCCTGCGTTTTGTCTCCGAGTGTTTGACTTGTCAGCAGGTTAAGGCAGAACATCAGAGACCTGCAGGGAAGCTGAGACCACTCCCTATTCCCGAGTGGAAATGGGAGAATATTACTATGGATTTCGTGACAGGGCTTACGAGGACTACTGGAGGATTTAACGCCATCTGGGTGATTGTTGATCGACTCACTAAGTCAGCTCATTTCTTACCGATCAGAAAGACATTCACCATGACTCAGTACGCAGAGCTGTACATCAGAGAGATAGTCAGACTGCATGGGATTCCAGTGTCCATCGTGTCAGACAGGGATCCGAGATTTACGTCTGCATTCTGGAAGAGTCTTCACCAGGCTTTGGGTACGAAGTTATTGTTCAGTACCGCTTTTCACCCTCAGACAGACGGTCAGTCAGAGAGGGTGATTCAGATTCTGGAGGACCTACTCCGGGCATGCATGATCGACTTCCAGGGCAGCTGGGAGCCGAAGTTACCTCTTGTGGAGTTCACGTACAACAACAGTTATCAGGCATCGATAGGTATGGCTCCATACGAGGCACTGTACGGGAGGAAGTGTAGGTCGCCAGTTTATTGGGATGAGATAGGAGAGCGAGCAGAGTTGGGTCCGGATATTGTCAGACAAACAGCAGATCTAGTGGCCAGGATGAGAGACAGGATGAGGACTGCGTAGAGCCGTCAGAAGAGTTATGCTGATCAGAGACGGCGAGATCTCGAGTTCGCAGTAGGGGATCATGTTTTTGTGAAGGTCGCACCTATGAAGGGTGTGATGAGATTCGGGAAGAAGGGCAAGCTCAGCCCTAGATTCATCGGACCATTTGAGATCCTAGAGAGGGTTGGGACACTCGCATACAGAGTTGCTCTACCACCGAATCTGGCGGGAGTTCATAATGTGTTTCACGTCTCTATGCTGCGTAATTACATGTCGAATCCTTCACATGTGCTTAATTATGAGCCACTTCAGCTGACACCGCACCTATCGTTTGAAGAGAGACCTACGCAAATTCTGGACAGACAGGAAAAGAGACTCCGGAATAAGGTGATCCAGATGGTCAAAGTCAAGTGGTTGAATCATTCTGAGGAGGAGGCCACGTGGGAGACAGAGACCGAGATGAGGAGTCGCTACCCAGAATTATTTGGTACGTTCTAATTTCGAGGACGAAATTTTGTTTAAGGGGAGGAAGAATTGTAAGGTCCAGGAATTTAATTCGCGTAACCTAAGCGCATGCAATCTAGGATTTTTATTTTTTTAAAATATGTGCTTAATTATTTTTATGCATTTTGTGCATAATTCATGCATGATAAGATGTATTTCATGAATTTTTATCAGTTCATGCATTAGGGTTTCTAGGTGCATTTCACGCTCCAACGAGGAACGAAGACCGGAGAAGTTTCAGGAGAATTATTTTATCACACGATTTATTTTTATAAATTAAGTTAAAGCATTTTTAAGTGTATTTTTCAAAAATGAGAATTTTTGGGTATTTTACCCGCATGATTTTTATTATCGGTACGCAAATTTTATAAAATCGGGGGACTTTTTAAGGGTTCGGCTAATATTTTCAAAACCTTTTAAACACGAAATATTTTTCGAAAGTGTGACTGGATTTAATGGGCCTACTTTTAAAGTCGTTGGGCTTAAAATATTTTTTTAACCTTTAATTATCAAATTTAGGCCCATTAATTGATTATTAACTATTTAAAATTATATATTAAGCCCCTAACCTAACCCTAATCACTTTACCAGCCGACACCCTCATTCAACACTCCCTGCCATCGGTTTCAGAAAACAGCAGCTGAAGGCCACGTTCTTTTGGCTTGTTGTGGCAAAGAAAAAAAAAACTATCCGGGTCCTTCCACTTCATCCTTGCACTCCAATCTTCTTAAGGCACGTTTTGCACCATTTTTTTCTGCATCATAACCGTGTACCTTACTGATGATGTTGTTCATGCATAAAATGTTTCGATCTAAACACTTCCATGTAAGAACTTTTCGTTTTTCGCTTGTGTGTCTCGTTTCTATGTGTGACTCACGGCTTTTCTGAACCTGGTGCAAGGGGCTGCGATCCTGGTNGGGGGGGGGGGGGGGGGGGGGGGGGGGGGGGGGGGGGGGGGGGGGGGGGGGGGGGGGGGGGGGGGGGGGCATTTGTGTTAGCATGCAGGGGCTCGTCTGGCTGCGCAAGGACCCCGCCAAGCCTCAGACCAGACCCTGGTGGGTCTGAGACAAGGCTCAGGAGGGCTCGTCACGCGTTGGAACCACCCGAGAGAGTAGATCGCAGCATGTAAGGAGGAGATCGCGTGGGAGAGGCTTGGGATTCTTGTGTTCGGTTTCGACGGGTAGGCTGCATGGGGACAGCGGCTTGGATTCAGGGTGTTCTTTAGGGTCTGGGCTAGGTCCTAGAGGGCTTGGATCGGGGCTGGTGCCGTCGGGGTAGGCTAGGACGTGAGTTCTTGGGAAAGTGACGGTAGTGGAGGGTAAATAAGGAAGGGCCGAGTGGTTTGATGATTTCTGGAATTTTTAGCCGTAAGCTCTTTGGCCGATTTAAGATGTTAGGATCATTATAGTGTTTTTAAAGATGTGACAATAAGTTGGGAAAAATTTGGTTGAGTTTCGAGTCGATTCGGGTTAAAACCGGGACCCCGGTCCAAGTTTTAAAACGAATCGGTTAAGTTATGATTTTTGGCTCGAGTTTACGTCTAAGAACACNGGTAATTTATTTAAATGTTATTTTCAAAATGAGAGCTTTATAAAAAAAAAAAAATTCGCATTTTAAAACAAGTAGACGTTTCAGTTGGTATCAGAGCCAGTGTCCTGTATAGGGTTGTGCCACCGCCAGCTTCTGCAGCTCAGTCTTCAAAGCCTCAAGTCTGTAAGTNAAAATGGTCATTTTGCACCCGGGGTGAGATTTTTGTCCTGGCAGCGCCCTGAGCACAATTATATGAAATTTTAAATGTTTATGCATCATTTTTACGATTTTTTTAACGCTATTATGATAATTATGATGCATGCTTGGTTTAAAGGAAAAATTACGTATACGCATGTTTTTATTTAAGTGATGGATATGTTGACACGTTTTGAAGGAAGTGATTTAGTTGTGACTAACACGATGACACGATGACATGTAAGGCCCGGACTCAGTGGGCGGGTAATGCCGCAGCTGATGATCCTCGCCGCCGGGTACCGCGGTTACACGTAGATGGATCCATCGACTGACATGATGACATGATGATACGAAAGTCACAGCTAATGAACGGAATTCAAATTACGAAATTTAACACGTATATGCTGATACGATTTCATGTGCTGTGATTTTTACCATCCTTTGACAGGACACATTTATGTTCACGATTTTACCACAGACATGAAATGTATGTTCATTATGCTATTTTTCACTGCTGTGTGCTACGTATATGTATT
>NC_133308.1:11351378-11404087 GCF_012295235.1 Primulina huaijiensis | reverse complement strand
AAAAACTATAAATTTATATTATAAAACATTTAATTAATGTACAATTTTTATATTTATCACACCCCCCAACCAGCTTATTGCTAGTCCCTAGCAATTTAAGCGTTAATAGCAATACAAAACATATTGATTAATTTAAATAGAAATGTAATCGGAATTATCCAAGTGTTTAAATTAAATTTGAAAACTGTCAAAGTTATATCAAGATCATCATAATTATAATTTATGAAATAATCTGAGCTGATCAATTCAAAGCTTATTTTCAGGTAGTTAAATGTACATGGCCTTCAGAAATTCCTAGTAAGAGTCTCAACTCCATATCCTCACGGGTTAATAAATTTTTCAATTTATGGGAACGATTTCTCTCATGGAGTTGGAATACAGATAAATACTCAGGAAAATGGTTTACAGAATGCAGACAGACAAACGAGCCAAACTAATCAAAAGATAGGAAATCCATTGATTCAAAATCTAGTTGTTCTTATTATATATTTTTTCTTGATCTTTTTTTTTGTTTTCATAACATCATGGAATCAGACTAAGTTTATGCTTCTTGACCACATATTTATTTAATTTGTACAATAAATTTCTCTCTTTCTTTTTTTTTCTTTTATGAGAGATAAATGGGTCGTAGCATATAATTTAAAAATTACATAGATCTTCAATATCTTTCTTTTTGTGTTTTTTTCTTCAGAAAATATCATTTTTTTTTCAAAATAAGAACTCAAGATCTAAACAATAGATAGCCTCTCTCATGATCAACAAAGGCTCGAAAGCTGTTTTCTCAGTCCTCTCCACTCACTCACAAAATATGTGTGAGTTTAATATTTTAGGCACTCTTATAAGGTATATCTTGGGCCATATAATTTAATACCTGATTTTATCACAATAGTTAATCAATAAAAAAAATTCATAAATCATATTTTTATATTGATCAAAATATTAAAATTGACATTTTTTCAAATAAAAATTTAAACATCCTTAAATAGATTAATACATGTTCTAATTTAAACCTTTCAAACATGTAATGTATGATATTTTTGCAAAAATTATTAAGATACAAACAATAAACATGGTTTTATTTTAAAATAATATATTTTTTTAAATATATATTTTTTTAATTTTTTTTAATATATTTTTATCATAAGTTTGTTCTCCCCCAAACAGAATATGACATTGTCCTTAATGTCAAAATAACTATTAATAAAGAGTACATAATGAAAGAGATATCACCTTGAATTATATTGAAGATAACAAACTGAAACAAACGCAAACCAATCCACGACTTTTGAATCAATGATCCAACTTTCTTTTCTTATTGCTTGATTGCGACCAATTGATCTTTGCTATCATCTGATCAGGTTTACGAACAAAAGCTTCCAAATCATCAATTAATTGGTCAGCATTCGAAGCAGAGATGAGCATCCTTCATAAATTTTCTGAAATGAAATTCTGTTCCACAGCTTTATCAAGAAATGTCAACAAACTGTCATAATAATTGTTGATATTCAACAAGCCCACAGGTTTATTATGGATATTAAGTTGTACCCAAGAAACAGTGTGAAAAATTTCTTCTAATGTACCAAAACCACCTGGTAATGCGATAAAAGCATCAGAATTTTCAATCATTTTTGTGATTCTTTCATACATTGAAGAAACTTTTAATTCCTCCACAATCGTAACACCTGTAATATTTCCTTCAGCTAAAGCTGTAGAAATAATACCCAAAACCTAACTACCTCCAAGATGTGCAGATGTTGAAACAGATCCCTTTAACTCAATATTACCTCTCCCATATACCAAGTGAAATTTTCTCTCAGCCAATATCTTTCCAAAATTATTTGCTGCTTCTACAAACACTTCATTTTTTCCAGAACTCGACCCACAAAACACACAAATATTTTTCAATGTTTGTGTAGAGGATCCAACCATGTTTTTACTTTCTTTTTTGTCTGCGAAAATAGAGAGAAAGATGAGAGATTTTATAGGGGTTATATGTTATCATGACAAAACTATGGGTCACAGTTGTAAACAGAATAAACAGTAAAAACAATAATAACACACATGCATATAAACAGTAGTGTGATTGTGGCTCACAATTTTCCTATGGCTTTACGTCCAGAAACAGCTTCAACGCCTTCTATGAGTCGAGGATATGCTTCCCATCTAATCTTCTTATAAATTGGCAAACATGTTCTTTTTTAGTTGGATTCCCAAGACTATTAAAATGACGCTCGTCTTGAAATTGTTTCCATAAACGGAGAAGTTCAATATGCACGTGTCCACTAAAATGCGTCTCAAGAGTAAATAAGATGTTATCTAATGACTCCTTACTCAGCCCATTCTTAACGAAACCAATTTAATCTTCTCTGTCATTGGAAACATATCCCAAAGATCTGCATCGTTTGTCACAAGTCCATCTTGCACATTTATGACAAACCCCTAAACTTTTGGCCCTTCGTTTTTCGCATAAGTACTTTTTCCTAATCCAGGCATATAGCGAATGAGTAATGACTGTTGAACTTCTCCTCCTAATCGGACCTTAGCTTCTATTACAATACGAATATCTTCTGGAATTTTTTTTCGCATTAACAATCTCAATCTTTCACACCTACCTGCATAAATTTTTCTTAGAACATTTTCAGAAACAGAGGGAAAATATTTACAAATTTTTGAGAGAATTTCATCCATTTTGAAAAGAAGCAATTGTAGGAAACTGATTAAACCGACTATGAGAGCCACAGAGTACCGTTATCCGCCATTTAACCGGGAAAATAAAAAGATTAAGGAAACCTGAAATAAAAACAAACAAAATTAATTGCAATACAAAAAATCAAGGATCAGAAAGGGAAATAAACTCTTCTTTAAAGATTTCATTTTCTAAAAATGGTTTAAGCCTTTGTCCATTTACTTTAAAAACATCACCATTTTTAGGATTTTCAATGTCCACAGCTCTATAAGGATACACATGTTTTACAACATATGGACCTGTCCATCTTGATCGTAATTTTCCTGGGAATATGTGAAGTCGCGAATTATAAAGCAAGACTTTTTTACCAATCTCAAAAGATTTTCTAAGAATTGTTTTTATCATGAAATGATTTGATTTTTGCTTTATAAATCCTTGAATTCTCATACGCGTCATTTTTGAGTTCATCAAGTTCATTAAGTTGCAATTTACGCAATTTGTTGGCATCATCCATGCTTGAATGAAAAGTTTTGATCGCCCAATAAGCTTTATGTTCCAATTCCACAGGCAAATGACAATATTTTCCGTAAACCAACCTATAGGGAGACATATTCAATGATGTTTTAAAAGCTGTTGATATGCCCAAAGTGCATCATTAAGTCGCAGAGACCAATCTTTTCTATTTGGGTTAACAGTTTTTTCCAAAATTTGCTTTATATCCGTATTAGCTAATTCCACTTGTCCATTTGTTTGAGGATGATAAGGAGCAGTTACTTTGTGAGTAATACCATATTTTTTCATCAACGAAGCAAATGGTTTATTAACAAAGTGAGTTCCCCTATCACTTATCATGGCTCGAGGAATTCCAAATCTACTAACAATATTTTCTTTTAGAAATTTGATGACGATTTTATGATCATTTGTTCGACATGGAATTGCCTCTATCCATTTGGAAACATAATCAACTGCAACTAAAATATACTAGTTTCCAAACGATGGTGGAAAAGGTCCCATAAAATCAATTCCCCAACAGTCAAAGATTTCAATTTCAATGATAGGATTCAAAGGCATCATGTTTCTTTTTGAAATCGCACCCAATTTTTGACAATTTTCACAGATCTTGCAGATTTCGTGGGTATCTTTAAACAATGTGGGCCAATAAAATCCACACTGCAGGATTTTTGCAGCAGTTTTCTTTGAAGAAAAATGTCCTCCGCATGCTTCTGAATGACAAAATTTAATGACACTACTTACCTCATTGTCGGGTATGCAACGCCGAAAAATTTGATCCGGACAATACTTGAACAGATACGGATCATCCCAATAAAAGTTTTTTACCTCATTCAAAAATTTTCTTTTATCTTGAGAACTCCATTGCGGTGGCATTTTTCTGTCACAAGAAAATTTACTATGTTAAACTAAGGTGTAGTAGTAACTGAAAATATATGTTCATCAGGAAAATTATCGTTAATTGATGTCATTTCATAAGATGATCATGTTACTAGTGTCGATAAATGATCGGTGATAAGTGCAAGATTTGCACTTAATTTATATTAGAATCCATTTTGAATTATGCGTGTTTCGAACAGAATTATGCGTTTTTGGTTTGTTTTTGTTGTCATTTCAGGAGTGGAGAAAATAGTGGACACGAAACCAAGTGGACCAAGAAAACAGAACCGTGCGCGCGACCGCCCGACATCATGCGCACCCGCGGGCACAGAAGCAGCAGAAAACCCGAGAGGCGCGCGCCACCGCGCTACTTCACGTGCATCCGCGCGCTCGCAGTATCAAACCAGCGACCAGAATGAAGAGCGCCACCGCGTGCGCCAAGCGTCCAGAAAACTATAAATCGCGCATCTTAGGTCAAAAAGAGGGAGTCAGCCGCCGTGGAGAGAAATCATATGAAAAAACACCATTTTGGGAAGGAAAAGACACGAGAAACGGAGCGCATACACGAGACGAAGATTCAGAGTGCAAAGAACAATCACAAATACAAAGAACGACGGATCTGAGGACAGAGACGACACTTCGGATTTCTTATCTTTTCCTTCGTTTCTTTCTTTCATTGTGTAGCGATGTCTAGAACTAGGAATATGTCTTGTTTTTGCTTGGATTTTGTGATGAACTAAATTTCCATCCTAGAGGTTGACGTAGCTTTGTCTATACGATGATTGGACGTGGATATTTTGATAATTGAATTCCGTTTTGTTTAATTGTGTTCTATACATTTATTTAACTGTAATTTACTTGCCATAAATTGCGTGTTGTCTGATTAATTCTACAACTCGGGAGAGGGATTAGGATTATAGATCATTAGAGACACATCGTTGAATATTTATATCGTTCGGAAGGCGTATAACTTTAGCGAGGCTTAGGCAAGAACATTGTTTGCATTTATCGTTACAATCCATCCCCCTTAAATTGAATTTCGTTCTCGAAATTCTCTTATCCGCGATAATCAAAAGTTTAAACTCTTAATTCTAGTATCTCAATAATTCACGCTTTCGCTACGCCACTCTGATAAAATTAGTTTTAGGTTTGTCCTTATGTCTCCTCAATCCTAATTAATTTGCCTCCACAATCCTTGTTTGCGAATCGCAACCTAGAAGGACATATGGTGACTTAGTTTTATTTTACTGTAACCTTGAATTTTGACTTTTCTCGCAAGTCTTAGTACTAGAAACAGAGGTCTAAACTTATTGCACCTTACTTTTCTTATAATATACCCAAATTGTTCATCAATGTATGACATTAGCATTTGAGCAGTTCAACTTAAGAGATCTGAACACTAAAATTTACTAATCGACTTCTATCATGGATAATACACTTAATATTTAAACCTTATCTCAACCCCATAATAATATTAGTCTAAGATCCTTAAATCGAATCTTTATCTTACGGGACCAAATTAACGTAACTTTACTATTTACAAGTGCATCACAAATATAAAATTTTTGCAAATCTTAAATTTCGAGTAACGTTAATTCATAAAACCCAAATATACAATATCGATCTTCTTCCTATATAATAAAAACCTTCTAGCATCAATTACATACTTAAACTATCTTCTTCCAAAATACAATATAGTTGAGGCCTAAGACACTCGGGCTTTCCTCATTGGAACGAATGTCGCATTGTGACATATCCTTAATGCTTAATTAACACTAGTGTATAAAACTTAGTAAGTTATCCCATGTTTAATGTTGGACTAACTCCAGTAATTCGACTTCACTCATAATCTGTAGAATTTTAGAATCCTCATATCAAGATTTTAGTTCACTTACTCGACTAAAACCTTAATATTTGTTCATTGGTAACCTATGTTGGACACAATTAATTCTTTTTCGTTTTCATT
This sequence comes from Primulina huaijiensis, assembly GCF_012295235.1. Classification (NCBI taxonomy): domain Eukaryota; kingdom Viridiplantae; phylum Streptophyta; class Magnoliopsida; order Lamiales; family Gesneriaceae; genus Primulina; species Primulina huaijiensis. The sequence goes on along the minus strand of NC_133308.1, from coordinate 11,398,046 downwards.
TCACCTAAAATTTTCATATAAACACATATCCATTACTTGTAATTCACTTACACAACTCAAATAGTCTTAGATAACACAATTCCAACACACATATCTACTTAATCCCAAGTTTCTTAATGACTTTAAAAAAATTCCTCAAGACATGGTGTCTATCTCCCTTTTTACATACGTCTTTCGAGTAACCTAACCACTAATCATCCCAAGTTTTTAACTCTAACACATGTATAATTTTAAATCTTAAGATCATGATTAAAACTAATGCTACATCAAACCTTAAGCTCCCAAAAATAAGTTAACTTACTGTCTAATCTTATAACTTAACTAATTGATCAACTTCACCTTAAATTGTTGTCACTCTAAATTGTTAATTTGCCACACATTATTCCACTAACGCTTATATTTTCCAAGCCCAAAATTGATTCATTATACCATGCCTTCGAGTACCATTCCTTATAGCAGTATAACCAAGATATCTCAGGGCTCTAAATATACCTTCAAACATAAATCATCGAAATTTCCTATCATTTAAACCATTCAATTCTCACTTACTGCTAATCTTGTCCCCAAATTTCTTATCAATTACAAAATTAATTCCTAATTTCCTCGAAAATTATCCAATTGGTCCTTAATTCTAAAATTTTACAATTAACCCATAAGTTCTTTGCGTTCCTAATTCCATTCTATAGGTTTCTCGTAACATAAAGTTCGATAATCATAAACTTATTAAACCCAAAATCAATTCTCATAATCAATCTTACATTTCCATCAAAACCTAGAATACCAAATCATACATTATATACTTCTAAAGACCGAAGCAGCCTTCGAATCATTATTCCTTATATGTAATTCTCAAAAATTAACTCAATTAATAACCAAGAATCATCAGTATTTTCTTAGAAAATCTACATGTCCCGAAAGCATTCAGAATCTTCATGATTAACTTATGACTCATAAAGTAGGACATCAGTACTAAAATCAAAAAATCAATATAGCCAAATAATTTTCGACATTTCCTAATACCCATTAACCAAATTCTTAAACATGTCCAATTCCAAACGTAACCACCATGCAATCCAATCTAGTTTTTAAAACATTTAATCCTTAAATCACGAAAGCAGCTAAATATGTACTATAAATTACTGTAAAACGTATATCATGTAAACACGCAGATGATAGCAGAAAATTATTTAAAACATTTAAAACATAAAAGCTTACAGACTTGAGGCTTGAAGACTGAGCTGGAGAAGTTGGCTCTGGCAAAACCCTAAACAGGACCCTTGCTCTGATACCAACTGAAACGTCTACTACTTAAAAATGCTACTAAAATTTTTTTTTGACAAGCTCATTTTTGAAATTCTTAAAATTATGCATGAATGCATGCGACACTGCTGAAAAATACACCTTTTAAAAAAATGATCGTAATTAAATATCAAATAAAATACTGTAGTTTAAAATTTTCCAACTCGGTCATAATAAATGTACGTAAAAATAAATCAAGTAAAAATCCTAGTAACTAACAACATGTCAAGACCAAGCGTAATGAAATGTCCATGTCCACTGTGAACTCATAAAACGTGATGTGCGGAAAATATGGTCCTCGGGTCATGTGCGCACATCCAGCCCTACCTACTTAGAATTCGGCACCTCCAGCCTCCTCAACAACATGCTCACCTGCATCATTCACACCTAGTGAGTCTAAAAACTGAACACATCAGTAACGTTATAACAAATACATATACATAACATGCAACCGTGAAAAATACTATAAGCGACATACATTTCATGATCTTAAAAGCATAAAGTTAACATGTCGTAAAATAGCATAACGTGTCAAAACATTTCTCATCTTATCATCATGTACGTATACATTTTCTTAATTGAATCAGTTCATTAGTTGTGACTTTTGTATTAGCTCTATCATATCAGCTCAATTCGATGGATCTATCAAATATAACCCCAGTACCCGGTGGCAGGGACATCAGCGACAGCATTACCCATCCACTGAGCCGTGGCCTCAGCTAATAATATCTCATACATATATCTTATTATTCACAACCAACTCTAATCCTTCAAACGTATCATCAAATTAATCACTTAATAAAATCATGCATATATGTAAATTTTTTCTTAATACCAAGCATGCAACGTATTTTCTTAATACCAAGCATGCAACGTATTTTCATATTTGTGTAAAAATGCATACACGTGATACATAAACATTTAAAAACATGATAAATTTGCGCTTATGGCGCTGCAAGGAATAAAAACTCGACTCGGGTGCAAAATGACCATTTTAACCATGGACCTCAAAATTTCGACCCGAAGCTTACCAAACTCCTCAAAACACCTCAAAACACCTCAAAACATATAAAAAAAATTTCTTATACGTAATCTCAAGCCCGATTCAAAACTTATACTATTCGTTTTAAAACTTGGACTGGGGTCCCGATTTTAACCTGAATCAACCAGAAACTTTAACCCAATTTTTCCCAACTAAAACCAGGACCTAATCCTACACCACCAGGCCCTAAACCACTCTTTCCAGGCCACTTACGACCCACGAAAGCAAGCCCAAAAGGCTGCTGGAATTTTCTGCTCAACCTAGCCATACCCTAGATGCGACCTTAAACCCAAACCATCGACCCTACACCTAACCAGTTAGGACCAGCCACGAACCAGCCCTTCCTTTACCACCCTAGGACCCTCCTAGACCGAACCATCTCAAGGACTCAGCCCCATGCACGCCACAACACACGCACACTCGAAATGCAACCAAACGCAATCAAATTCCCTCCCACTTGCTCGATCGGATTCATGGTCACGTCTAGCTGTGTCCGAGCCATCTAAGACCATGACTCAGCCCCACCAGGATCCGGTCCAAGGCTAGGAATGCTCTCGCACCCCTGGCTCGCTCGAATCCTCTGATCTAGCCAACACCGACCCACGTGACCAAGTGCAACCCATCAACCTAAGCTATACCCTTAAAAACACCTCATCTTACATAATTAAAATTAATTATTCAATAAAAATATTTTTCCTAATTATCCCCGGTCTCCGATCTTCGTTTGAGTGCGAAATACAACTTAAAACTCTAATGCATGAAACTTTAATAAACCAAGAATCTAAAACACTTATTCATGTTAAAAATCATACATTTAATGCATTAAAATAATTTAATTAAAATCCATAAGAAATTGATAACTTACATGCGTGTAGTTTACGTAGGCCTTCAAATTTTTGGGACGTTACACATTTTGTAAGTCCAACGGAGCTCGGCCGACAACAAAGCCATACCAGCTCGGCATTTTAAAGCCCAGCACAGTTGGGCACATTTCATAAGTCGAACGGAACTTGGCTGATACCAAAGCCCGGCCAGCCCAACACTTTACAGCCCAGCACAGTTGGCACATTTCATAAGTCTAACGGAGCCTGGCCAACCAAAAAGCCTGGCCATCTCAACATTTTAAATCCGAGCACAGCTTGACATATTTTGTAAGTCCAACAGAGTTCGGTAGACCACAAAACCCGATCGGCTCGACACTTTAAGACCTAGCACACTCTGTCACATTTTGTAAGTCCAACGGAGCTTATCCGACCACAAATCCTAACTAGCTCGGCACTTTAAAGCCTTGCGAATTTTCAGTAGCAACTAGCCGAGCCCATGAAAATTGTAGTGTCGTCGTGCCCCTTTAATCAATGGAGTTTTGACATAGTAAGACCTTTTCCTATAGCAATCGGGCAAAGAAAGTTTTTGCTCATAGAAATTGATATCTTTCCCAAGTGGGTGGAGCCCGAGCCGTTAACTTGGTTCACAGAAAGAAAAGTGTTAAACTTTATGTGGGAAAAAATTGTCTATCATTTCGGCATACCAAGAAGACTTATCTCAAACAATGGAAGGTAGTTATGTGGGTCAAAGTTATAAGCTTGGTACAGGGAAATGAAGATCAAGCAGGTCTTTACGTCAGTAGCCTACCCGCGAAGTAACAGTCAAGTAAAAGTTACCAAAATCAATTGTGCAGGTACTTAAAATTACGCTTGCGTCAGCCAAAAGAAAATGGGTAGATGAACTTCAGAGCGTCTTATGGTCTTATCGTACTACAGAACAAACCGGCACGGGAGAAACTCCTTATAGCATGGTTTATGGTTTGAAAGTTGTCATTCCTACAGAGGTCGGCCAAGATATTGTAGGGTAATAAATTATGGATCCGACAATGACAACCTGTAAGCCATGGATTTGCATTTAACAGAAGAGATAAGGAGAAGAGCAGTGGTCAACGCTTATAAGAAAAGAATGACCCAATCCTATAATAAAAGAGTTCGACCTCGCGCACTTGAATTAGGAGATTTGGTCGTGAAGAAAATTCAATGGCAAGAAGAAAGAGGAAAGCTGGACCCTAAGTACGAAGAACACTTCAAGATCGTGGAGAAATATGAAATACCAGAATATTATTTCGAAGATGAGGGAGGAAGGACTAAGTGACCCTGGAACGCTTGTTATCTCAAGAAATATTATTCATAGAAGATTTGTAGGTCAAGGTAGTAAAATTGGAATAGTTTCCCTCTTTTGAATATTATTTAAGCTTTTATAAGTTAAGTTTTGTTTTGAAAATTTATGTTGTTCGGATTTTTCCAATAAATTATTATATATAAATGTTTTTATTAAAATATCTTAAATGCAAAATAAACTTAAGTCCAACAATGGTTGGCCATCTCACAAGAATACCCTCGGGCAGAAACTTGTAAAACCCGACCAGGTCGACAGTTTAAAGCCAAGCACAGCCTAGCATATTTTGTAAGTGCATTGCAGATTGGCCAGCAAAAAAAGCCCGACCAGATCGGTACTTTAAATGTGGGTGCCACGGGTCCGACATCTAATATTACTAATTATAAATGTAACAAATCAAATGATTGAGTAAAATACATAATCAGTGGTTTACCAATCGACGTAAATATCGTTAAAATAATTTAAAGATCTCAAATACTTGAAATATAAATTTTAACATGCCAAAATAAAGTAGTGAACCAAAGAAATCCAAACATCATCACATAGCTCCTAAGACCCGAGAATCCCACTCTAACTCGTATCTCATCACCTGGAGCTGGACTCTGGCATCCCAAGCCTCGCCTCACCTACCGTCAAGCACATGGAAACAAGAGGTAGCCGACGTGTCGGTGAGTATAAACCTAGTATGATACAATCAATAACATGTGAGATTTAAAATGACAAATAGTTCATATAATTTCATAAAGATGCAATATAATGCAAGGTATGATCAGAAGCTGTGGGCTATCAATAAATCTCAAGATCAAGTGAATCATCTGGTCATTGGGTACGCAAGGAAAGAGAATTCCCTAGCAACATCCACCGACTCATCCGCTCGAGGTGGGGTGCTGTGTTCTACAATCCCAGGACTATGGTGCGCCTATAGAGAGTGTTCAGGCCCTATCAGCGACCTCCGCATACACTATGCCAACTCAACTATAGCCTCATACGTCCAACAAATCAATAAATCAAGGCGACCTCCGCCATATCAAATCTTAATCGACAAGTGGCTCAGTATGCAATGTAATGATGCAAATCAATATCATAATAAACTCATCTCAAGACAACAATCATCATCAAATCACAAGTAATTCATCAAGCCATAGAATTTTCAATTTAAAATAAAAAATAATACTTTTACCTCATATGTTACCGAGCATAACATACCTTTCAAATATTACAAAAAGGAGATCGAAAGGTGTAGTCGAGAAGTCTTGAATCTCTGAAGTATACTATAACTCAAGAACTCGGTTAATTTATCAAAAGAGAGCAGTTTGTGTACAAAATTAATAATTAATTTAATATTGCTTCAAATCAAGATCCGCAAATTGGATATGCAAGAAAACTCAAAGCCCAACAATTGTTTTTCACAAATTTTTGTCAAACAAAGTTGTTTACCCATTCGTTCATAATCTTAAACATACAACATCATTCTCACGAATTCTACGTCAACACATTTCTGGCACACTTTATTACTTTGACCATAACTTCCTCAATATCCAATGGAATCAAGCCAATTTGTTATCATTTTGAAGATAAGACAATGCTCTATAACTTTTATTTGAATATCAAATTCAGAATCCCAACCAATTAATACCAGAATTCAAATAAACATAAGGCATGTACAAAAATCTGCACTAACTCGGAATTCCAGACCAGTTTTAGTAAAAATTACATATATCTCTCATTTCTTTATGGAATTGAGTGATTCAAGAACCAAATCGAAGCTAACTTGATGCTCTAAAAGTTTGATGAAGACCATAACATCAAAATCCAAATAGAACCGTCCATATACCCGAAATACAGTAGGCATAAAAACTGATCTTGCACAAAAACAAGAAACCATGCTCATATCCATTTTAAATTCAAACCAACTCAATTACAACATCTTTAACATCTTAATATCTCAAATATCAACTCAAATATCAATTCTAAATTTCAACTCATTTCCAAACTTGAACAAAAATGGGAAAAAAATACATACTTGTGAAGCCCATGATGAGAGGATCACAAATCTAGCTTCATTTCATATTTTTACTTGAGCAATCTCCCATAAAATAAGGAAGAAATTTCGAAAATAGAAGGGGAGAGGGTTTCGATGGAGGAGAAGGAAGAGAAATGATTGGAATAGGTGAAGGTGAGCTTACATAGTCAATTTTCGCGTCTGTAGCGCCGCAACTCCATTTTCTAGCGCTTCAGCGCCAAATTTTCGAACGGTCCGCGCCTAGGCGCCACTATTCAAGCGCCGCAGCGCATGAATAGTAACTCGTGAACAGTAACTTTTTTAAAAAAAAATTTTTTTTTTAAAATTTTTAAAATCAGGCATTACAATTTCTCCTCTATAAAAATAGATTTCATCCTCGAAATCAAATCATCAATTTCAAGTCTACGATATAATGATCAATACTGAATGTAATATCGAAAATAGAAGCATACTTCATTTGAATAACTCTGGATATTTATGTCTCATTTTTTCTTCTAATTCCCAAGTTGCCTCCTCGACACCATGTCTGTTCCACTGTACTTTAATCAACGGTATCAATTTATTTCTGAGTTGCTTATCTTTTCTGTCTAGAATCTGAATCGGTCTTTCAATATAGCTCAAAGTCTGATCTAACTCAACCTCGTCAGGTGGAAGTACATGAGAAGGATCTGGATGATATTTCCTCAGCATAGACACATGAAAAACATCATGAACACCTGATAATGCAGGAGGAAGAGCTAATCTATAAGCCAAATCACCAACATGTTCTAAAATCTCATACGCACCTATGAATCTCGGTGATAATTTACCCTTCTTTCCAAATCTAACTGTACCACGGAAAGGATATATTTTCAGAAAAACTCTATCACCTTTCTCAAAAATCAACGGTCATCTCCTGATATTCAGATACTTAGCTTTCCTATCCTGAGCAGTTCGCATACGACTCTGAATCAATTTCACCTTCTCTGTCATATCTCTTATCATATCAGGTCCAACAATTGGAGTTTCAGATAAATCGTCCCAATACAGAGGAGATCGGCACTTCCTGCCATATAGTGCTTCAAATGGTGACATTCCAATGCTCACTTGATAACTGTTGTTATAAGAAAACTCGACAAGTGGTAACGAATCCTGCCAACCAATACCGAAATCCATCACTACAGCTCTTAGCATATCCTCTAATGTCTGAATATTACGTTCTGACTGTCCGTCTGTCTGAGGATGATATGCTGTACTCAAATGAAAACGAATAACACGGGCCTCTTGTAAACTCTGCCAAAAATGAGAAGAAAATCTTGGATCACGATCTGATACATTGGACTTAGGCACACCATGCAATCTCAAAACTTCTCTGATATACAATTTGGCCATCTGATCATGCTTATTTGTCATCTGATAAGGAATGAAATACGAAGACTTGGTTAATCTTTCAATGATAACCCAAATTGCATTGCAACCCCTCGACGACCTCGGCAATTTTGTGACAAAGTCCATGGTGATATGGTCTCACTTCCATTCTGGAACCTTAAGGCTATGCAAAAGACCTCCTGGTCGCTTCCTTTCTGCTTTCACTTGTTGACAATTCAAATAACGAGATACAAATTCTGCTGTGTCAGATTTCATTCTTTTCCACCAAAATTGTTTCTTCAAGTCATTGTACATCTTTTTACTTCCAGAGTGTACACTGAATTTACTGCAATGAGCATCACGCAAAATCTGTATCCTCAACTGTGAAATATTAGGAACTACAATACGATCATTCACAAACAAAATATCCTCATTATTGACCTGAAATTCTGATCGATGTCCTGATTTGACGAGTTCAACTGATTTTTGAATGCTTTTATCTACCCTTTGAGCCTCTTTAATTTTTACAAACAACTCTGGCTCTGCTTGATTCATAAATACTTTTACAGGTTGAGTAACTACCACAAAATCCAAACCAGAAAGACAACATTCTTCTACTAAATAAGATACACTGCTAGTGATCAAGGACATATTGCATACTTTTCTGCTCAAAGCATCGACTGCTGCATTCGACTTGCCTGGATAATATTTTATTTCACAATCATAGTCTTTCAACAAGTCTAACCAACGCCTCTGTCTCATGTTCAGCTCCGCTTGTGAAAAGAGGTATTTCAAACTCTTATGATCAGTGAATATCTCAAATGTCTCCCCATACAAGTAGTGACGCCAAATCTTTAGAGAAAAAACCACTGCTGCTAGTTCCGAGTCATGCACTGGTTATCTAGATTCATATGGCTTCAACTGTCGTGAAGCATAGGCAACAACACGACCATGCTGCATTAATACACAACCCAGTCCTTGATGTGAAGCATCAGCGTGCATTGTAAATCCTCCTACACCTGATGGAATCGTCAGAACTAGAGCACTAGTCAATCTCTTTTTAAGTACAACAAAACTAGCCTCATATTCCTGAGACCAAATAAATGGTTCATTCTTTTGTGTCAGCTGGGTAATTGGCCTCGTAATCTGTGAGAATCCTTCAATAAATCTGCGATAATATCCTGCCAAACCCATAAAACTACGCACCTCAGGAACTGATGTCGGTCTAAACCAATTGATGACTGCCTCAACTTTACTGGGATCAACTGATATACCAGCACTCGAAATCACATGTCCAAGTAAAACCACTCTATCCAACCAAAACTCGCATTTGGTTAATTTAGCATACAACTTTTCAATTCTCAAATTCTGCAAAACAGCTCTCAAGTGCTCGCATGCTCAAATTCAGATTTTGAATAAATAAGAATATCATCAATGAAGATCACAACAAATTTATTTATATACCGTTGAAACACACGGTTCATCAAATCCATAAACACTGCAGGTGCATTGGTCAACCCAAAAGGCATAACCAAAAATTCAAAATGCCCATACCTGGTACGAAAAGCAGTCTTAGGTACATCTGCCTCTCTAACTCTTAACTGTTGATATCCAGATCTTAAATCAATCTTAAAATATACTGAAGAACCTTGCAACTGGTCAAAGAGATCATCAATCCTTGGTAAAGGATACTTATTCTTTACTGTGCCTTTATTCAATTGTCTATAATCGACACAAAGCCTCATAGACCCGTCTTTCTTTTTCACGAATAAAACCGGAGCACCCCAAGGTGAAACACTTGGTCTTATATATCCTTTAGCCAATAGATCCTCAAGTTGTTCCTTTAGTTCCTTCAGTTCAAATGGCTCCATCCTATAAGGAGCTCTAGAAATAGGTTGTGTACCTGACATCAACTCAATGTATAACTCAATCTCTCGGACTAGAAGAAATCCTGGAATCTCGTCTGGAAATACATCTGAAAATTCACTAAAAATTGGAATGTCTGCCAATTTAGGTACTGACCTTGAAATATCAATTGCATACACCAAGAAACATTCTGCTCCTTTCTGCAACAAACGAGTCATAGACAAAAAAGATATCAAAGGAATCTTAGCTCAAGAACCCTTATCATAGAACGTCCAGTGATTTGTAATATCAGGCCTAAACTTAACAATCTTCTGAAAACAATCTACAGTAACCATGTATCTTGTCAGCATGTCAATGCCAACTATGCAGTCAAAATCAGACATCTCCAACACAATACAATCAAGTACAATGACATTATCCTCATAACGAAATTCACAACCATTTATCATTTCAGCTGACTTCATCACTTTGCCAGTGGAGTAGAAATAGATAATGTAGATGATAATAGCATAGAATGCAACGAATGCAATGTGACAAAGTGCTCATCTATGAAAGTACGTGATGCACCGGTATCCATCAAAACATAAGCAGGATAACCTGAGAGAAAACAATTACCTGCAATGACATTATCTGAGTATTATGTGCCTCATCCTCAGTGAGTGCAAAAACTCGGGCCTGCTGTCTAGGTGGCTGTCCTACTCTATGGTTACCACTCTGTTTGTTCTGATCTGACCAGTTTGACTGCTGATAGGAATGAACTGCAGGGGTCTGACGGTTTTGGTGAGGTGTCTGTCTCAATGATCCCCCACATTGTGATAAATCACTGCCACGATTAGGACACACTCGAGCATAGTGTCCCACCTGGTTACACAAGTGGCAAGCTCCCAAGACTCCTCTACACTGATCTGTATAATGTCTACCACCACACTAACCACAAGTCGGGCCTGAATAACCAGTGCTCTGAACTGAACCAGACTGTCTCGATCCACTAGAACTCGAAAAAGTACTGCCATGCCTCTTAAATTTTTTTCCTCTAGCCCTAAAGTGCTCTCTTATGTTGCCATTGTTACCGCTACTATTACCCTGCCTGAACTGCTGTCGATTCTGTGGCTGTTGGGGTCGTTGCATATACTGAGAACCTCCCTGCCTAATGATTCCGGTTTCAGCTCCTTTGGCTCGATCAAGAGCCTCAGCAAAAGTGTTGGGCCTTCCAGTATTAACCAGGGTAAAGATATCAAGATTAAGTCCATTTATGAAATGATCGGCCTTAGCTTCTTCATCAGATGCTACATGAGGAGCAAATTTCAGTAAATTTGAGAACTTAGTGACATATTCCTCAACATTCAGATTTCCCTGCTTCAAATTTGCAAGCTCGGCTCCCCTATCTTTCCTGTAAGAGGTAGGAAAGAAACGCTGATAAAATTCAAATTTAAAGATTTCCCAGGTAACAATCGTACCTCGACTCTCTAAAGCTTTCTTTGTCATGATCCACCAACTTTTAGAAACATCCAATAACTGATGAACAACTAACTTGATTCTACAATCATCTGGATACTCAAGAGATTCAAATAATTGGTCCATATTCTCCAACCAGTTCTCACACTCTTATGCATTCTCTGTACCCTTCAACATCGGTGGGTGCAAAGACTGAAATCTGGCTAACAGTATCTCCATTGGAGTCAGAGTTATATCCATCTGAGTATGAGTAGCACTGCCCTGATCTTGTGCCACTAGTATGTTCTGTCTAGGTCTACCACGACCTCTACCTCGAGTAGCCATGTCTGATATACAATAGATCAAACACATATAAAATCACAATATCATAATTATCTCAATCTTGTATCAATCATCTCTGGCTCTCGAGACTCAATAATCTCAAAAATCTCGAATAAAGCTCAACAAGATAATATCTTAATTATAATCATGTATTTCACAATATGGCACAATAAAATGCTAGCAAATATATCACATGATCAAGCAATTCTAACTGACTCGATTTACCCTGTTCCCAAATATCATATGCTCTGATACCATCTAATGTGGGGCCCCGGGTCCTACATCTAATATTACTAATTATAAATGTAACAAATCAAATGATTGACTAAAATACATAATCAGTGGTTCACCAACCGACAAAAATATCGTTAAAATAATTTAAAGATCTCAAATACTTGAAATATAAATTTTAACATGTCAAAATAAAGTAGTGAACCAAAGAAATCCAAACATCATCACATAGCTCCTAAGACCCGAGAATCCCACTCTAACTCGTATCTCATCGCTTGGAGCTGGACTCTGGAATCCCAAGCCTCGCCTCACCTACCGTCAAGCACATGAAAACAAGAGGTAGCCGACGAGCCGGTGAGTATAAACCCAGTATGATACAATCAATAACATATGACATTTAAAATGACAAATAGTTCATATAATTTCATATAGATGCAATATAATGCAATGCATGATCAGAAGCTGTGGGCTATCAATTAATCTCAAGATCAAGTGAATCATCTGGTCATAGGGTACCCAAGGAAAGAGGATCCCCCAGCAACATCCACCGACTCATCCGCTCGAGGTGGGGTGCTGTGTTCTACAATCCCAGGACTATGGTGCGCCTATAGAGAGTGTTCAGGCCATAGCAGCGACCTCCGCATGCACTATGCCAACTCAACTATAGCCCAATACGTCCAACAAATCAATAAATCAAGGCGACCTCCGCCATATCAAATCTGAATCGACAAGTGGCTCAATATGCAATGTAATGATGCAAATCAATATCATAATCTCGATATCATAATAAACTCATCTCAAGACAACAATCATCAGCAAATCACAAGTAATTCATCGAGCCATAGAATTTTCAATTTAAAATAAAAAATGATACTTTTACCTTGGATGTTACCAACCGTAATATACCTTTTAAATATTACCAAAAAGAGATCGAAAGGTGTAGTCGAGAAGTCTTGAATCTCTGAAGTATACTATAACTCAAGAACTCGGTTCATTTATCAAAACAGAGCAGATTATGTACAAAATTCATAATTAATTCAATATTACTTCAACTCAAGATCCACGAATTGGATATGCAAGAAAGCTCAAAGCCCAACAATTGTTCTTCACAAAGTTTTGTCAAACAAAGTCGTTTACCTATTCGTTCATAATCTGAAACATACAACATCATTCTCACGAATTCTGCGTCAACACATTTCTGGCACACTTTATTTTTTTGACCATAACTTCCTCAATATCCAATGGAATCAAACCAATTTGTCATCATTTAGAAGATAAGACAATGCTCTATAACTTTTATTTGAACATCAAATTCAGAATCCCAACCGATTAATACCAAAATTCGAATAAACATAAGACATGTACACAAATCTGCACTAACTCGGAATTCCAGACCAGTTTTAGTAAAAATTACATATCTCTCTCATTTCTTCATGGAATTGAGTGATTCAAGAACCAAATCGAAGCTAACTCAATGCTCTAAAAGTTTGATGAAGTCCATAACATCAAAATCCAACTAGAACCGTCCATATACCCGAAATACAGTAGGCATAAAAACTGATCTTGCACAAAAACAAGAAACCATGCTCATATCCATTTTAAATTCAAACCAACTCAATTACAACATCTTCAATATCTTAATATCTCAAATATCAACTCAAATATCAATTTTAAATTTCAACCCATTTCCAAATTTGAACAAAAATGGGAAAAACTTACATCCTTGTGAAGCCCGTGATGAGAGGATCACAAATCTAGCTTCATTTCATATTTTTACTTGAGAAATCTCCCATAAAATAAGGAAGAAATTTCGAAAATGGAAGGGGAGAGGTTTTCGATGGAGGAGAAGGAAGAGAAATGACTGGAATAGGTGAAGGTGAGCTTACATAGTCAATTTTCACGTCTGTTGCGCCGCAGCTCCATTTTCTAGCGCCTCAGCGCCAAATTTTCGAACTGTCAGCGCCTAGGCGCCACTATTCAAGCGTCGCAGCGTGTGAATAGTAACTCGTAAACAGTAACTTTTTTTTTTCAAAATATATTTTTTTTAAATCAGCCATTACATTAAAACTCAGCACAGCCTGACACATTTCATAAGTCTAAGTGAGCTTGGCCAACCACAAATCTCGATCAGCTCTGCACTTTAAAGCCCACCACATAGCCTAGCACATTCGAGCACATTTCATAAGTCGAATGAACTTGTCCGATACCAAAGCCCGACCAGCTCGACACTTTAAAGCCCATCACAGTTGGCACATTTCATAAGTGTAACGGAGCATGGCCCACCAAAAAGCCTAACCATCACAACATTTTAAATCCGAGCACAGCTTGACATATTGCTTAAGTCCGACAGAGTTCGGTAGACCACAAAACCCGACCGGCTCGACATTTTAAAACCTAGCACAACCTGTCACATTTCGTAAGTCCAACGAATCTTATCCGACCACAAATTCCAACTAGCTCCGCCCTTTAAAGCCTTGTACAACAACCTAACACATTTCTTAAGCCCCACAAAGTTTTGCCGACCACAAAGCCCCACCAGCTATGAAGTTTAAAGTCCACCACAATCTGGCACATTTCGCAAGTACAAGCTGACCACAAAGTTCGATCAGTTGGGCACTATAAAGTCTAGCACAGCCTGGAACATTTCGTAAGACAATGGAGCTTGGTCGCCCAAAAAGCCCAACTAGCTCGGCACTTTATAGCCTAGCACATCCTGATACATTTCGTAAGTCCAATGGAGCTTGGCCGACCACAAAACTCAACCAGCTCAGCACTTAAAATCCCAGCACAACATGACATATTTCGTAAGTCCAAGGGAGCTTGACTGACAAAAAAGCCTTAACAGCTTGCCACTTTAAAGCACAACCCAACATGACACATTTCATAAGTACAACTGGGCTTGGCACACCAGAAAGCCCGACTAGTTCATCAATTTAAAGTCCAGCACAACCTGACACATATCGTTAATCCAACAGAGCTTGGCCGACCAAAAAACCCTACCATCTCAGCACATTAAAGCCTATCATAGTCTGTTACATTTTGCAAGTCTAACGAAGCTTAGCCGATGAAAAATACTGACTCGATCGGCACTTTAAAGCCCACCACAACCTGGCACATTTCATAAGTTCAACGGAAATTGGCCAACTAAAAATCCCGACCAGCTCGGCACTTTAAAACCCAGTACAGCCTGACACGTAAGTTCAATGGAGCTTGGCCGACCACAAATCCAGATTAGATCGGCACTTTAAAGTCCAACACAGCAAGCCACATTTCGTAAATCCAACGGATTTTGGCTGTCCACAAAGCCCAGCCAACTCGTCATTTAAAAGCCCAACACAGTCTAGCACATTTTATAAATCCAACAGAGTTTGACTAACAACAAAGTCTGACCACATTTCGTAAATCCAATGGAGTTTGGTCAACCAATGTAACACCCTAGATTCGACGATTGTTCCCACTGTACCAAGATGAATCTTTCCGGCGTGCTTATGTTCTCACTCACACGCACCCTAGAAAAATTCCCAGGAGGTCACCCATCCAAAAATTACCCCAAGTCAAGCACATTTTAACTCTGGAGTTCTTATGTAATGAGTTATCCGAAAAAAATACACCTTCTTGATATGAGTAGTACATATCAAATCTTTTAAGCCCTCCTCAACTGCACAGTCCCATACCTGAACAGTTTCGAATTCCATTTCCTTCCGATGTAAGATCGGTTCATTCATGTTCTCTCGGCCTAGAAGCCTGCCAAGAGCTGCTCCTTATCCGTGAAACCTCATGGCACCGGCGGTCACCCCTAGCGCCATGCCCATCAGCTTCCGCTTGGTTTGTCCCTGAACCACATCGTACTAGGAAAGGTCGGCTCTGATACCAACTGTAACGCCCCAGATTCAACAACTGTCCCCACTGTACCAAGACGAGTCTTTCCAGCGTGCTTATGTCCTCACTTACACGCACCCTAAGAAACTTTCTAAGAGGTCACCCATCCCAAAATTACCCCAAGTCAAGGACGCTTAACTTTGGAGTTCTTATGTGATGAGCTACCTAAAAAAAGATGCACCTTCTTGATATGAGTAGTACATATCAAATCTTTTAAGCCCTCCTCAACTGCACAGTCTCATACCTGAACAGTTTTGAAATCCCTCTCCTTCCGGTGTAAAATCGGTTCATTCATGTTCCCTCCGCCTAGAATTCTGCCAAGATCCTCTCATTGTCCGTGCAACCTTATGGCATCGCCGATCACCCCCCGCTCTCTTCGGACCCGGGCCTCACAACCAAAAAGCCCAAGAAACTCAGCACTTTTAAGCCCAGCACAGCCTGGCACAGTTCATAAGTCCAACAGAGCTTGGCCGAGCACAAAACTCGACCAGCTTGGCACTTTAAAGCTCATTACAAGCCATCACATTTCGTAAGTCCAATGGAGCTTGGCCGACCACAAAGCCCGGCCAGCTTGACACTTTAAAGCCTGGCACAATCTAACACATTTTGTAAGTCTAGCGGAGCTTGACCAACCAAAAAGCCCCACCAGCTCGGCACTTTAAAGCCGAACACAGTCTGGCACATTTCGTAAGTCCAACAGAGCTTGTTCGAGCACAAAGTCCGACCAGCTCGGCACTTTAAATCATAGCATAGCTCGGCACATTTCATAAGTCCAATGGAGCTTGGCCGCCCAAAATGTCAGACCTGTCCGGCAATTTAAAGCTTATCACATCTTGGACGTTTCGTAAGTCCAACGCAGCTTGGCCTATCAAAAAAGACAACTAGCTCGACACTTTAAATCCCATCACATCCTAGTAGAGATGGCAATGGGGTGGGGTGGGGTGGGGCGGGGCGGGATGTGGGGTGGGGTTTTGTCATCTCCATCCTCGTCCTCGAATTCCATCCCCACCCTCATACCCACCCTGATCTCCGCCTTTTCAGATTCGCGGAACTGCGGGGATCAAATTCTCATCCCTGATCCCCGCCCCCATCTCCGTTTCAAAAATATTAATGGGACAAGACGAGGACGGGTTCAGGGATTTTCTCAAACTAGCTTTTATTATTATTATTTGTGATAATATTAATTAATATAAATATTAATAATAATATTATTATTAATTTTTTTAAAAATTATTATTATTATTATTATTATGTTATTAAAAGTAATAATATTATTATTTTATTATTAATATTACGTACGCTGTGTTCGAGGATGGGGATATCAATAACATAAATGCCCCAAAATACTTCGGAGATTTTAAAAAATCCTCGAACCTGATCCCAAACCCGGAAAAATCGAGGATCCCCATCCTCATTTCGTGTTTTTCCCTCGGGGCCCCAAACCCTTGGGGAAAGTTGTCATCCCTTGGTCAACCACAAAACCCGACCATCTCGACAATTTAACGACCAGCACAGCCTGGCACATTTAGTAAATCCAATGGAGCTTGGCCGACCAAACATCTCCACCATCTCGGTACTTTAAAGGCCAACACAAGATGACATATTTTGAAAGTCCAACGGAGCTTGGCCGACCAAAAAGTTCGACCAGTTCAATATTTAAAGTCCATGATAGGATCGATTAACGTAGCAAGAGTGTTTAGAAGAGGGGGTTGAATAAACACTCTCAATTAAAACTGATCTTTTCGAGTTTTGAGTTCAGTTTGGTGAGAAACTGATTCTCGGAATCTTGCTGGTCAATGACAATCAGTTAAACTGAAGTAGTTGCGGAAATGAACTGACTGAAAGATAGAATACAAAACTGAAATAAAATACACAAGAATTATTTCTGGATGTTCAGAGATTTCAATTACTCCTACGTCACCCCTTCTATCTCAAGGATAGGATTTCCACTAACAGACGTTGAATGAATACAAGATTTATACTGACCCACTTCAGTTTGGACTTATCACTGCCAAAAACTGAAACTCTTAGTATTACAAAATGTTCTCAGTGCGTAACTGATCTTAGCACTATCGAATTTACGATTATTACAAACTGCTAGTGAGCTCAGATTGTAGCCTTGACTTCTACGAATAAATCAAGTAAGGGTGAGCTGAGATTTTGACAGAGTAACAGCAAGCTTTGAATAGAGTGATCTGTATCATCTTCTTCAGCTATTCTTCTGTCATATTTATAAGCTTCCCTTCCAACGGTAACTTGAGATATGTTTGAATCTTTGTTTCCGTTGATTGCCACTTCATCATTCCTTGGGCATTGTTTGCTTCATTTATTGTAATGCGGCGTCTTAATTGCTTTAGCCGAAATACGTTGTTCTAAGCTGTATTGATTGAAGTGCGGCGTTTCGCATTCAGTTGCAATCTGCTATGTCTCTTTGTAGGTTGAATATTATTTTCCGAGACATGTTTAGTTGAGGGAAGCATACAGCTGAATATATCAACTGATCGGTTTCCAACTGATCAGTTTAGATCTGCTGATTTCAGTTGTTAAATCCAGTTTGCTGAAATATAGTTGCGCGTATCAGTTGGTTGATCAGTTTGTCAAACTCTAGAATTTATAATTTGGTTTATATTATGCCAAAAGCCGGAATTTTGTTTCCAACAACAACTGATCAGTTTTCTTTATTAGATCTGCTGATTCCAGTTATTAAGTCCAGTTTGCTGAAATATAGTTGCGCGTATCAGTTGATTGATCAGTTTGTCAAAATCTAGAATTTATAATTTGGTTTGTATTATTCCAAACGCCGGAATTTCGTTTCCAACAACAACTGATCAGTTTTCTTTATTAGATCTGCTGATTCCAGTTATTAAGTCCAGTTTGCTGAAATATAGTTGCGCGTATCAGTTGGTTGATCAGTTTGTTATACTCCAGAATTTCATATTTTGTCAAACGCCGGATTTTTGTTTCCAACAATTTCCTCCTTTATGGTGTTTGACAAAACTAAGTGAATAATAACTGATCATCTTAAAACATTGTAGATAAAATAAGAGGTTGATCTTGATCAGCTAAATAATAATCCACACAAATACAAGATAGATAGACTTGTAGAGATTTTTCTTCAACGAGAAGATTTCTTCTGTTGTTCTAGAATCTCTTTGATCTCTTCCCCCTTTTTGTCAAACAGCTCCATCTTCAAGGATAATCTTCAAACATCTGTTGATAGAAAATTGACAGAGTTGGATACGCTTTCAACAGCAGAGGTTAGAGCGATTTGAAGTACATCTATCTTTCTTGATACAAGTGTCTCCACAGCATCAACTCTCTTGTTGATAGAGTCTTGAGTCACTGAGAGACTCTTAACCAATCATCGGTTCTTCTGTATATCATCCAATGTTCGAGAGAGAGATGTTAAAGCATCTTGAATTGTCGTCCGTTTCTGATAGTTGAATTTTTCAGAGTGTTCCAGTTTCAGAGAATGCTCTAATTGAGTATGCTGGATCTTGTACACATGATTGATCATTTCATTCATTTTCTGCTGAATTTCCTTAATATCTTCCAGAACTTTATCAAAATCTGTAGAAAAATGAGGTGGAGACTGACAAGATGTTCCTGGTTCCGTTGAGACTTGATCAAATACCACCATGGTCTTATCAGATATCATCGTTTGAGAAACAGTCTGTGCTGGAACATCTGTTTTAGTTACTGCCACTTGGACTGTAGGAGGTGAAGATTGATGATGATCAGCAGAGATACTTTCCTGCTGAATAGGAGATACTGCAGGATTGTCAGTTGATTGATCATGAGCTGATGCATCTTCTTGAAAATCAGTTGTGATATGAGATGGCTCATCAGTTGGAAGATTTTCAGCAATCTGTTGATTTGGTGATTGGCTAGCCACCACTGTTTGATCTTCTATTTCATCAACAACAGACTGAACTGGTACTTCTATTGAGATAGGAACCTCTTGAGCGATTTGATCAGTTGAGTGATCAACTTCTTCATAGATGGGATCACTCATAAGACATTATTTCGCCACTGCTTGAATGATTTCATCAATGTTGGCAAAAGTCAGCTCAGCTCAGCTTCAGAGTACATCTGATGTTCTACAGCAGATGATTGTGGCACATCCTGAACAGGTTCTTCAACAGCTGGTTGTGGAGATAGCTCTTTCTGCTGGGAGGAGAGTGTATCTTCTTTTGCTTTTGAACGGGAGGATTTTTCAGGAAGAACCAATTCCTGATCCTGTTCCCAAAATCTGATTTCATTTGTAGCCCACTAAGATATGTGTCCAGTTGGGTGAACACAGCTCTATCATAATAGGCAGTTGGACCTACGGGATTGTAGTTGGATTTCAGCTCTTCAACCATTTTAGTCAGCTTTTTGACTTGAATCTGATCAAAGAAATATTTTTGCCTCTCCAATGCCTGGGCAATCGTAGCAGCTTTGACTATTTTCAAGACAATCTCTTCGAGTTTAATAAACTTTTTCAGTTGGGATTTGCGCTTCAGATCTTTGGCAAAAATTTCAGTCCTGAACTTCTTCTAACTATCAAAAGATTTCAGTTTCAATGTGGCAAATGCATTAACCTGTTCCCAAACCAGGTCAATGTGAGTTTGGATGGCATTAGATGGCCTTGGCTCTTCAACTAGCTTGCCTTTTCCTTTGTCAGTTGTGAGAATGTGAGGAATATTCAAACCAGAATGAGTGGTGTCCACTGGTTCCCTGAATATAACGCCTTTAGATCTGGCCCGAGGAAAAATGGTAGGGCAATTTACATGAATCAAGGGAGCTCTTATTTTAGCGGGTGCCTCTTCTTCAGCAACTGAATCATCAGGTGGAACAACCTGCAAAGGTATAGCCTGAATAGGCTGTTGAGCAGCTGATTGAGTCAAGCTCTCAGTTGGAATGACTTTCACCGCTGTTATAGGTTTAGTTCTTTGCGTCCTCGGTCTCTTGACAAGCTTACGAGAAGGAGTTTTCTCCGAATCTGATTCTCTGATAATCAGTTTTTGTTTTGTAGTCTTCAGTTGGGCCAAAGTTTTGGACTTCTTGACTGGTGTTGGAGCAGGTGGTTGCGTCCCAACCTCCTGTTTTGTTTTTGGTGGCAAGATGTTCTTGGCAGTGAAGACCTTGAACTTTGAGGATTTTTCAGCATTGTCAGCTACCAATCCCTTTAGTTTCAGAAGATAACTGATTGGAATGACAAAGCATCTTGATTGTTTGGTAGATTGAAGCATATTCCTTAGAATATTGAAGATAATGTGCCTCCAGTTAGCTTTCTTCTCTCCCATGATGATGGTCATCACTTGGAATTTCTCAAGAGTAAGGGCAGCATAAGAGCCTGCTTTAGCCAATATGCCTTTCACCACAATGTCGGCTAATAACTGAACCTCATGCTTTAGTTCCTTCTTAGGATCGGAAACTTTAATTTTCCGCTCATCAGCAGACAGCAAGGATTTCATTTCTTCAATGTCAGATGTTTTGACTTCAGAGAAGCTGACGTACCAATCAGTTGGCAACAAGAAAATTTCTCCGAAGGTCTCTTCAGATAAGATCAACAGCTGACTATTGACAGTTACAGAGATACTTCCATCAGTAGTAACAAACCCCTTCATATAGAATTCATTTACTTCCTTGGGGTAGATCTCCTGCGAAGATTGTCCTAAAAACATCCTGAGACCAGCCGATTCAATCTTCAGAAAAACATTCTTAACATCAGCTTCTTAAACTGATAAAACTGAGTCAAAATCAATGGCCATAACGTTCAACATGTGAGCTGGGATTTGATTCGCCATTTCGAAAGATAAAATGATCTGAAATTCGTAAAAGATAAGCTTAGGAATTAGTATGCTATTAGGAACTGATTGTATGTGTAAGAAAGAAAACTGAATTGAGGCGGGCATAGTACATTTGTTCGTGACTGTTCAAATTCGGGACACGTGTCAGTCCAAAAAAATTTGAATAAAAATATGTGTACGTGTGCTGTAAGCGTGTGTGCAAAAAGTAAGCTGTTTAAAATAGGTCACGGTATGAAACTACAGTCACGTTAGTTGATTTGGAATATAATAAGTTTTTTAATTTGTTAACTTATACTAGAAGATTTGTAAAATATCCAGCTGAACAATCAGTTGGGAGACTGATTAATTTCAGTTGAAAATTCACAAAAAATTGTCCTCTCAGTTAACATTTTCAAAAACTGATATTCCCTCTTAATCGGTGCATAGAATAATTAAAGTGACGATATAAAATAAATTAAGGGTCAGAAAGATTATCGTTTGCTGAAACGTTGACGGCCCTTCAGCTTCCATGACTTTCGGCTATAAATAGAACTAACACGGTTAGTTTCAGTTATATTGGTGAAAATATTTAAGACAAAAAGAATGGCAGATACGAGTAGCTCGAGTGCTTCGCCGGTTGCTCTGGAGGTCAGGAAGGCTGTTATAGAAGATGAGGTCTTCTATAAGAGTCTTCACTACTGGGAAAAGTTACAGAAGCTTGAGTTCCTGTACAATACTGGGGAGGCTACCACTCCAGAACTGGTGGCAGAGATGACAAAGTTGTGGGAGCACTTGAACATAGCTGTGTGGGTGGACGTCTTTAAGGATGGTCATCTCTATCAGCTAATGCTTCGAAAGGAGCTCAAAATCCTTAAGCGCATAGCTGGTTCTCAGGGCTTTGAAAAGACATCTACCGGACCTTTATCCGCTTGGTTGAAAATGTGGATAATTGTTGTAGAGAATAAATATGATGATGTAATCCGTTCAAACATTTATGGTTGAATAAATTATTTATATGAGCTTAACTTTGTTTTTCTCTTTCCTGCAAATGATAAACTTCATCAGTTGTTATATATATATGAATTGCGAACTTTAAACAGATGAACTGATGAAAGATTAACTTCTATCAGTTGACTATGATCTGAAATCAGTTAAGCACTAAGTAATAAATGACAAACAAATATCAGTTAATAATGAACAACTGATAAATAAGATGCCTGGATAAATGAGAAAAACGCTTTGGTTGACTCGAGACTCTTTAGCTTCTTCAGCATTTAATGTCATTTGTCTATAAAAAGGACGATAGAGATAAAATGTGAGATAATAACAGTTCAATATGTCGGATTCAAGTAATTCTGATGCATGCAGCAGTACGCATATTCATGTTACCGAACAATTAAGTCCTTATTTAGAAGAGTTGAAGAAAACGATTGAGGAATAAATCTTGACGAAAGTGATGTCAACATGGTTAAAAATTCATGATTTGCAGAGGATAAGTAATAGTGGTGCTGCTCTTTCTCGTACTCAAGCAGCAACAGCAAGAAAATACATTGATCGTTTTGAAGTCAGGCATGTTACAGACCTGGTTGATGACAATGTTCTGTTACATGCTGTAAAGTACCGTAAATTTTTAATTTTTTTTTTACTACTTCAAAATTTGCGGAAAAATTTAAGATTTTCTTAAACATAAAATCTATAAGGTCGTCACTCATCATTCATCATATTAATATTTGAAATCAACATCACCAAATAAATTTTTCAACAACATACTTGTTTCAATTGTCTCACATCCAACATAAAAGCAGAGTATTTTAAACTTTTCATAAAAACATAAACTTAGTGGTCCTCGGGTTTAGCCTTCCGCTCAGTCCAAGCCTGCCCCTTTGTCGCCACCTCCTGTCTCCTCTTCAACATACTAACCTGCATCGATCAAGTCTAGTGAGTCTAAAGACTCAACACGTATAAACTGGAGATAGCAAGTACTACATAATAAAACAACATAAAATTTCAAAATATAAAATACATACTTGAAAGTTGAACCTACATCATAAACTTGAACTTACATACATACATAATTAGACGTGCCATCAACTTAAACTTTTCATAAACATACTTGCATACTTGAACATACTTGAACATACATAACTTCAATATTTTTCGTAGAGGATGTTTCAAAGCAAGTGACCCATAACATAATAAATGCCTGATCAGACAAACCACAGTACTGGGCTGACAGAAACGTATCCACTGCCACATACATAAGATCCCCGTTCATAATTTAACGCTTTCCAATCCTAAACATAATTTGGTCACAAGACATTTAGCATACCTCAAAAACTTAAAATATTTTCTTTGCACGTCATACATACTTACTGGGTGTCGAGGGATTCGTTGGACTTTGACTGGGGCCGTTGCTGCAACATACTACATGAAATTTCATAATTACCTTGCATAACTTAGACGTAAATATCATGCTTACTCTCAAGCTCAATAATTTCTTAGGATATTCTATAATTTCCAATAACACGACTTTGATAAATCCTTGCACTAAACCATAACATCAAACCTCAAAATCATAAATAAATTTTCCTAAAATACGTGAGTACATGGACCCCGACCCCGGGTCCATGTACAGGTCCGTCTAGGTACTGCCAAGTAATACTCAAAAGGAATAGGAGGCACGGACCCCGTGCCTAGGTCCGTAAGGGGTCTGTGTTGGCTCGCAAAAATGGCTACTCGAAGGAAACAAAGGCACGGACCCCGTGGAGAGGTCCGTGTCCGGGTCCGTGTACCTGCGGTGGCATGAAACTTACGAAAATTCTGAATGTGATATGCTTAACTCCCTCGACTCGACTGCACAGACCAAGAATCAACACCACGAGCTCATCTTAGGCTACTAATTCAATGACCCAAGCCTAAACAATTGTCCCAAAACAACCAAAATCACAATCAACCCAACAAACCCGTGAACGAGACTTTTTGACAACAAACGGTTCTATACGACATTCAATCTCCCAAGCGCCTAACGACAAGAAACGAAGCTTCATTATACATCCCAACATCATAAATAATATACCTATATGCAGCAACGATCACCCGTCGATCCCCAACGAGGCCTGCAACATAAAACTTCAAGAACACAATTTTTTGTAAAAGTTGCGGTTTGAGCAGTCCCACGAAAAACTCCATAACTCACTCAATTCTAATCCAAAAATCTCGAATTTTATATCAAATCGAAGGCATTAAAAAGTTCTACATTTTTGTTCTTGAAACTTTTCTCAAAATATGAACCGAAATTTCGCAGTTTTTATCAGAACAATAAAAACGAAAATTGTAGATCTAAAAATCGTTTCAAAAGCTGTTCCAACGTATTTGCTCAAACTTCTACACAGCATACACATGATTTTAAGCATAAATAACAACACACACATAATATGACTTGATCGATACAGAAAAGAGAGATTATACGTGCCTTTGACGATTAAATAATACCGAAACGACGACACTGAAGCGGAGACGGAGCGAGAGACGATACGGGACGAAGGTGGCTCGATTTTCTTGAAATAAACTCAACAAAATATTGCTGGAAATTTCAGAGGAAAGGAACGATTGCTGAAGAAGAAGTTGGAGAGGAGAGAAATGATATAGAGGTTGATGGAGGAGAGTTTAAAGAGAAATTATCTTCTCTCCTTAGTCAAATAATATAATAAAACATGTGTGTTTTGTTTATAATGAAGGGGTGTGTGTATACGTGTATGAGTGTGTGTGAAAAGGTGTTGGAATAATTGAATATTTTAATATGTGTGTGTGGTGTGTAATAAACCACTTAATTAGTAATTATAAAGTGTTTTTAAATAAATAAATCATGCTAATAAAAATGTTAACAAATCAACAAATTAATAAAATTCAAATCCCATAATAAATTTACTAAAATCCCCTAATTGAGAAACTTTAAAAGTTTAAAAATCCTAAAATGACTTAATATTTAAATTAGGCTTTAAAAATATTAAAACTTCATAAATTATTTAAAATATCTCAAACCTAACTTAAAATAAAATACCACAATTAAAGTCACTAAAAATCATCCCGGTCTCCTTTCCTCGATCCCGCCTCGAATAATCGTCTGAAACATAAAACTCAAGAAAACATTTTAACGTAGATCAATTAAACATAAATATTAAAATAATGAAATTTCATAAATTAAATAAATGCATAGATTTTACGTATACAGATTTTTGGGCTTTACAGTTTCTCCCCCACTTATAAAAATTTCGTCTTCGAAATTAAGTCTTACCGAACAACTCCGGGTAGCGAAGTCTCATGTCTGTTTCAGCTTCCCAAGTGGCCTCCTCCACTGATTGATTCAGCCACTGGACTTTGACTAGCTTAGTCGTCTTGTTCCGAAGCCT
Source organism: Primulina huaijiensis (assembly GCF_012295235.1). Taxonomy (NCBI): domain Eukaryota; kingdom Viridiplantae; phylum Streptophyta; class Magnoliopsida; order Lamiales; family Gesneriaceae; genus Primulina; species Primulina huaijiensis. The sequence continues at coordinate 11,372,237 of NC_133308.1, read as the reverse complement.
ACGCTCTTGCCTGTCTAAGATTTGAATCGGTCTTTCCTCATAAGACAGATCTGGAGTCAACTGCAATGGCTCCTGGCTTAGAACATGCGAAGGATTAGCTAGATACTTACTCAACATAGAAACGTGGAACACATTGTGCACTCCAGACAAATTCGGCGGTAAGGCTACACGATAAGCTAGAGTTCCAACTTTGTCAAGAATTTCGAACAGTCCAATAAATCTCGGACTAAGCTTGCCTCTCTTCCCAAATCTCATAACACCCTTCATAGGTGCTATTTTGACGAATACATGATCACCTACGGCAAATTCAAGATCCCTTCTTCTCTTGTCAGCATAACTCTTTTGACGGCTCTGGGCGGTCTTCATTCTGTCACGAATCTTGACTACCACATCTGCAGTCTGCTGAACTATCTCTGGACCAAGTTCTGATCTCTCACCGACTTCATCCCAATGAATCGGTGATCTGCACTTTCTTCCATATAGTGCTTCATAAGGAGCCATACCTATAGAGGATTGAAAACTGTTATTGTAGGTAAACTCCACTAGAGGTAACTTCGACTCCCAAGTCCCCTGAAAATCAATCATACAGGCTCTCAGCAAATCCTCCAAAATCTGTATCACACGCTCAGACTGACCATCTGTCTGCGGGTGAAACGCTGTACTTAAAAGCAACTTCGTCCCCATGGCTGCATGTAAGCTCTTCCAGAAAGACGATGTGAACCTCGGGTCCCTGTCGGACACAATCGAAACTGGAATCCCGTGCAAACGGACTATATCCCGGATATAAAGCTCTGCATACTGAGTCATGGAGAAAGTCGTTTTCACCGGTAAGAAATGTGCTGACTTAGTGAGTCGGTCCACAATAACCCAAATGGCATTAAACCCCCTAACTGATCTTGGCAACCCAACGACAAACTCCATAGTGATATTCTCCCATTTCCACTCTGGAATAGGGAGTGGCTTGCATTCCTACTGGCCTCTGATGCTCTGCCTTCACCTGTTGACAAGTGAGGCATTCTGACACAAATCTGCGGATGTCTCGCTTCATCCCTGGCCACCAATACAAAATCTGTAGGTCTTTGTACATCTTGGTACCTCCTGGATGAATAGAATCCGGAGATGCATGTGCCTCTGACAAAATATCCTGTCTAATTGAATCAACACTAGGCACCCACATTCTATCTCTGTATCTCACAATACCATCGGACACTGAATAGAGTACACTGCCCTTGGCTTCATCTTTCAGCCTCCATTTCAATAACTGCTCATCTGAAGGCTGACCTGCTCGGATACGGTCTAACAAGGAAGATGGGACCATCAGATTAGACAGCTTAGGAGCTCTGCCCTCGCGATAAACTTCCAAGTCAAACCTTTGAATCTCAGACTGAAGAGATCTCTGCACTGACATCTGTGCTAAGATTGCTACCTTTCTACTCAAAGCATCTGCCACAACATTAGCTTTCCCTGGATGATAGCTAATTTCACAATCATAATCTTTTACTAACTCCAACCACCGTCTTTGTCTCATGTTAAGTTCTTTTTGCGTGAAGAAATACTTTAGACTCTTGTGATCAGTGAATATCTGGCATCTCTTGCCGTACAAATAATGTCTCCAAATCTTCAAAGCAAAGACCACGGCAGCTAACTCGAGATCATGAGTCGGATAATTCTTTTCATGCACTTTTAACTGTCTGGAAGCATAAGCTATAACCCGACCATTCTGCATCAATACTGCGCCCAAACCGAGCTTAGAAGCATCGGTGTACAACACAAAATTATCTTGTCCTGCTGGCATGGCTAACACTGGCGCTGTGATAAGAGCTTGTTTCAAGGTATCAAAGCTCTTCTGACACTCTTCAGTCCATATGAATTTGACATTCTTCTTGGTCAATGAGGTGAGTGGCACTGCTATCGAAGAAAATCCCTTAATAAACTTTCTGTAGTAGCCTGCTAAGCCTAGGAAACTGCGGATCTCTGATGCATTCTTCGGCTCAATCCATTCTTTAACTGTCACCACCTTAGCTGGATCCACCTCAATACCACTGCTAGATATTATATGTCCTAAAAATGCTATTTTCTCCAACCAAAATTCACACTTACTGAATTTTGCATACAACTTGTGTCTCTGCAAAACCTGTAACACTGTTCTCAAATGCTGACTATGCTCCTCATGGCTCTTCGAATATATAAGAATATCGTCAATGAATACTATGACGAACTGATCGAGGAACGGCTGAAATACTCGGTTCATGAGATCCATGAAAATAGCTGGAGCATTTGTCACTCCAAATGGCATCACTAAGAACTCGTAATGCCCATATCTGGTCCTGAAAGCTGTCTTGTGGACATCTGCATTCTTCACTTTCAGCTGATGATACCCTGATCGAAGATCTATCTTAGAGAACATGGTAGCTCCCTGTAACTGATCAAACAAATCTTCGATTCTAGGCAACGGGTACTTATTCTTGATCGTTACCTTGTTCAGCTCACGGTAATCGATGCACAGTCTCATGCTTCCATCCTTCTTTTTCACAAAGAGCACTGGCGCGCCCCACGGTGAGAAACTCGGGCGGATAAATTCCTTGTCTAAAAGTTCCTGAATCTGTTGCTTAAGTTCTAGCATTTCTGCTGGAGCTAATCTGTACGGTGCCTTGGAGATTGGCACTGTGCCTGGCATGAGATCAATGGCAAACTCCACCTCTCTATCTGGTGGAAGGCCTGTGACGTCATCTGGAAAGACGTCTGGGCAGTCCCTGACTACTAGCACGTCTGCTAAAGATGGAGTGAGTACTTCAAGTGCAGATGCCATGCTGGCTAAGAAAGCCTGACAACCCTTGGAAATAAGTCTCCTCGCCTGGATGCAGGAGATCATGCGAGGAAAACTCCTCCATCTGGATGGCTCAAATAAAAACTGCTCCATTCCCAACGGTCTAATCAGTACTGATCTTTTCTGAAAATCAATCAGAACTCTGTTCTTAGTCAGCCAGTCCATTCCCAAAATGATATCGAACTCTGGCATTGGTAGCAGGATCAAATCTGCATACACTAAATGGCCATGCAATTCTAGATCGATATCTCTGACCACTCTAGTAGCTAACAGCTCTTCCCCTGATGGGACTACCACTGAATAATTCACGTCGAGGCCGATGGTCTTGATATCCAAGTGACTAGCAAACGTCTCTGAGATGAATGAATGGGTGGCTCATGAGTCTATCAAGGCCTGAGTAGCTATTCTCTTAATGAAAATATTTCCTGAGAGACGTTAGCACCACACGAAACTTATATCACAGAATTACTAACAGTAACCCAAAGCATAATAGGACTCAATATCCCAAGTCACACAAGATAATACTAGCACACTAATAATTCCAAATAAAAATTTCCACATGCAAGTCAAAATAATACTGAGTTTAGGTAGAAAAGTTTACCAGTCAGTAGTGTAGTGTCTGGGTTCGCCTCCTGAGCATGCATGGCGAATACCCTACCCTGAGTTGGCTGCTTCCACTGTGGGCATTCTTTCAACATGTGGTCAGTAGCTCCACATTTAAAACATTTACCTGACCCATACAAGCATTGCCCTGGATGCTGACGGTTGCACTTAGGGCACACTGGAAAATTAACGGGCTTCTGAGGCGCCCCCTGCTGCTGAATGGGACCCTTGCCCCTCGGCGGTCCCTGATCAGGCTTCTTCCCTGGTGGCCCCTGATACGATTTCTTAAATTGAGGCCTCTGATACTGCTGCTGCTGCTGCGGTGGAGCCTGATAGGGCCTCTTGCCCTGCCTGTCTGCCTCAATGTCTCGCTGGTCTTGCTCTGCCGCCAGCGCTCTAGATACGGCGACTGCATAAGTAGTAGGGCCAGCTACCCCCACGTCACGGCGCAAGATCGGCCGCAGTCCATCCATGAAATGCCTCTGCTTTGCTTGGGCATCATTCGCAATGAGGGGTACGAAGTAACACCCCCTCTCAAACTTTCTGACAAAATCTGCCACACTACTGTCTCCCTGTCTCAGCGTCATAAATTCCCTGGTCAAACGAGAGCGTACCTCTTCAGTGAAGTACTTGGCGAAGAACACTTCCTTGAATCCCGTCCAAGTCAAAGTCTGCAAATTCACTGCCACTGACGCACTCTCCCACCATAGCCTGGCGTCCCCTGACAGAAGGAACGTAGCACACCTGACCCTATCAGCATCGGTCAGCTCCATAAAATCGAAGATTACCTCTATGGACTTGATCCATCCCTCGGCTATCATCGGGTCAGTAGTACCCGAAAACTCCTTCGGACTCATCCTCCTGAACCTTTCATATACTGCCTCTGGTCTAGGCCTCTCCTCAGGGCCTACAGTAGTCTGGTTCCTCGCAAACTGTGCGAAAAATTGCTTCATACCCGCAAGCATCTGTGCCTGCATATCTGGTGGTGGAGGAGGAGTGGCCCTCCCTCCATCATAAGTCTCTCTGTCCTCATCCCTTGCTCCACGGGCAATCAAACGTCTAGGAGGCATACTGTTTTAAAATTTACCCAACATGCATGAACATAATATAAATTACATAAGATGCACATAACTTAAATTTTAAATATACCCATGCAGAAATCATGATTAAATACTTATTACATAACATAATTTCAAAACTTTAAAACTCACTGACTGGAGATGGGACTTCGTGAGCTTCTTGTGACTGGCAGTAGACATAACCCTTTACAAGAACACGGCTCTGATACCAACTGTAACGTACCGTAAATTTTAATTTTTTTTTTTACTACTTCAAAATTTGCGGAAAAATTTAAGATTTTCTTAAACATAAAATCTATAAGGTCGTCACTCATCATTCATCATATTAATATTTGAAATCAACATCACCAAATAAATTTTTCAACAACATACTTGTTTCAATTGTCTCACATCCAACATAAAAGCAGAGTATTTTAAACTTTTCATAAAAACATAAACTTAGTGGTCCTCGGGTTTAGCCTTCCGCTCAGTCCAAGCCTGCCCCTTGGTCGCCACCTCCTGTCTCCTCTTCAACATACTCACCTGCATCGATCAAGTCTAGTGAGTCTAAAGACTCAACACGTATAAACTGGAGATAGCAAGTACTACATAATAAAACAACATAAAATTTCAAAATATAAAATACATACTTGAAAGTTGAACCTACATCATAAACTTGAACTTACATACATACATAATTAGACGTGCCATCAACTTAAACTTTTCATAAACATACTTGCATACTTGAACATACTTGAACATACATAACTTCAATATTTTTCGTAGAGGATGTTTCAAAGCAAGTGACCCATAACATAATAAATGCCTGATCAGACAAACCACAGTACTGGGCTGACAGAAACGTATCCACTGCCACATACATAAGATCCCCGTTCATAATTTAACGGGCTGGTTGGTCCCCGTTCATAATTTAACGCTTTTCAACCTCGATCTAACCCGTTCATAATTTAACGGGTGGATTGGTCCCCGTTCATAATTTAACGCTTTCCAATCCTAAACATAATTTGGTCACAAGACATTTAGCATACCTCAAAAACTTAAAATATTTTCTTTGCACGTCATACATACTTACTGGGTGTCGAGGGATTCGTTGGACTTTGACTGGGGCCGTTGCTGCAACATACTACATGAAATTTCATAATTACCTTGCATAACTTAGACGTAAATATCATGCTTACTCTCAAGCTCAATAATTTCTTAGGATATTCTATAATTTCCAATAACACGACTTTGATAAATCCTTGCACTAAACCATAACATCAAACCTCAAAATCATAAATAAATTTTCCTAAAATACGTGAGTACATGGACCCCGACCCCGGGTCCATGTACAGGTCCGTCTAGGTACTGCCAAGTAATACTCAAAAGGAATAGGAGGCACGGACCCCGTGCCTAGGTCCGTAAGGGGTCTGTGTTGGCTCGCAAAAATGGCTACTCGAAGGAAACAAAGGCACGGACCCCGTGGAGAGGTCCGTGTCCGGGTCCGTGTACCTGCGGTGGCATGAAACTTACGAAAATTCTGAATGTGATATGCTTAACTCCCTCGACTCGACTGCACAGACCAAGAATCAACACCACGAGCTCATCTTAGGCTACTAATTCAATGACCCAAGCCTAAACAATTGTCCCAAAACAACCAAAATCACAATCAACCCAACAAACCCGTGAACGAGACTTTTTGACAACAAACGGTTCTATACGACATTCAATCTCCCAAGCGCCTAACGACAAGAAACGAAGCTTCATTATACATCCCAACATCATAAATAATATACCTATATGCAGCAACGATCACCCGTCGATCCCCAACGAGGCCTGCAACATAAAACTTCAAGAACACAATTTTTGTAAAAGTTGCAGTTTGAGCAGTCCCACGAAAAACTCCATAACTCACTCAATTCTAATCCAAAAATCTCGAATTTTATATCAAATCGAAGGCATTAAAAAGTTCTACATTTTTGTTCTTGAAAGTTTTCTCAAAATATGAACCGAAATTTCGCAGTTTTTATCAGAACAATAAAAACGAAAATTGTAGATCTAAAAATCGTTTCAAAAGCTGTTCCAACGTATTTGCTCAAACTTCTACACATCATACACATGATTTTAAGCATAAATAACAACACACGCATAATATGACATGATCGATACAGAAAAGAGAGATTATACGTGCCTTTGACGATTAAATAATACCGAAACGACGACACTGAAGCGGAGACGGAGCGAGAGACGATCCGGGACGAAGGTGGCTCGATTTTCTTGAAATAAACTCAACAAAATATTGCTGGAAATTTCAGAGGAAAGGAACGATTGCTGAAGAAGAAGTTGGAGAGGAGAGAAATGATATAGAGGTTGATGGAGGAGAGTTTAAAGAGAAATTCTCTTCTCTCCTTAGTCAAATAATATAATAAAACATGTGTGTTTTGTTTATAATGAAGGGGTGTGTGTATACGTGTATGAGTGTGTGTGAAAAGGTGTTGGAATAATTGAATATTTTAATATGTGTGTGTGGTGTGTAATAAACCACTTAATTAGTAATTATAAAGTGTTTTTAAATAAATAAATCATGCTAATAAAAATGTTAACAAATCAACAAATTAATAAAATTCTAATCCCATAATAAATTTACTAAAATCCCCTAATTGATAAACTTTAAAAGTTTAAAAATCCTAAAATGACTTAATATTTAAATTAGGCTTTAAAAATATTAAAAATTCATAAATTATTTAAAATATCTCAAACCTAACTTAAAATAAAATACCACAATTAAAGTCACTAAAAATCATCCCGGTCTCCTTTCCTCGATCCCGCCTCGAATAATCGTCTGAAACATAAAACTCAAGAAAACATTTTAACGTAGATCAATTAAACATAAATATTAAAATAATGAAATTTCATAAATTAAATAAATGCATAGATTTTACGTATACTGATTTTTGGGCTTTACACATGCAATGCTATGGAAGGAATGGCATGTAATTGAGAAGATTTCTACAACTAAATCATTTTTTAGAATCCGAATTTATGAGTTGAATAATTGGGTTACAAAATGGCAAGATTCAGTTGGTTCTAAGTTATCTTCTGTAATGTGGAATCGATTTTATTCTTAATAAAGTATCATTTCCAATTTGTTGTTGTGTTCTTTTCTGCAAATAATTTTATTAGTAAAATAGCATCAATAATGATTTTAAGACAAGTCAATTAAACCAAGAATATTGCGAAAGTAAGAAAACTTAGTCTCGGGTAATGGTTTGGTGAAGATGTCAGCTGCTTGTTGCTCAGTTGAAATATACTCCAGTCTGATGTCCTTCTTCAAAGCATGATCTCTAATGAAGTGGTGCCTGACATCTGTATTCTTGGTCCTTGAGTGAAAAACTGGATTATAGGTGATGGCAATTGTGCTCGTAATGTCACAAAATATGGGCGATTCATTTGTAATTACTCCATAATCTTTCAGTTGTTGCTGGATCCAGATCAGTTGTGCACAACAACTACCAGCAGCAAGGTATTCTACTTCAGTTGTTGAGGTAGCTATGGATGTCTGCTTTTTGCTGAACCAAGATATAAGTCTGTCTCCTAGAAACTGACAAGATCCACTTGTAATTTTGTGATCAAGCTTACATCCTGCATAATCTGCATCTGAATATCTAACTAAATTGAAAGTAGAGTCTTTAGAATACCATAACCCAACATTTTGTGTACCCTTAAGATATTTCAAAATTTTTTTAGTAGTTGAGAAATGTGATTGCTTAGGATTTTCTTGAAATCTAGCACACATACAGACAGCAAATACAATATCAAGACGACTGACAGTTAGGTACAACAATGAACCTATTAAACCTCGATATAATGTCGCCTCAACTGATATTCCCCCTTGATCAGTGTCCAATTTCACTGAAGAGCTCATGGGAGTATTTGCAGCTGAACATGATTCCATGCCAAATTTCTTCAGCAGCTCCTTTGTATATTTAGTTTGACTAATGAATATACCAGTCTCCAGTTGCTTCACTTGCAGTCCAAGAAAGAATGTCAGTTCGCCCATCATGCTCATTTCAAACTTATCCTGCATTAGCTTAGCAAACTTTTCGCATAATTTGGGGTTAGTTGACCCAAATATGATATCATCAACATAAATTTGAACTAATAAAATGTGATCATTCTTAGCAAATTTGAACAAGGTCTTATCAACTGATCCAACAGAAAAATCATGATCAGTTAGAAATTTTGAGAGAGTTTCGTACCAAGCTCTAGGAGCTTGTTTAAGGCCATATAAGGCTTTGTTCAAATGATATACATGATCAAGAAAGTTGTGATTTACAAAACCTGGGGGTTGTTCAACATATACTTCCTCTTGTAGTTGACCGTTCAGAAATGTACTCTTTACATCCATCTGATATACCTTGAATTTCTTGTGTGATGCATAAGCAAGAAAAATTCTGATTGCTTCCAGTCTTGCAACTGGAGCACACGTCTCATCATAGTCAATTCCTTCTTCTTGCCTATATCCTTGTGCCACTAATCTTGCTTTGTTGCGTACAACTGAACCATCCTCGTTCAGTTTATTTCTATATACCCATTTTGTACCTATAATAGTTTTTGAAATTGGTCTTGGAACTAAGTTCCAGACATTGTTATAAGTGAACTGATTTAGCTCTTCTTGCATTGCATTTACCCAGTTAGGATCAGCAAGAGCTTCATCAGTTTTCTTCGGTTCTAGTTGTGAAACAAAAGCTGAATAGATAAATAAATTTAGTATTTGATTGCGAGTTCTTACTAGATCAGATGGGTTTCCTATTACCAGTTCAGGTGGATGTGATTTTCTCCATCTGTACTCAGTATTTGTTGTATCAGCAATTTCTTCAGTTGGTAACTGAACACAGTTTTCAGTCTCAGTTGGTGCTTCATCAACTGGTATTTGAATGTTATCATTATGCTCTGTCAACTGATCATCAGCAACGACTTCTTGCACATCTGATTGGTCCAGTACTTCTGGTTCAGGTGTTTGAAGTATGTTTTGATAGCCATGACTTTCATTTTTGTCATCATCTTCCAAACGGATATCTATAAGTCGATCAACTAGCTCAACTTGATCAGTTGGCTTATTAGTTAGTTCAGTTTCATCAAAATCAACATGAGCAGATTCTTTAACATTTAGGGTTTTCTTGTTGAAGACTCTATAGGCTATACTAACTGATGAGTATCCAAGAAATATTCCTTCTGCAGATTTAGCATCAAACGCTTTTAAATAATTTTTACCATTATCAAGAATAAAACATCTGCAACCGAATATTTTGAAATAAGTAATTATACTTTTTCTTCCATGCCAGATCTCATATGGTGTTTTCATATGATTCTTATTAATCATTGATCTGTTTTGAGTATAACACGCAGTGTTACTGCCTCTGCCCAAAATCTTTGAGAAATACCAGAATCAGCAAGCATTGTTCTGGCAGCTTCTTTAAGAGTCCGATTTCTTCTCTCAGCTACCCTATTTTGCTGAGGAGTTCTGGCTGCTGAGAGCTCATGCTTAATTCCAGCATTTTCTAGAAAATTTGAAAGAGTTTGATTGATGAATTCAATTCCTCGATCAGATCTGATTCGATCAATTCCAACTGATTTTTCATTTAAAAGTCTTTTGAAGAGCTTTATTAGTTGCGAAGCAGTATGGTCTTTAGATTTGAGAAATATAACCCAAGTAAATCTTGAAAAATCATCTACGACTACCAAGGTGTATTTCATTCCTCCTAAGCTCATGACTGGTATAGGACCAAAGAGATCCATGTGCAACAGTTCTAAGCAGCGGGATGAAGATTTACATCCCTTGTTTTTAAAAGAGGATCGTACTTGTTTACCATACTGACATGCTGAACAAAGTTTTTCTTTTGAAAAATCTATTTTGGGCAAGCCAGTTACAAGTTCATGTTTACTCAGATAGGCAATGGATTTAAAGTTTAAATGATTTAGTCTTTTATGCCACAACCAATTTTTAGATGATTTGGAAGCAATAAAACAAACTGGTGCATAAGTTTGATCATTCCAACTGACTTTATATGTGTTTCACAACGTTTGCCAGTTAGTATGATTTCATCAGTTGAAGTTTTGACTAAACATGAGTTTTTTTCAAATTGTACTGAGAATCCACTGTCGCATAACTGACTGATGCTAATCAAGTTATACTTCAGGTTTTCTACTAATAGAACATCTTTAAAAGTAAAGTTACCATGGATAAGTTTACCCTTACCCACAGTTCTACCTTTGGAATTGTCCCCGAAACTGATGTTTGGACCAGTGTATTTGATCAGTTGGGATAACACACTTGCATCTCGTGTCATATGTCGCGAGCATCCACTGTCCAAATACCATATTGAGTTGTTGTTTGTGCCTGTTACCTGTAATCACACATATAATATAACTTGGTACCCATATCTATTTGGGTCCTGAACTGATTAGTCCCTTAGGAATCCACACTTGGATTAGTCTAACAGACTTTCCAGTAGCTGTATTCCAAATGGTTTTTCTCGGCTTTTGTGTGCTTGGTGTGTAGTGTACAGATGATACAATATTTGTTTTAGCTTTATTCAACTGATTGTTCAGTCTATATCTCTTCTGAACTGGCTTGCAGTTATAGTAATTGAAATATCTATTCGAATAGTTCTTGTGAGACCTCTTTGATGACTGACTTTGTGAATCAGTTGAGAATTTTTGACTGTAACCAATCCCATATCTTCTAGCCTTGTTCATATTCTCAGTAGGTTGCTCAATCAGTTTACTGGGCTCAATTTGTTCTTGTATCACTGCTGTTTTGACAAAATGAATGTATTTCCCTTTGTCTATTTTTTTACTTTGGTTGAGTATCATTTGGATATATTTCTTCTTGAGTGTTGAACCCTAAACCTGTTTTATCAGAAACTGATTTTTGTGAATTCTGCATCTCATTCAGTGCAGTAGATGACTTGTTCCAAGACTGAATGAGCTCAGTCTGTTTTGAGTTTTCAAGAATCAACTTCTGGATTAATGACTGATTTTTGTTTCTCTCTGCTTTTAACTCTGCAATTTGCCTTTTTAGACTCAACCCATCAACTGATTCATTAGTTTTGGTTTTATTGTCTGTGGGATAAGTTTGCTTTGCTTTGCTTTGCTTTGATTTTTTCAAATGATGATGCAAGCTTTTGATACTCATTTACCATGTCATGTAGTGTTAGAATGAGTTCTTCTCGTGTGAAATCAGTTGAGCTGAAATCAAATACTTGTTGGCTAGATGATTCTTCTTCTGCATCATTAGCCATTAAGCACTTGATTTCCTCATCATCACTAGAGCTGCATGAGCTTTCTGGTTCTGACTCCTCACTGTCAGTTTCTGCCCATTTAGCTTTGTTTTCTTCAGCTAAGAGTACCTCATGTTTCTTTCAGAAGGACTTCTTATCTTCCTTGGGTCTTCTTTTGTGCTCATTGATTTTTTTCTTCTATCAATTGAGCCTTGACTGTCCTTCTTGGGTTTAGGACAATCGGTCATAAAGTGACCTGATTTGCCACAGTTGTAGTCTTCTTTTGTGCTCATATGATTTCGACCTGATTTGCCACAGTTGTAGTTTTCTTTTGTGCTCATATGATTTCTTTCTTCTATCAGTTGAGTCTTGACTGTCCTTCTTGGGTTTAGGAAAATCGGTCATAAAGTGACCTGATTTGCCACAGTTGTAGCAGGCATTTGATTCATCTTTGGAGTTGTTCCTTTGGTATGGCTTCTGGAAGTTTCCTTGATCCTTTCTCATAAATCTTCCAAATTTTTTGATGAACAGTGACATAGAATCACTGCTCAACTGATCAGCAGTTTTCTCAAATGAACTGATTGGTTCAGTTCTGACAGCAGCTAGAGCAGTTGTGGCTGCAGGGGTAGATGGTTCTCCTTCTCTGGTCTGCAGCTCAAATTCATAAGCCTTTAAATCAGCAAACAGATCATGAAGTTCAATCTGGTTCAGATCTTTGGACTCCCTCATAGCCATGGTCTTGACATCCTATTCCTTGGGAAGACCTCTCATTACCTTCAGTGCAATCTCTTTGTTGGTATACACTTTTCCAAGTGCATTCAATTCATTGATGATACTGCATACTCTTTCATCATACTCGTGCATTGATTCTCCTGCTTTCATTTTGATGTTATCAAACTTTTGAACAGCAACAGAAAGTTTATTTTCTTTGGTTTGATCATTTCCTTCGCACAGCTGGATCAGCTTTTCCCAAATTTCTTTGGCTGACTTACACATCTTTATTTTGCTGAAGGTTACTTTGTCCAGCGTTTTGTACAGAATGTCTTTAGCCACATTATCAAGATTTGCTTTTCTTTTATCTTCAGTTGTCCATTCATCTCTGGGCTTTTCTATTCATTGTGATGCCCCTTCTGTTATAGCAACTGCTGTATTTGTTTTTAGAATCATCTTTAGAATCATCATGGGTCCATCAGTTATGACAAACCACATGTCATCATCTTGTGCAGCTAAATGATCCTGCATTCTGATTTTCCAATCATCAAATTCTTCTCTGGAGAACATAGGAATTTTGTTGAATGAAGTCATGCTAGCAAGTTTTATAGATCAAAAGTATTCAAGAACAAGATTCAACCGCTCTGATACCACTTGATAGGATCGATTAACGTAGCAAGAGTGTTTAGAAGTGGGGGTTGAATAAACAATCTCAATTAAAACTGATCTTTTCGAGTTTTGAGTTCAGTTTGGTGAGAAACTGATTCTCGGAATCTTGTTGGTCAATGACGATCAGTTAAACTGAAGTAGCTGCGGAAATTAACTGACTGAAAGATAGAATACAAAACTGAAATAAAATACACAAAGATTGTTTCTGGATGTTCGGATATTTCAATTACTCCTACGTCACCCCTTCTATCTCAAGGATAGGATTTCCACTAAAAGACTTTGATCGAATACAAGATTCGTACTGACCCACTTCAGTTTGGACTTATCACTGCCAACAGCTGAAACTCTTAGTATTACAAAATGTTCTCAGTGCGTAACTGATTTTAGAATTATCGAATTTGACGATTATTACAAAGTGCTAGTGAACTCAGATTGTAGCCTTAACTGCTACGAATAAATCAAGTAAGGGTGAGCTGAGATTTTGACAGAGTAATAGCAAGCTTTGAAAAGAGTTATCTGTATCCTCTTCTTCAGCTGTTCTTCTGTCATATTTATAAGCTTCCCTTCCAACGGTAACTTGAGATATGTTTGAATCTTTGTTTCCGTTGATTGCCACTTCATCATTCCTTGGGCATTGTTTGCTTCATTTATTGTAATGCGGCGTCTTAATTGCTTTAGCCGAAATACATTGTTCTAAGTTGTATTGATTGAAGTGCGGCGTTTCGCATTCAGTTGCAATCTGCTATGTTTCTTTGTAGGTTTAATGTTCTTTTCCGAGACATGTTTAGTTGAAGGAAGCATACGGCTGAATATATCAACTGATCGGTTTCCAACTGATCAGTTTAGATATGCTGATTTCAGTTGTTAAGTCCAGTTTGCTGAAATATAGTTGCGCGTATCAGTTGGTTGATCAGTTTGTCAAACTCTAGAATTTATAATTTGGTTTATATTATGCCAAAAGACGGAATTTCATTTCCAACAACAACTGATCAGTTTTCTTTATTAGATCTGCTGATTCCAGTTGTTAAGTCCAGTTTGCTGAATATAGTTGAGCGTATCAGTTGGTTGATCAGTTTGTTAAACTCCAGAATTTCATATTTTGTCAAACGCCGGAATTTCGTTTCCAACAGTCCAGCACAGCCTGACATATTTCATAAGTCCCACGGAGCTGGGAAAAGTTACTTAAGACCAAAAATAGCTTGGAAAATTACAAAGTCCGACTATCTCGGCAATCTAAGTTAAATTCTGGCTGCAGGATTAAAAAATCGAACAAAGGTGGTTGGTAGAAAAAAAGTGAGGGAAAAATCTCTCAGTCCGGTCTGAACCAATATTCTGTAAAGTTTAATTGTTCTTGGTTATTCCCCGGGCTGAGATCCTGCTCGGGTCGATTAATTTATATTTACTAAAATTTCTTACCTTTGACTTGATTGTTCTCTGGGCAGTTGTCCTTCTTGAGTCAATTAATTTATAATTTATAAAATTTCTTACATTTTACTTGATTGTTTTCCCGAATAGGTCTTGTTCAGGTCGATTAATTTATATTAGTAAATATATTTAAATTTTACTTGATTGTTTCATGGGCAAGCATCCTACCAACCGATTAATTTATACTTAATAAAAAACATACATTTTAATTTAATGTTCCCCTGGACAGGGGTCCTGCAACCTTACCCGGGTCGACGAATTTATATTTAGTAAAATTTCTTACATTTTACTTTATTGTTCCCATGCAAAGGTCCTGCTCGGCTCGACAAATTTATACTTAGTAAAATTTCTTACATTCTACTTGATTATTCTCCATGCAAAGGTCCTGCATGTTAGAGTAGGTGTCCGGAAAGCCAACTTGTGGCTCCGGTTTTATTGACTCTGATGTAAAAAAATCTTTATTTTAATAATATTTTATGATTTTTTTCGATTATAGCATTATACTTTATCTGTATACCCATGCAAGCTACATAGATAAAGTCCTTGAATATACAATAGGTACCATGAGGTCTGCGTCCCAACGTAAGATCATGAAACTCATTAAGAAATGTACCGTATATTCTAAACAGGTTCCTACTCGATTCAGCCGCCTAAAACAAAGATAAAGGTTTCTCGAGCTCGAGACTAGCATCTGTAGAGTAAACATCATGTTTCATCGGTAAGGACATAGAGATGTCCATTCACACAGATGGGTGATCATATGATGATGCACTGAACAACCCTTCCTCGGACTGTTCAAGTGGTGCTCACTTATCGAGTGGAATAGTCCGCAGTTATGGTTGTACACCATTAGTCCTTTAACCCGGGACAATGTAAGGGCTATACGTACTAGCATGCGCTTTGATCCGTTTACCGACTCCATCGAGGGTCATCAGGTGGCGAGGTTGGGTGTAGTTTCGAAATACATAAGAGCAAATACATTGTAGTCGGGGATTCACCATTTACCTACAGGTAAAGATATCCTATGTGGTCTGATTAGTCAATAGTGCAAGGAATCTTTGGCCGGAGTAAGACATGTGCAGTTTGAAAAGGTGTTTCCTCATTTGCGCATACCGTGACACTATTATTCAAAGATAAATCACATCGCTATCGAATTCATATGTAACTCTCGATATACCAATGGTTGCAGATTCGATCGGGATATATGTGTTGAAGAGACCGTACTGTACGCTAACCATGACTAAAGGTTCTTGCAGGCACTATCAGTGATACCTAGGGGATCATGGAGTGATGGTACTAGACGCTCTTACCATGGTCTGATGGGTGCAATCAGAAATGAGTTCTGACATTCTGGATCAAGAGTTGATGAAAAGAATGGGGTTAACTAGGGTAAACTCGAATAAGAATAAATGTTATTTTGAATCACATGGAGATGTAAACTCACGGCTAGCTGTATCCCTGAACCATTGAGGGTCACTCAAGCATCGGATTCTGTGCTCCCGTTGAGATAGTCAAATTTCAAGGAGTTGGGATTTGGCGACTATAGTTTGTTGGAGATCAAACGTAAAGCTTATAAAGTAGTTTATGAGTTGGTTTCATAGGATGGAAGAAATGGAAGTTAGCATGATTGCTAAATAAGGAAGGAGAGTGGAACTGCCTATTTTATGAAGGAGTTAACTAAAACTTGCATCTGCCAAATATGGTAACTGCCATATATGGTAAGTTCTAAATTTGGTAAATGAAAATTTTGATCTACGAAATTTTTCGATTTTCATTATATGAACAAGATTTGTATCCTTGGTATATCGGTGCTCTCGGATCGTTGATCGGGGTTATAATAAGTTCGAAATCATTTTTTTGTCTGAATTTGGAATTTACTAATTCAATGATTGTGCTAGTAGTTGTGACTACTAACATGCACAAATTCTCATATATGTTCTAGATGAGTCTAGAATTAAATTAGCCAATGAGTTAATTTATAAATTAAATAATGGTTATTTAATTTAGTTAATGTACATATTTATTTTATATGGTGATATAAAATATGTGTATATGATATTACTATATAATGTGTTATTAAAAGTTAATAAATACATTATATATATTAATTATATGAGAGTTTTAATATAATGAAATTATTAGAGTCCTTGTGGGAGAAGGACTCCTAATTAGATTAGGAGTCTCACTCTATATATACACCACTAGGACTCATAGTAAAAAACTAATTTTTGCACACAAAAGAAAACAAAAAAAAATCTCTCCTCCCTAGGAAACATCTCGGCCACCACATAGAAAAAATAATTGTTGGCCCTTTTGGTTTTTCCTCCATCGTTGCACCATCTCGGGATTTTAGAAATTCGAATATTACAGTCTCAACACACAAATTGTTTGCAATTACTAGTGCAATCCAAACGAAGAAGTCAGTTTCTGATCATAGACCCAATTAGACAATCAAAGGAGAATAGCCGTTCGTAGGGATTTACAAGAAGGACTATCTCTGCGTAAAAATCGGAATAGTTCGAAGTCCAAGCGTTAAGAATGCAAAGGTATAATTCTAAACACTCGATGAATGTTTTTAAACACACGACGCCCCAGAACAAAATTTTTAAACTTCCGATACGTCTTGTGTGCGAGAACACGATGTCCCAACACTACAAGGGTCGATGAATTTATACTTGGTCAAATTTCCCTGAGTTTTACTCAGTTACACCCCGAACAAAGGTCCTCCCCTTCGCCAGCCATCTCACCCTCCTTGAGAAGGTCATCCAAGGCCTCCTCCCACCTAAGAAAGGGCACAAGGTGCTCGGCCTCTGCGTAACCATTGGCCCGAAGTTGAGATACTCAGCCCTTGAAGCCGAGTTTGAAAAACTCCAGGGCTTTGTCGGTGCACGAACTCCTCTTTCTTTCTCGCCTAGAAAGCCTCAGCCTCTTCTCTTTGGCTGCACAGCTGGCTCTCTAAAGTCTAGATCTTTTTCCTTGCTTAGCTCGTCATTCATTGCCCCTCTCCCAAGACTCCTCTAGTTCGGCCAATAAAGTGGCTTTCACGGTAAAAGCCCGGGTCTCAATGGACTGCAGCTGATCCATTAGCTCGGCGTGTCGAGCCCAAACATCATCTATATCTCATTGATGGGATTGAAGTCATGTCTGAGCTACGACAACATGGTAGGAGCGTTCCCTGACATGGATCAAAACCTATACGAAAAAAATAAAGAGAGAAATAGGAGTACAATTACAAAAGGAAGTGGGCTTCGTAGAAATTAGGGTTTACTCGTAAGAAGCTAAGAGATATCTCCTCGTCCAACTCATGATTGGACACCTCCCGCACCGGTTTCATATCAACGTTCGAAAGCAAGTGCTAGATCAGGTTAAGATCCAGGGAGCCGGAGGAAGCCCCGAGCAAAAAAATAGGAAGTCCCGAGCAAAAAAGTCGGAGGTCCATATGACGATGGTCAGGCTCGGGGTGGAGAAACTGGCGAAGATTCTCCGACTTCAATAACTGGACTCTTCTCGACCGTCTAGACCTTTCTTGAAGAGCCCCCGAGCTCTCCAATATCGTCTATGAGGAACTTTTCGATCAGGGAAGCCCCTTTCTTGTACGGCTCTGCAGGTTTCTTTTTCTTTCGAACCAGATTTTTAGGGGACTCGGGATAAGCTTGGTCAGGCTGTTCAGTCATCAGGGCCTTTTTCCTCTTCAAGGCCTTGATCATTTCATCATTGATCATTCTGTCTGCTGCACGGGAAGAGACAATAGTTAAAAAAAAAATAAAAATAAACAACAATTGTTTGTATGTCCTCAAATTCGACCTTTTTTGGCGGAAGCCGAAGTGACACAATACATCATCTTGCATCAGGCTTAGTGTTCGAAAACATATAACCGAAATGATGGGAACAAAATTTAGGAGGTCAGGATCAGACTAAGAATGGCAAGGATCTTTGGCAGTTATCTCGTCCTCCCAGGTCATGGGGCAAGAGTGTTCTAGTAGTCTTCATGGAGGATGATACACCTGCAAGAGCCCGGGTCATGGATGACCCGGGATATCAGATGGATTCCCAAATCAGGGTCAATATGCAGGATGGATTCTTCTGAAGCCGGGCAGGTGCAAGCCCGGGCTCTACTCCCCGGGCAACCAGACGCTTGGGCTCTTATATATGCCCCCGGTAGGCATTCTAACCGAGCCACCTCGATATGAGCACCGCACTCGAGTACACTAGCAGAATAGGATGTGGGCGATTGTCCTATCTCTGACAATAATCCAAGTGGTTGACAAAGTCAGACAGGCGGGATGTGACTAGAGTATGATTTGACATGTCAGAATATAGCCGCCCTACTGTAATTAGTAGGTAGCACGCAGAACGAGGTCATCATTACTTCTCCTACTATAAATATCAGGTTCTCCCTTTACATTTGCATTCATTCATTCACACCAATATCACACAGTCAACACTTGACTACATTGGTTTTATCGCTTGAGTACCCTGCTGACTTAAGAATCGGAGTGGCCACGCCGGACACCCCTCCGGCGCCCATTCACGAGTTCATTTCATTGTGTGCAGGTTATAGCTGAAGCCATATTACAGAGATATATCTTCATCACAGATATATCTCACTGCTCTTATTCCCTTCATTATCTTAAAAGCAGATCCGGCGGAGCACCCGACCCGGCTCATCCATTTCACCAAGATCGCATCATTGGCGCCGTCTGTGGGAACTTGAGCTCAAGACGTAGATATGGTTTCCATTCAAAAATAAGTCCGACCGGCTCGGCACTCAGATTTTATCTAGGGATTTTCATATGGGCTCGAAGCTCAGCAGCTATTCCGGATTGGCGTGGAAAAGTATTCTCTATGCGCTCAGTAGCATACATCTATATTAGACACCTAATTTAGCTCAACTAGAAAAGTTTCACTCTACCGAAAATGAATTCAGATTCAGTATTTCCAGGTTAGTGATTTGGTTTTTAATAAAACTAATATAGCAGGAGAAGCAAAAATCTTTTAAAGTCCGGGAGGCACGAGGCCCCGGCACATTATCTTAAGCCCGGGAGATTTGAGGCCCCAGCACCGTATATTCAAAGTCCAGGAGATATAAGGCCCCGGCACATTATTTTAAGTCCGGGAGGTATCAGGCCCAGGCATATTGTCTAAGATCCAGGGCACTATACCCTGGCTCGGGGAACCACACCTCGATCAACAAAAAGCCCAGGGTTCTCACACCTGGCTCGGGGCTCCGTACCTCGCCCATTCCCAAGTCCCGGGACGTGTTCCCCGGCCCAAGGCTCCGCGCCTTGGGTATTTATAAACACAGGGTTCCCACACTTGGCTCGAAGCTCCGTACCTCGACCACTTCGAGCCCGGGACATGTTCCCCGGCCAAAGGCTCCGCACCTTGGTTATTTATAAACACAGGGTTCTCAAACTTGGCTCGAAGCTCCGTACCTCGACCATTTCGAGCCCGGGAGACACGAGTCCCCGACATCTTATCTCAAGTCCATGAGACACGAGACTCCGGCTCCTCATCCCATCTCTGGGAGACATGAAGCCCCCGATGCTTTTATAAAACCAGATTGATCATCTCTTTGGGAATCCAAGCATGACTAATCGGGACAACGAGTATGACTCTAGCCCGACTATTTAAGGGATGTGTGATGATACACCTGTAAAAGCCCGGGTCATGGATAACCCGGGATATCAGAAGGATTCCCAAATCAGGGTCAATCTGCAGGATGGATTCTTCTGAAGCCGGGCAGGTGCAAGCCCGGGCTCTACTCCCCGAGCAATCAGACGCCTGGGCTCTTATATAAGCCCCCGGTAGGCATTCTAACCGAGCCACCTCGATATGAGCACCGCACTCGAGTACACTAGCAGAATAGAATGTGGGCGATTGTCCTATCTCTGACAATAATCCAAGTGGTTGACAAAGTCAGACAGGCGGGATGTGACTAGTGTATGATTTGACATGTCAGAATATAGCCGCCCTACTGTAATTAGTAGGTAGCACGCAGAACGAGGTCATCATTACTTCTCCTACTATAAATATCAGGTTCTCTCTTTACATTTACATTCATTCATTCACACCAATATCACACAGTCAACACTTGACTACATTGGTTTTATCGCTTGAGTACCCTGCTGACTTAAGCATCGGAGTGGCCACGCCGGACACCCCTCCGGCGCCCATTCACGAGTTCATTTCATTGTGTGCAGGTTATAGCTGAAGCCATATTACAGAGATATATCTTCATCACAGATATAGCTCACTGCTCTTATTCCCTTCATTATCTTGA
>NC_133308.1:11312311-11348974 GCF_012295235.1 Primulina huaijiensis | reverse complement strand
AATTACCTTCTTTGTCGTCACTTCTTTGTGATTCTAATCTTCTTTCTCATCTTAGGCGGGAGTTGTTGAGGCCCTCGGTAGCTTGGTGAAAGAATTTGTTGGTGGAAGTAGTGAGGAGAAGAAGGCTGTGTTCAAACGAATAGAAGGTGAAGCAGAATGGCTAACGGGTTCTGCTGCAAGGTTCTCGTAAATGCTTTTTGTATTTTTATTACTCGCATAACACTTGAGTGCGTCTATATTTTTCTTGTTGTGTGATCGTTACCTTTGTGCATGATGGTTCTCCGTTCCACAGAAAAAGTTAGATGTACTTGATTACCTTTGGAGTAGGGATGCTTTTTTAGAAATCTCGTTACAACTCACATACAAATTTGGTAGGGATTTGTCGTGGAGAGTTATCTTTCCTTGAAAAATGATACAGTTGGTATAGTAACCCAATATGTATTTGACAAATGTGTGAGATACTGTGTTTTCCTTTCATTTTTTCTCAAATTTCATGGTTTAAGTATGAAATAAAATTAAGTAAAAATACCTAAAACTACAGTTGTCTCTTATTGTAAAGTATTGGTATGGGTGTTAAAAACACCTTTTATTACTTGCACATGCTATCCGTGAGACATAGGGCATCCCTAGTATCCTTTATTCAGGTTCTGTTTAATTACTAAGGTATGGAAAGATGTACCTGAAAGCTGCTAAGAGTTGCATGGACAAAGGTGCTGATTATGCCAAGAATGAAATTCAGCGGTTGGAACGCATGCTTGCCAAGGTAAATACCGTAAGTTGTCCGCTAATCTTTCAATATATGTCTTTTTTCCCTCAATTACACAATCGTAACCTACACTTTTCTTCCTCAACTCAGATATTTGAATGTTGGCCCGACTATTCATCAATTAATTCATTTAAAAGATAAGACTCTAGTTTTTAAAGAAATTTTAGTGTTCTGCAAGCTTCAAACTAAATCATTTCCCTTAATTATTGGATCATGATTAGACCTATCAACTCGTGGTAGTCAATTTATTTTTGGAAGAACAACTTAGTATCTTTATGCAACTATGCTGTCAACTTAGTATCTTTATGCAACTATGCTGTCAACTTTTTCAAAGTTCTGATCATAGTGTGTCTATTTCAGAGCCATGACTATCGACACATTCATGTTTTAAGAACTTGAAACTTTTTAATGCCTGAGACATTTTTATGACGTTTATCAACAGTCAATCAGCCCAGCAAAGGTGGACGAGTTCACATTGAAGAAGAATATCCTTTCTATCTTTGCTGTAGATCAGTGAGGAATCACCGCAAACAGAGCTTGTCGTGGAGAGCATTTGCAGGTATTTTCCCCCTAGTTGGGAAATGATGTGGCTTCGTTCTCCCAGTTAACTTCTCTCAAACATTCTGGCGTCGTGGGATGTTAGTCAGGAGCGTGAGTGAACTTTTATTATTTTTGCAGCAACTAGATATTACAATTACTGTGCGTATTTATGTATGGAAAAGTTTGCTGTTCTGTAAAATCTGCATTAATTTCGGATCTGTTCAGCATTTTTTTGGCGAGATTTAATTTCAATATCTATATTTTACTATTAAAATACTTTCGATCGTTTTTCCAAATTTTTGGAACTAAAGTTTTGGGTTTAAATTCTATAGAATAAATAATTACGGTAAGAGAACAATGGTAAATAAACTAACATTTGTAACTTAAATTTATTTTTGTTAAATTTCCATAACCAAATGTGAACAAATTGGTAATAATTTTCGTGTAAAAGTTAATACCGACGAAGTAAAAAATCTCACATACCTAGGTTTCGGTATGTTAGAGTAAAATACTTTCCCGTTAGTTGTAGTTTTACCATCATTCGCACAGAGGCGTTTGGATCAGGAGATGACCGATTTAGATATGATCTATCTAAATATAGCCGAGCTGAATCCTGCGCGGATAATCAGACGTTAGAAGCACCAGAAGTGTTTTCAGTTTGACCTCTTTGATGCTTGATTCAGTCCGTAGAGCAAACTTAAGAATGCATATATAATAATACTTATGTAAAACAATGAGTGTATGCCTTAAATCATAGAGAGTTTGATATTTATAGAATTGGAATTGGATATCTTTTATGTGAAGAATTCTAGTATGAAAAGTTATTTGAATATCAAATTTGCACTGATCTTATTTTATCTTTGGTAATTTATGGATTTGAATGGTATATCCCGAATTTCTCGATATTCTTTCCTTATCACATAAGATTTATTCTAGAGTTTTATATGTATAGTACTTCATTAACTAGCATACTCATTTGAGTTCCGGTCGGCTAATAGATTTTCCCAAATTAGATTGCTTGACTTGATCTTCGTCGAGGGAATTACTCCCGAGCCGAGGTGATCAGGTCGGGTACGCGTTGTCGGACGAGCTCTATGACCCTCGAGTTGGTGCTCCCATAATTTGGCTGATCCACCAAAACATACTCGGATGCTGAGTTGTACTCCAAGTGGCTTATTAGGTCTTTACTATATTCTTAATCAGATTTAATATGAACCCGTTGTCTTAGCTAATCAACGCCTATCGAGTCAGATTCTCTCAAGTCTAGGTCGAGTCAGAATTACTGGACTATCAATAGTACCTCGCCCTTTTGCCTAAAGGAAGTAAGAATTTCAGGCCAAGTGTTTTCTTTAATGACCCGACCCAAATAAAGTAAGTCATTTCTAGAATTGTTCTTGCTTCAAATTCTAGTTTTTTCGAGTTCATCAGAGCCGTCGGATCGCAAAGCCATGGACGGCTGAGATCAAGATCCACGTAACATGATTCAAGCCACTTTTATTTATCGCCATCCGATACACTTACGTCTATTCCAATTACCGAGGGGATGACTCAGCTTGCCGTGCTATTCTATACGGCCCGATCATCTTTGATCGTCAGTCAAGATCATCTGTCATCTCCTATAAATAAGTGGCCATTTTTTTTCATTTCCTCTCTTCATTTTCCTTCCATTAATCTGCTGAACTGCCAACTCCCTTTCGAACAACAAATTTCCTATGCTCGGACCTCGTGTGACTTCCCTTAGTAAGTTTATTATTATTTTCCTTTTCATCAAAACAAAATGTCCAATCCCGATCCCCGAGCCATTTATGAGGTCAATACTTTTGTCGATGCTCCCTCTTCTGGCCCTGATAAATCCCCGAGCCCCGAACACTTGAGTGAGTATGAGAGTCGCCTTAGAAAATTCAAGGCCCTAAAACCCCAATTAAGAGGTGCCGGGCTAAAATAATATGAGGTGGAAGGTTCTCATCTCGACCACGCACTTGCCGACCCACTTAGGGAAAAATCCGGTATGCCATATGGTTTTGACCTGGCCATGCCCGGAGTGAGTGACCAAGCCCACCAGCCAACCCGGGATATCATACCTTGTATAAAGGCCAATTAAATAAGGGTACAAGGTTCCCTGAGCCCCGAATGATCCAAGGGGTGTGTAAATATTATGACGTTTCCCCGAGAAAACTTACCCCCCAATTGTTATTCCACCATCCTATCCTTGGGTGTCCTTGTCATTTTTTTTATATTAAAATCACCATGGCCTTTCTGCTCAAATTTGTATTATTAACATTAAAACCGAGCATCAGTTTCTAGGTGGCAACCCCTTCTATCATAAAGGATAGTCGAACAAAATTTTCTATGTTTTCCTCTGATGCGATCCTGGTGAAATGGATGAGCCGTGTCGGGTGCTCCACCGGATCTGCTATCAAGATAATGAAGGGAATAAGAGCAGTGAGATATATCTGTGATGAAGATATATCTCTGTAATATGGCTTCAGCTATAACCTGCACACAATGAAATGAACTCGTGAATGGGCGCCGGAAGGGTGTCCGGCGTGGCCACTCCGATGCTTAAGTCAGCAGGGTACTCAAGCGATAAAACCAATGTAGTCAAGTGTTGACTGTGTGATATTGGTGTGAATGAATGAATGTAAATGTAAAGGGAGAACCTGATATTTATAGTAGGAGAAGTAATGATGACCTCGTTCTGCGTGCTACCTACTAATTACAGTAGGGCGGCTATATTCTGACATGTCAAATCATACACTAGTCACATCCCGCCTGTCTGACTTTGTCAACCACTTGGATTATTGTCAGAGATAGGACAATCGCCTACATCCTATTCTGCTAGTGTACTCGAGTGCGGTGCTCATATCGAGGTGGCTCGGTTAGAATGCCTACCGGGGGCTTATATAAGAGCCCAGGCGTCTGGTTGCCCGGGGAGTAGAGCCCGGGCTTGCACCTGCCCGGCTTCAGAAGAATCCATCCTGCAGATTGCCCCTGATTTGGGAATCCATCTGATATCCCGGGTCATCCATGACCCGTGCTCTTACAGGTGTATCATCACACATCCCTTAAATAGTCGGGCTAGAGTCATACTCGCTGTCCCGATTAGTCATGCTTGGATTCTCAAAGAGATGATCAATATGGTTTTATAAAAGTATCGGGGGCTTCATGTCTCCCAGAGATGGGATGAGGAGCCGGAGTCTCGTGTCTCATGGACTTGTGATAAGATGTCGGGGCCTCGTGTCTCCCGGGCTCGAAATGGTCGAGGTACGGAGCTCCGAGCCAGGTTTGAGAACCCTGGGCTTATAGATAACCAAGGTGCGGAGCCTTGGGCCGGGGAGCATGTCCCGGGCTCGAAATGGTCGAGGTGCGGAGCGCCGAGCCAGGTTTGAGAACCCTGTGCTTATAGATAACCAAGGTGCGGAGCCTTGGAATTTATGGGAATGTTCTGTATATGGATAATATTTGTTTCCGGCTTTCAGCATTTTCACTTGCCCTATTTATAATATATTTTTGTGAGGGGTCGACAGTGGATCTGCCACACCAAGTTGGCTATTACTTGAGGAAGTAGGAAGAAATCTTGAACAAGGCCAAGATACTCCTCCAATTCAATCTCCCATAGGCGTATTGTGCAAGAATATCCTGAGGAATCAACGAATTGTGATGTTTGAGTAGGCTCTTTGCCTGCACCTGCATAACGGGTAATAAGAACAATGATGTACCCAATGGAGTGTATGATCAAGGTCGCCAAGAGAATTTTCTTACTTGGAACACGGTGTGGCAGATCCACTGTCGACCCCTCAGAAAAATATATTATAAATAGGGCAAGTGAAAATACTGAAAGTCGGAAACAAAAATTATCCATATACAGAACATTCCCATAAAATCCAAGGCTCCGCACCTTGGTTATCTATAAGCCCAGGGTTCTCAAACCTGGATCGGGGCTCCGCACCTCGACCATTTCGAGCCCGGGACATGTTCCCCGGCCCAAGGCTCCGCACCTTGGTTATCTATAAGCCCAGGGTTCTCAAACCTGGCTCGGAGCTCCGTACCTCGACCATTTCGAGCCCGGGAGACACAAGGCCCTGACATCTTATCTCAAGTCCATGAGACACGAGACTCAGGCTCCTCATCCCATCTCTAGGAGACATGAAGCCCCCGATGCTTTTATAAAACCAGATTGATCATCTCTTTGGGTATCCAAGCATGACTAATCGGGACAGCGAGTATGACTCTAGCCCGACTATTTAAAACCGCATTGAACACCACATTATTTTCAAGTGAGTACCCACCGATGAACTAATTGATCAGCTCATTGCAAATCTTGGGAAGTGGTCAAGGTGTAGTTGTCTCTCAATTTTTCTTTCCATACACAACTATTTTAGAAATTACAAGTGTCTAGTTCTCAGGGCCAGAAGAGGGAGCATCGACAAAAGTAGTGACCTCATCAAAAAATGAATTCTTCTTCTAATTGCACTAGAGAATATTCCCATCTAATCATAAATATTTTCTTAGAAAATCAACATGTCCCAAAAGCATTCATAATATTCACGATTAACTTATAGCCCAAAAATATAGAACGTCAATACTAAAACCCAAAAATCAACATAGTCCAATTCCATCACGAAGCCAACATGCATTGAAATCAAATAATTTCTTATTTCATATCTTATTACATATAAAATTTTAAAGCATATAAATCATATATCCTCATAAAGTTTTTAAACATGTAACGTAAACATATAATTATGCAGGTAACATCATAAAATCATATAAAGCATTTAAACTTACAAGTTTGAGTATTGACAACTGAGCTTCCCGGCACTGATGGTGGCACAACCCTTTACAGAACCATTGCTCTGATACCAACTGAAACGTCTGCTTAATCAGTTTCTTAAAACGTGCTAAAAATTATTTTTTTTAAAGCCTCACTTAGCATTCGGCCGAACCATAAAATATTTTGACATCATTTTAAAAATAAATTTACCAACTAACATTTGAAAATCAAAGGAAATAGCCCATACTATAACCTCTCAAAAACCACTCATAAATAATTAAAAGTCATAAAAATATTCTTAACATAACTTAAAATAATAAATCATAACTAGTGCGGAAAACTAGCGTCGGTCCTCGGATTATGTGCTTCAGTCCAGCAAAGTCAACCATCAAGATCTTCATTAACATATTCATAATCAATAGCACATGCATCAATCACACCTAGTGAGTCTAAAGACTCAACACGTCATATCCTTGATAACAAGTAATACATAATACACATCAAATGCAACAGTGAAAAATACTTGTACTTAAAATATCGTTTTTATGAAGATGCATAAAATTTAACCATAAACGTTTTCAAAAATATTTTCATGATGCATAAACTTTAAAGAAAAACATTTTCATAATGATGCATCATCTTTAAACATAAACATTTTCATAACCTTTGTCATAAACTTTTGCATAAACGTTTTCATATCATCATAAACATATTCATATTCATATCATCATCAACATATACGTATTCATATTATCATCAACATATACGTATTCCTTTATCTTTTCGTTGAATTCAGATAGTTAATTGTGACTTTCGTGTTCATCTACGTCTACGTCTACGTGTTGGGCGATGGATCCATCTACATGTAACCACAGTACTGGGCGGCGTGGACACCAGCAACACTCTCACCGGTCAACTGGGCCTTGGCCTTACGTATTAACATATTATCGTATACATATACATATCTGTATCCAAGGAAATACGATCGTCTGGCTCCCACTGGGACCATAACCCTCACGACATTTCTAACATATCATCGTATTAGTCACAATTACTTCATTTCCTTCAACGTTTCATATTATCATCACTTTATAAAAATCACACATTTAATATCCTTTTCTTTTCAAAAACAAGCATGCAACATATCTTTTAACGTTATCGTTTCCTCATAAAAATTCATAAATCTTTTAAAAGAAACCTTTCAACATATAAAAATCCATAAATCTTTTAAATAAACATTTCAACATCATAAACATTTAAAATATGCATTTAAATCTCAAACATTTAAAATAAACATTTTAACATATTAAATCAAAACCTTATAAAATAACATTTTGACATAATAAATCGTAAACATTTAAAATCCAAGTCATAAAATTCATAAACATTTGAAATAATCATATTAGCACATAAAACAGCATTCAGGACACTGCCATGACGTTTACTAATTTCTAGTTGTAAAATGACCGTTTTACCACTGGACGTAAAATTTTACTGTTTTTGACATTTTCTTAATTTCCTTGACTCTAACATGTCCCAAATAATTATTTAAGCTTACATGAATTTTTTCATATTTTTATTTATCCTAAATCGAGGACTTTTAAATTAATCATTAAATGTGACGTATTAATGTGTTTTAATCCCGAACTAAACCAAAACTTAATACTAAATTCCCAAATTTAAAGCTCATATTTGTAATAATTATTTAAGCTTAAATACAATTTTCCATAATTTTATAAAGTTTAAAACTAGGCTTTTCAATTAACTCGTTAATTAGCGTTTCGTGCGGCGATTAAATCCCGAATAAATCCAAAACTCATTATTTTGATCCCAAATTTTAAACATAACATTTTTAAGATTTATTCTACCCTTCCAAGTCATGAGCTACCCTCGTGGACCCATGGATTCAATTTTTGTTCTTTAATTTTCGTTTTAGACACCTTATTGAACCACCCGTGCCATCTCCCAATTTACTCAAGTCACGCCCGAGCCACCTTGAGCCAAAACCTAGTCAACTCATCTAGGGAACCTACTGTGCAAGCCCAGCCCAAAAACCCAGCCCTGGCCCGCACAAAACTTGCTGAACAGCAGGCCCAATATTCTGTCTGTGTGCGTGTCTTGTGTTCTGGTTGTACTAGGAATCCTAACCCAACTAGGACCCTTCCAGTCAAGCCACCACCGAGCCCACCTGACCCTAACCTTCCTTGGACCATGTCTAGCCCAAGACCAGACCAACCCATGTCCTGAAACCAGCGCACGAAGCACCTGAATCAGAACAGCCTGCGCGTTTCCCCCTCTCCCTTGCGTGCGTGCGTTCCTTCTCGTGGGCTATTGCTCAAGCCACCATGAGCCCTGACCATTCCTACCCCTCCTTGAACCATCCTAAGCCACCGTCCAGACCCCCAAACCCAGCCCCTAACCAAGCTGCAGCCCCCTGTACAGGGACCGAACGCTAGAAGTGCTTGGGCAGAGTCCTAACTTTCATGGACTCCTCCCCAGCCTGAACCACGAGTCCTAGCCCTGCTAGGACTCTTCCTAGGACCTAGCCACGACCCTTAGGACCCAACCCCCAGACCTGGTCAAGCCCCAAGCCCCCATGCACCCTAGCCAAGTCCCTTGAATTTTTGTACAAGCCATAGAAACTCACGGCTTCATATTTCTGAATTTCCTATGGTTTCAGCTTATTTCTCTTCATGTTTGCAACGTATTGGGGTGGTTAAGGACTCAATAAAACATGTAAAAAAACATCCCTCAACCTATCCTAATCATGGCAGCTCCTAATCAACATAATATTCATGTTTTTTTGTTCATAAACCACACTTTAAAAATCACATATGCAAAACGAAAATATTACAAAGTGTCCTTTGTTTTTCATGCAAGATAATTTTAAATAATTACTATAGTGTGAAAGATGAGAAAATGAAGAATTATGACGTGGCTTTGCGTTTTAAACGCACGAAAAACCGTTGATGATTGCGAAGAACGGCGACGAACGATCATGGCTTGAATTTACATGACAAAACCAAACTCTCCTTGATGTGATTGTGGGTGCCGTGGGTTTTTGGAGTGTAAAGAAATTCTGAATTGTGTTGCTAGGTGGAGGCGTGGTTTATGTTTAATTTGGGGTGGGGTTTAATATATTTTATACACTAATTAACTACTAACTAGGCTTTGGCCTAATAAGCTAATTAAATTAAGCCCATTAGTCTAATTAGGTTATAAATAAAATATTAACAAGGTTTTGGTAAAAATAAATTTGTGAATTTATTAGCCGGATTGCTAAAAAGCTCGTATTTTATTTGAAAAACCAATACCGATAAAATTTACGTTCCGGCGTATAAAATCACCTCAAAACCCCATATTTTAAAAAATACTTAAAAGCAACACTCATATTTTAAATAATTAAAAACAATTATTTAATAAAACATTTTACGTTTTTCAGCCTTCGGTCCCCGTTCCTCGATCGCAACTCGAATAACCTTTAAAAATATATTTTAATACAACTATGTATAAAAATATATTTTAAACATGCAAATATGCACAATATAATTAAATAATGCAATTAAAACAATTAATTAAAATACAACATAATTTAATAATTGCATGCATGTGGTTTACGTGGACCTTAAAATTTTCGGGGCGTTACAAATATAGTCAAACTCAATTCACATGTTCAAACATCTCTGTTCCCCACTCCAGTTTAAAATTTTCACCCTCTGATCATGCATGCTTCTAGATCCAACATTCGTGCAAAGAGAATTCAATATTTTAAATAAAACTTCATGTCTCTACCACAGTATGTGCTAAGGAAATTCGAGTACATGACAGAGAGGGCATGTCTAATCACCTCATAATCATCCTTGGCTAAGAAGTACTACTTCGAACACTGTCGGCTGACACACAATCAATGCAAAATAACTAATACTAAATGCCAACAAATACATCATCTTGCATCAGGCTTAGTGTTCGAAAACATATAACCGACATGATGGCAACAAAATTTAGGAGGTCAGGATCAGACTGAGAATGGCAAGGATCTTTGGCAGTTATCTCGTCCTCCCAGGTCATGGGGCAAGAGTGTTCTAGTAGTCTTCATGGAGGATGATACACCTGCAAGAGCCCGGGTCATGGATGACCCGGGATATCAGATGGATTCCCAAATCAGGGTCAATCTGGAGAATGGATTCTTCTGAAGCCGGGCAGGTGCAAGCCCGGGCTCTACTCCCCGGGCAACCAGACGCCTGGGCTCTTATATAAGCCCCCGGACGGCATTCTAACCGAGCCACCTCGATATGAGCACCGCACTCGAGTACACTAGCAGAATAGGATGTGGGCGATTGTCCTATCTCTGACAATAATCCAAGTGGTGNTATAGACGCACTCAAGTGTTATGCGAGTAATAAAAATACAAAAAGCATTTACGAGAACCTTGCAGCAGAACCCGTTAGCCATGAAATTTGAGAAAAAATGAAAGGAAAACACAGTATCTCACACATTTGTCAAATACATATTGGGTTACTATACCAACTGTATCATTTTTCAAGGAAAGATAACTCTCCATGACAAATCCCTACCAAATTTGTATGTGAGTTGTAACGAGATTTCTAAAAAAGCATCCCTACTCCAAAGGTAATCAAGTACATCTAACTTTTTCTGTGGAACGGAGAACCATCATGCACAAAGGTAACGATCACACAACAAGAAAAATATAGACGCACTCAAGTGTTATGCGAGTAATAAAAATACAAAAAGCATTTACGAGAACCTTGCAGCAGAACCCGTTAGCCATGAAATTTGAGAAAAAATGAAAGGAAAACACAGTATCTCACACATTTGTCAAATACATATTGGGTTACTATACCAACTGTATCATTTTTCAAGGAAAGATAACTCTCCATGACAAATCCCTACCAAATTTGTATGTGAGTTGTAACGAGATTTCTAAAAAAGCATCCCTACTCCAAAGGTAATCAAGTACATCTAACTTTTTCTGTGGAACGGAGAACCATCATGCACAAAGGTAACGATCACACAACAAGAAAAATATAGACGCACTCAAGTGTTATGCGAGTAATAAAAATACAAAAAGCATTTACGAGAACCTTGCAGCAGAACCCGTTAGCCATGAAATTTGAGAAAAAATGAAAGGAAAACACAGTATCTCACACATTTGTCAAATACATATTGGGTTACTATACCAACTGTATCATTTTTCAAGGAAAGATAACTCTCCATGACAAATCCCTACCAAATTTGTATGTGAGTTGTAACGAGATTTCTAAAAAAGCATCCCTACTCCAAAGGTAATCAAGTACATCTAACTTTTTCTGTGGAACGGAGAACCATCATGCACAAAGGTAACGATCACACAACAAGAAAAATATAGACGCACTCAAGTGTTATGCGAGTAATAAAAATACAAAAAGCATTTACGAGAACCTTGCAGCAGAACCCGTTAGCCATGAAATTTGAGAAAAAATGAAAGGAAAACACAGTATCTCACACATTTGTCAAATACATATTGGGTTACTATACCAACTGTATCATTTTTCAAGGAAAGATAACTCTCCATGACAAATCCCTACCAAATTTGTATGTGAGTTGTAACGAGATTTCTAAAAAAGCATCCCTACTCCAAAGGTAATCAAGTACATCTAACTTTTTCTGTGGAACGGAGAACCATCATGCACAAAGGTAACGATCACACAACAAGAAAAATATAGACGCACTCAAGTGTTATGCGAGTAATAAAAATACAAAAAGCATTTACGAGAACCTTGCAGCAGAACCCGTTAGCCATGAAATTTGAGAAAAAATGAAAGGAAAACACAGTATCTCACACATTTGTCAAATACATATTGGGTTACTATACCAACTGTATCATTTTTCAAGGAAAGATAACTCTCCATGACAAATCCCTACCAAATTTGTATGTGAGTTGTAACGAGATTTCTAAAAAAGCATCCCTACTCCAAAGGTAATCAAGTACATCTAACTTTTTCTGTGGAACGGAGAACCATCATGCACAAAGGTAACGATCACACAACAAGAAAAATATAGACGCACTCAAGTGTTATGCGAGTAATAAAAATACAAAAAGCATTTACGAGAACCTTGCAGCAGAACCCGTTAGCCATGAAATTTGAGAAAAAATGAAAGGAAAACACAGTATCTCACACATTTGTCAAATACATATTGGGTTACTATACCAACTGTATCATTTTTCAAGGAAAGATAACTCTCCATGACAAATCCCTACCAAATTTGTATGTGAGTTGTAACGAGATTTCTAAAAAAGCATCCCTACTCCAAAGGTAATCAAGTACATCTAACTTTTTCTGTGGAACGGAGAACCATCATGCACAAAGGTAACGATCACACAACAAGAAAAATATAGACGCACTCAAGTGTTATGCGAGTAATAAAAATACAAAAAGCATTTACGAGAACCTTGCAGCAGAACCCGTTAGCCATGAAATTTGAGAAAAAATGAAAGGAAAACACAGTATCTCACACATTTGTCAAATACATATTGGGTTACTATACCAACTGTATCATTTTTCAAGGAAAGATAACTCTCCATGACAAATCCCTACCAAATTTGTATGTGAGTTGTAACGAGATTTCTAAAAAAGCATCCCTACTCCAAAGGTAATCAAGTACATCTAACTTTTTCTGTGGAACGGAGAACCATCATGCACAAAGGTAACGATCACACAACAAGAAAAATATAGACGCACTCAAGTGTTATGCGAGTAATAAAAATACAAAAAGCATTTACGAGAACCTTGCAGCAGAACCCGTTAGCCATGAAATTTGAGAAAAAATGAAAGGAAAACACAGTATCTCACACATTTGTCAAATACATATTGGGTTACTATACCAACTGTATCATTTTTCAAGGAAAGATAACTCTCCATGACAAATCCCTACCAAATTTGTATGTGAGTTGTAACGAGATTTCTAAAAAAGCATCCCTACTCCAAAGGTAATCAAGTACATCTAACTTTTTCTGTGGAACGGAGAACCATCATGCACAAAGGTAACGATCACACAACAAGAAAAATATAGACGCACTCAAGTGTTATGCGAGTAATAAAAATACAAAAAGCATTTACGAGAACCTTGCAGCAGAACCCGTTAGCCATGAAATTTGAGAAAAAATGAAAGGAAAACACAGTATCTCACACATTTGTCAAATACATATTGGGTTACTATACCAACTGTATCATTTTTCAAGGAAAGATAACTCTCCATGACAAATCCCTACCAAATTTGTATGTGAGTTGTAACGAGATTTCTAAAAAAGCATCCCTACTCCAAAGGTAATCAAGTACATCTAACTTTTTCTGTGGAACGGAGAACCATCATGCACAAAGGTAACGATCACACAACAAGAAAAATATAGACGCACTCAAGTGTTATGCGAGTAATAAAAATACAAAAAGCATTTACGAGAACCTTGCAGCAGAACCCGTTAGCCATGAAATTTGAGAAAAAATGAAAGGAAAACACAGTATCTCACACATTTGTCAAATACATATTGGGTTACTATACCAACTGTATCATTTTTCAAGGAAAGATAACTCTCCATGACAAATCCCTACCAAATTTGTATGTGAGTTGTAACGAGATTTCTAAAAAAGCATCCCTACTCCAAAGGTAATCAAGTACATCTAACTTTTTCTGTGGAACGGAGAACCATCATGCACAAAGGTAACGATCACACAACAAGAAAAATATAGACGCACTCAAGTGTTATGCGAGTAATAAAAATACAAAAAGCATTTACGAGAACCTTGCAGCAGAACCCGTTAGCCATGAAATTTGAGAAAAAATGAAAGGAAAACACAGTATCTCACACATTTGTCAAATACATATTGGGTTACTATACCAACTGTATCATTTTTCAAGGAAAGATAACTCTCCATGACAAATCCCTACCAAATTTGTATGTGAGTTGTAACGAGATTTCTAAAAAAGCATCCCTACTCCAAAGGTAATCAAGTACATCTAACTTTTTCTGTGGAACGGAGAACCATCATGCACAAAGGTAACGATCACACAACAAGAAAAATATAGACGCACTCAAGTGTTATGCGAGTAATAAAAATACAAAAAGCATTTACGAGAACCTTGCAGCAGAACCCGTTAGCCATGAAATTTGAGAAAAAATGAAAGGAAAACACAGTATCTCACACATTTGTCAAATACATATTGGGTTACTATACCAACTGTATCATTTTTCAAGGAAAGATAACTCTCCATGACAAATCCCTACCAAATTTGTATGTGAGTTGTAACGAGATTTCTAAAAAAGCATCCCTACTCCAAAGGTAATCAAGTACATCTAACTTTTTCTGTGGAACGGAGAACCATCATGCACAAAGGTAACGATCACACAACAAGAAAAATATAGACGCACTCAAGTGTTATGCGAGTAATAAAAATACAAAAAGCATTTACGAGAACCTTGCAGCAGAACCCGTTAGCCATGAAATTTGAGAAAAAATGAAAGGAAAACACAGTATCTCACACATTTGTCAAATACATATTGGGTTACTATACCAACTGTATCATTTTTCAAGGAAAGATAACTCTCCATGACAAATCCCTACCAAATTTGTATGTGAGTTGTAACGAGATTTCTAAAAAAGCATCCCTACTCCAAAGGTAATCAAGTACATCTAACTTTTTCTGTGGAACGGAGAACCATCATGCACAAAGGTAACGATCACACAACAAGAAAAATATAGACGCACTCAAGTGTTATGCGAGTAATAAAAATACAAAAAGCATTTACGAGAACCTTGCAGCAGAACCCGTTAGCCATGAAATTTGAGAAAAAATGAAAGGAAAACACAGTATCTCACACATTTGTCAAATACATATTGGGTTACTATACCAACTGTATCATTTTTCAAGGAAAGATAACTCTCCATGACAAATCCCTACCAAATTTGTATGTGAGTTGTAACGAGATTTCTAAAAAAGCATCCCTACTCCAAAGGTAATCAAGTACATCTAACTTTTTCTGTGGAACGGAGAACCATCATGCACAAAGGTAACGATCACACAACAAGAAAAATATAGACGCACTCAAGTGTTATGCGAGTAATAAAAATACAAAAAGCATTTACGAGAACCTTGCAGCAGAACCCGTTAGCCATGAAATTTGAGAAAAAATGAAAGGAAAACACAGTATCTCACACATTTGTCAAATACATATTGGGTTACTATACCAACTGTATCATTTTTCAAGGAAAGATAACTCTCCATGACAAATCCCTACCAAATTTGTATGTGAGTTGTAACGAGATTTCTAAAAAAGCATCCCTACTCCAAAGGTAATCAAGTACATCTAACTTTTTCTGTGGAACGGAGAACCATCATGCACAAAGGTAACGATCACACAACAAGAAAAATATAGACGCACTCAAGTGTTATGCGAGTAATAAAAATACAAAAAGCATTTACGAGAACCTTGCAGCAGAACCCGTTAGCCATGAAATTTGAGAAAAAATGAAAGGAAAACACAGTATCTCACACATTTGTCAAATACATATTGGGTTACTATACCAACTGTATCATTTTTCAAGGAAAGATAACTCTCCATGACAAATCCCTACCAAATTTGTATGTGAGTTGTAACGAGATTTCTAAAAAAGCATCCCTACTCCAAAGGTAATCAAGTACATCTAACTTTTTCTGTGGAACGGAGAACCATCATGCACAAAGGTAACGATCACACAACAAGAAAAATATAGACGCACTCAAGTGTTATGCGAGTAATAAAAATACAAAAAGCATTTACGAGAACCTTGCAGCAGAACCCGTTAGCCATGAAATTTGAGAAAAAATGAAAGGAAAACACAGTATCTCACACATTTGTCAAATACATATTGGGTTACTATACCAACTGTATCATTTTTCAAGGAAAGATAACTCTCCATGACAAATCCCTACCAAATTTGTATGTGAGTTGTAACGAGATTTCTAAAAAAGCATCCCTACTCCAAAGGTAATCAAGTACATCTAACTTTTTCTGTGGAACGGAGAACCATCATGCACAAAGGTAACGATCACACAACAAGAAAAATATAGACGCACTCAAGTGTTATGCGAGTAATAAAAATACAAAAAGCATTTACGAGAACCTTGCAGCAGAACCCGTTAGCCATGAAATTTGAGAA
Source organism: Primulina huaijiensis (assembly GCF_012295235.1). NCBI lineage: Eukaryota > Viridiplantae > Streptophyta > Magnoliopsida > Lamiales > Gesneriaceae > Primulina > Primulina huaijiensis. The sequence goes on along the minus strand of NC_133308.1, from coordinate 11,332,701 downwards.
AAAATGAAAGGAAAACACAGTATCTCACACATTTGTCAAATACATATTGGGTTACTATACCAACTGTATCATTTTTCAAGGAAAGATAACTCTCCATGACAAATCCCTACCAAATTTGTATGTGAGTTGTAACGAGATTTCTAAAAAAGCATCCCTACTCCAAAGGTAATCAAGTACATCTAACTTTTTCTGTGGAACGGAGAACCATCATGCACAAAGGTAACGATCACACAACAAGAAAAATATAGACGCACTCAAGTGTTATGCGAGTAATAAAAATACAAAAAGCATTTACGAGAACCTTGCAGCAGAACCCGTTAGCTTTTCTGCTTCACCTTCTATTCGTTTGAACACAGCCTTCTTCTCCTCACTACTTCCACCAACAAATTCTTTCACCAAGCTACCGAGGGCCTCAACAACTCCCGCCTAAGATGAGAAAGAAGATTAGAATCACAAAGAAGTGACGACAAAGAAGGTAATTGGCATTTAGTTACAAACCTTATAAGTCAATTGCCCCAATCCATCTCGGCTAGTTCCACACTTCTCATTGATGAAAGTGACAAAGTCATCTAAATCTCGGCCACCATCATAGTCTTCACCAGCCTTGTTGTTCTTCGGGAAAAATTTTAAGGTAGGATAACCACTTACACCATGCCTATTTAGTGAAAGTGGTGGATCAGATTTATGTTAAGAGTAGATGCCCAACAATCAAACTTGTGACTGAGATTTTATTGACTCTTATGTAGAAATATCATTGTTTTAATAATATTTTATGGTTCTATTCAATTATACAATTTACTTAATCTGTATATTCATGCAAGCTACATGAATAAAGTCTTTGAATATGATATAAGTACCATGAGGTCCACAAGTAACGTATTGTATTGTATATTCTAAATTCGTTCATAGTTGATTCAGCCGCCTAAAATAAGGATAAATGGTGTACAACCATAAACGCGGACTAATCATAGGAGATCATATGATGATTGCACTAAACAACCCTCTATCGGACTTTCCAAGTGGTTATCACTTATCGAGTCGATTAGTCCGCGGTTATTGTTGTACACCATTAGTCCTTTGACTTGAGACAACATGAAGACTCTAAGTACTAGCACTGCACTTTGACTTGTTTATCGACACGATATATTCTACCCAAATGTTGATTAGTAGGGATTTTCCACCAAGTCAAAATACCCAAAGAATATTCTGGAGAATCTAGAATTAATTAAGTTTTTTAATTATGTATTATCAAAAGTTAAAAATACTACTTAACTATTTAATTTAATTAAACAATGTGTTTTCAAAAGTTGAAAATGAACATCAAGAGTTTCTAAAAAGGCTGAAAACTTGACATATGAGTTTTGACATGGGTGAAAGACTCGGTACTAGAAGAATCCTATTATCAATGAGATTCAAGTAATCAATTATTAATAAATATGTACAGTCAACAGTTGACAAATTATAACAATTAAGAATATACAACACAAGAGCTAGATTCTCTCCACTATTTTTCTCTCCTCCCAAAGGCCATGTTTAGGCCATATTGATTGAAAAACAAAGACCAACACTCGGCCATTAATCTTTGATTGAGGAGATAATCAAAAAGGTCTTGGACAAAATCATTGATTAAGAATAAAAGGTCTCGGCCGCTTTGTATAAAAGGTCAAGTAAAGTCTCAACCAAAAAGAATTGATTGAGAATCAAGCAATTCACGGTCATGACTCACTTCAACCGCCATCACCGCCGCCTGCTGCCGGTGATCCCCGCCTTCTGACCAATAGTCTCCACGCAAACTTATTTTATTTTCTCTAGTGCAATTAGAAGAAGAATTCATTTTTTGATCGTGGACCTAATTAGACGATTGAAGAACAACGTTATTTCAAGTAGATCGTTTGTAGGGAATTACAAAAACGATTATCTTCACTAATCCCGGAATAGTTTGGTGTCCGGCGTTTAGAAGGCAAAGGTTTATAACTATAAGCATCCTATGCATGGATTTGAATCATACGATGTCTAAAAATATTTTGATTGCCAAAAACAAAATTTCTTTGAAAAATTTAAGCTTCCGTTGCGTCTTGGGTGCGAAAAAACTATATTCCAATAGTTTATTCATGACAAATTTTTCCTAATGGTCCAATTTCTGATGGTACCGAAACAGGACAAGCAGGAAGTAGCTATTCACCCAAAGGGAGAATGTGAGGCAGGAAACTTTACTAATACTTACTTCTCTGCAAGATCCTTGTACTTATCAGCATCAACATTGGCAATTACAACATCTTCCTCAAGATTGAATGCCGTTGCAACCTTTTCATAAGTCTACAAGAACAAAAACCGAAGAAGTGATGTTTTGTGCATATTATTCTTCAAAGGCCATGTAAATCCTTAATGAGCCAATAAGGAACTTACAGGTGCAAGGCTCTTGCAATGACCACACCTGGCAAATTTAAATATCAAATATATAAGTGCAGCACAGTCATAATTATTAAAATAGTCATTAAACGGTCATAGAGAACAATAAGTTTCTATAAACACCATAGTTAGATATCAGTTTAGAGGCATGGAGGGAGGTAAGTATCTTCATGTACACTTACCAGGGTGCATAAAACTCCACAAGTACATCTTTCTTCTCATCAAGTACAATCTCATTGAAGTTGTCAGTAGTCAGAACCACAACACTTGACGGCATTGAAGCAATCTTAATGTTGGTCCCTAAGAAAAGAATTCTTATATCAGTGATTTTCAACTTTAAAAAATGCAATAATTTCATAGGAATGATGGCACATAATTAACCAGAAAAATTTTAAAAAATGAGTTTCCCATTAATTATGGATGACAGAATAAGCAAAATCCAAATGGTTTAACCTCCTTCACTGTTCACAAATTCAGTAAGAGCTTCTGCATTTCTTGCCCCTTCATACCTGAGAGGGAAAAAATTTAATCATGGGGATTGTGCTTATAGTAGCCTCGGATTTACTAGAGATATAACTATATACCAAGTATACCAACCTTAAACAGTTCTTCACGAATTGGAAGGATAAAAAATTAAATGTTCAAAACGAGCATTAACTCACTTTTTTGGCTCCAAAGAACGTTTAGGAAACCACTGAATGGTGGGATACCCAGAAACTCCATATTTGCTGCAGAGGATTTTATGCTCATCACAATCGACCTACAACGTAGTTATCCAGTAAATATTTTAAAATCTAACATGTTATGTCATGCTATGTTTCTGAGAAAATAAAATCCAGACATTGAAATAGAGTTCAAGGACAATGAATGGAATTCCAGAAAGTCGACAAACAAGCTTATCCGCAAATAATAGGGATTTTCAAGCATCCTTATACATACACATCACATCATCCGACATTATAGCTGAACCTCAAAGACTCGAACGAATTACAATACAAAAACAATAATAGGAAGAAGAGATGCAAGTGACAACTATCGAGAGAGACATTCCCATATATCAAATTAATCTAACTGTTAAGATTGGAACTTGAACCTAACTCAACCACAAAAGCTAGCTCAAGGGGGAGGATTGTCCAAGTCCATATATGCAACTCCCAGGTTATTTATCCAACCGATGTGGGACAACTAACACACACCCCTCACGTCCAGAATGAACATCTGGAGTGTGGAGTTTACAAATGATCCAACTATGGACAAAATGGGCGGCATAACTATTGGCAGTCCAACACATAATGGTGGAACCTGAGCTCTGATACCATATTAGGAACAAGAGACACAGTTGGAGAGAAAGGAAGAACTTTCCATTATTATTTTTCCTTAATATGAGCTTGAGGGTCAACTTACAGTATATATGGTAAAATGAGAATTAAAGCATATCAGAAGAACGAGAATAAGAAATACTAAATCGTGGTTAACTTAGAGAAACGTGTTTTTCAATTGCCTTTTAAATAATATTCAATACTAACCTTGCCAATCAAAACAGATTTGGCCTTCTTGAAACTTGCTCCAAGCTTTTCATATTCGGGAGCAAGCTTTTTACAGTGTCCACACCTGGACAGGAAGCAACACACTTAAGCATTTTCAAAGATTAGCTAACACGTGAATATGAATTGCTCCTTACACACAAGATTCAGGTTGTAGCAACCAGCGAGTATCAATTATTAAATCACTTCCACTATTATTGTAAAAGGAAATTTAAAAAAATTATAGCTTTGCTCTGAAGACTGCAGTTAAGCTCATGTAACAAGTGTAAAAACACCTAATAAAGTAATAATTCGATAAAAATCGGATCTAATTCAACCAACGCCAGCTCGGAAATGCCAGATCTAATCAAAATTCACAAAAACACAACCAAAGCAATATAATTACATACCATGGAGCATAGAATTCGACTAGTGCTCCTCGATCTTGACCGACCTCTTTCTCGAAGTTGTCCCCCGTCAGCACAACGACGTCGTTTGCGAAAGCCGAGAAGAACATGAACAACGTTAAAGTGCCCAGCACACAGCAGATCCGTGATGTCGCCATCTTCGTGTTTCTTCCGTACGGTTTTATTGATAAAGCCTTAGGTAAACCCTTTTATTTTTTTATATCATCATCTTCGTTAAATAATTTAACGCCCACATATATTAATTGAAAGAATAATATACAAATTATATTAAAATATTTGGGACTCATAATTGATCTTTTAATTATGATACATGACATTATTAGACCTATCGAGTATATTTTTAAAAGTATATAGATTAAAGACATTTATTTTAAAAAAAAAAGCTTAAAGACATACAGTTACACAAGGTTTCCGGCCTATATATCATATTCAGAAACCATATGAGGCTTAGAATAAAAATGAGTTAAGAAAATGAGGCATTTAAGTCTTGAAATAATAATTAATATAAAGTTCATCTATGAAAATTTTACAAAACATAAAATGATTTATCAAAAAATATACAAAAAAAATTAAACAACAGAGGATTTTATCAAGGTCCACCTCAGAAACATAAATTCATAAAAAAAAAAAATCACTGATAAACACCTTAAACGTCATTTCTAGGCTAAGCAAGCTGAAGAGATACTACATGAATTTATTATTTCATGGTTAAACTCGAACCTTGTGTTTACCATTTCCTAGTTTATCTCTTACCTTATGTTTTAACCAAAAACCCTTATATTAAATAATAAATTCAAAAACTCAAATAAATCTTTTAATATCTCATTAAAATTCTAAGTTACAAATAAATATAGATCATGTCAGAGTAAAATAATGATTTAGCACGAATGATTTAGCATGTCGTTCAGGCTAATCTATGAAATATAAAAATTATAAACAGTAAATAAAACTGAAAATAAAAATAATGTAAACTTACAAGTTTGTATCAAGATCTAGAAGCTTTTATTGAAATTCTTAAGAAAGGTTGTTTACAGAGGGGAATAGAGGTAGGGGTGTCAAAATCAGACACGACCCACCAACCCGACACGGTTCAACTCGAAAAAAAATCAAGTTTGGGTTTGGAATTTTCGGGTTAGGGTCATTTCGGGTTGGACCCGATAGCTGACCCGAAAAAATGATCGGGTTTGGTTGGGTTCAGGTCAACCCGAGTTGACCCGAAAATTTCATTTTTTAAAATATAAAATATTGCCTACATTTTTATATATTACCTGTCTAAAAAATATTTCTTGTATATTTATATCATAAATTTTCATTATTTCATTTTTATGTTGAACATTTTTTTATTTTTTAAACAATTATTTATTTTATTTAATAAATATACTTTATTTTTTTACAATTAGACTTTCAAATTTAAATCATATATATGATAGAGATTTTGTTATTATGTGTTTAAATTAATTTTTTTTTAATTTTCTTTAAAAAAATTTTAAAAAAATCAAAATTATGTTGATCGGGTTTATCGGGTTCAGATTCGAGTTGGAAAATTTTTGAATAGTACTATTTCTCAACCCGACCAAATCCACCAGAATTGACACACCTAAATAGAGGAGAGCAAACTCGACCGTGTCCTTCCAAGAGCACAATACAAACTATATATAGAAGGAAGAGTCGGACATAAAACCTCGGATTCCATCTCAAAAATAAAAAGAACAATGTTTTATAAAAGAAAATAGTTAAACAGTACAATACTTTATAAAAATACACCGTGACAAGGTCACCAAAGTCAAGGATAATGATATTCCACTATCTTTTGTCTACTGACATCTTTTGTCATTATTATCTTCATGAGTCATCTGCAACATTATCCTTCAATGAATTCTTCAATTTTTCAAAAATATTATCAATATTGGAGTATTATGTAATATCTTCGTCTGGATCTTGGGCATCATACATATTTATTAGGTTAATGAATTGATTGTCACTTGATTCGGATGTCATTGATTTATCGGATCTAGATGCCATTGATTTATCGGATCTAGCATCTGAACATCCAATATTCTTATAAAGATCGTTTTTCATCTATTCAATTTATACATCAATCATTTTTCCTTTGTAATATATTTTAGAATATTTCTGAGTGAGGATCTGGAAATGACTCAAAGATTATTTTTCATTTTCTTGTTGTATTGCATAATCTTTTTGATATTAAAGAATTTTTTCTAAAATTTGTTGAATTGTTTCAAAGCTATAAGGCTTTCCTGTTTAATGATTATCTCGTAATAATTTTTCCCAAAATTTTGTAGAACTAACCCTCCATATGCAGGGAATTCCTTCATCAGTATGACCAAATTCAGCCGCTAACTCCATATCCATGGAATGCCAAATTCCATGAAGAATAGACATAAAGTCTTTCCATCAATCCAAGATTCTGAAAATAATTTTTTAATACTTGGAGAAACATTTAACCAAGTATTCATTGGTTTTATAAAACCTCTGGAAAATTTTTTGCTTATGGTCTGAATATTTTCAACCAAATCATGAACCAGTAAGGAACTGGATAATGAAAAACATTTTCACATATTTTCAGAAACCAAGCATGTTTTCTTTTTTCATTTTCGTAATGTAGAGTGTTAGACTTACTTTAATTGTGGTGATGAGAGTAAAATCAGTAGGTGGTGATAGTAAAAATAGAGGAAAATATAAATAGCAGAAGCACTCGTATCACTAAAACAGAAGCAGTACTTATCGAGTATTTCTTAGCTAAACTTAACGGTTAGCAAAAGCAGAAGCAGAACGTAGCCTAAGCAGAAGCAGAACTAAATGTCTTTCGTTTGATCATTACAAGTCTTAATGTTACAGTTACTTTACATAGTACTAGTATTAATTGCACCATTTAATGCTACACGAAGACATTTAACACGTCTTACTAGTTTTGGTATAAAACAAAGACTGATTATTTTGAAGCTTTCGGCAGGACCCTTTTTCGGTGATAAAGCTGATTCACTCAAAGTCAAAGAAGCCGTTTTGTTTATAGACGTTGGGTTCAAGGTTTATATAGATTAAAGGATCAATCTAATATAGAAAACAACGATTGTTTTTAACAAGGAACACATTCTCTGTCTATCATTACAACGTTGTTCTGAGCAATCAACAACTACTCTTTATCTTCAAGATCAATATACAGAAAAGCAGCACACTCTTTATAGCAGATATCTGATCTTCTGAGATCGTCTTGTGCTGCTGTTTCTTTATCTCTTCACAAGCTATTCACTTTATTACATCTTATTTAGAAGAGTTTGTAATTTGGAAAAGAGTCTTTTCCAGAACCTTGTTATATTCATTATATTGTGTTGTGAAACTAAGAGTTTTAGTAGGCGAAGGGTAAGTCCTACTGAAGTGGGTGTATACAAGAGTTATACTGTAAAAACCAAAGTCTTTTAGTGATACCTTTTGGAAACAAAAGAAGGGGAGACGTAGAAGATTTCATCTTCGAACTTCCAAAAACAACTACTGTATACTGCCTACAGTTTTATTATTTTCACCTCAAACCATTAGATCGTTTTCGCACAAGTTATTGTGATCTGCTGGAAATATATTTGAACAAGATAAGCTATAATCTCTAACAGGATTCTAGCACCTTTGCAAAAACGTCTAAGAAAAGAACGAGTTTATTCACCCCCCTCTAAATTCTAAATCGATCCCCAACAAGTGGTATCAGAGCCGGTTATTCTTGTTCTGAAAATCCACAACAGAAGTGGCACATTTCAGCAAAGTCCCTATGTTCTCAAAGGAAGATTTCGATGATTGGAAGATTAGGATGCAAGCTCATCTTGGAGCCCAAGACGATGATATGTGGTTTGTCATCACAAATGGTCCCTGGAAAATTCAAAGCATAATACCGCTATTGCTGTTACTGAAGGTGCACCACAAATGGTTGAAAAGCAAAGAAGTGAATGGACAAGCGAGGACATGAAAAAAGTAAATCTAGACAATGTTGCTAAGGATATTCTTTACAAAACACTCGATAAGAATACCTTAAGCAAAATCAAAATGTGTCATACAGCAAAAGAGATCTGGGATAAACTCATCCAAATTTGTGAAGGAAATGAACAGACAAAGGAAAACAAGATGTCTGTGGCAATGCAAAAGTTTGAAAATCTTAAGATGAAAGCTGGAGAAACTCTAAGCGAATTTGATAAGCGATTCAGCAGCTTAGTAAATGAACTAGCAGCTTTGGGAAAGGAACTTGGAAATAGAGAAGTGGCACTCAAAGTGATGAGAGCTTTACCCATGGAATGAGATGTTAAGACAATGGCTATGAGAGTCTCAAAAGATCTGAACAGTTGGAGCTACATGACTTGTTTGCAGATTTGAAAGCTTATGAGTTTGAATTGGAAGTAAGAAGTGGAGCGAGCCCTTGTCGAATCCACCTACCAAGGCTCTTGCAGCTACTGCTACTGCTGCTGCAGTTGTTTCAAGTGTATCACCTGCTGCTGCTATTGAAAGTACATCTGACAAGACTGCTGAACAAATCAACGATGATGCAATGTCTCTATTCGTAAAGAAATTTTCAAGATTCATGAAGAAGAATCACCGAGCATACCAAAGTCCAAACCGAAACTTCAGAAAAGAATCACCACCTGGTGATATGGCACGCTTCAACTGTGGAAAAATTTGATATTTTATTGTTGACTGCCCAAAATCTAAGAAGGATGACCAAAAGAAGAAGCGGTACAAGCGAAATGATAAGAAATCTAGAAGAGACTGCAAAGCAATGATTGCTGAAGAAAGTAAATCCAAATGGGCGGATTCTATCTCCGAGTCTTCTGACTCAGACGGCCATTCCAGCGATAGTGATGAAGAAGAAATCAAGTGTCTCATAGCGAACACTGAATCAGCCTCGACATCTGTTAGAGTAGGTGTCCGTCGAGCCAAGTGTTGGCCGAGATTCACATTGAAACTCTATGTATAAACAATCTTTATTTTAATAATATTTGAAATTATTGTTTTGACACATCTTTATATGTACACACATGCTTGTTGCATATATAAAGTCCTTGAATATACAAATAGTAGAAAGAATATGAGATGCTCATATGATGAGTATCATGAAACTCGTATTTGGAATACTGTATATTCTAAACAGTTCCCAGTCGATTCGGCCGCCACTAAGAAGGATAAAGGCCGCTCGAGTTTGAGACTAGTATCTGCGATGTGAGTACCATGTTTCATTGGTAGGGGACATTGTGATGTCCAAGCATGCAGATAAATGCTCCTTGTAGAGTGCAATGAACACCCCTCCATAAAGGACTTTCCAAGTAGTTCTCACTTATCGAGTGAAAACGTTTTAGTTTATGGTTGTACACCATTAGTCATTATGACCCGGGACAACATTGTGACTCTATATGCTAGCATTGCACTTTAACTTGTTTACTGACTCATATGGGGTCATCAGGTGGCAAGGTTGGGTGTTTTGTCGAAACATGTAGGACTCTATGCATTGTAGTCGGGGATTCACCGCTTACCTTCGAGTATGGATATCCTATGTGATCTCATGTGTATGTAGTTTGAAATCTCTGATCAGAGTGTTGGTGATAATTAAGAAAGAGGTTTCTTAGATTAAACCATCGATGAAACTACGACATGACACATAGTATCGATTCTTTGACAATTCTCGATATACCAATGGTTATCTAATAGGTCGAGATATATGATATGAAAGGACCGTACTGTACGCTAACCATAATAGAATGGTTCTTGCAGGCACTATCAATTGATACCTAGGGAATCATGTAAGCGATGCTGCTAGGCATTTAACGTGATTGGTTGGGTACTATCAGACTTGAGTTCTGACGTTCTTATTATCAAGTAGTTGATAAGTAAGAATGGAGCAACTGGGGTACGCTCATAAAAGGACATGTTTAGTCCTGAATCACATTGAGATGTAAACCCACTGCTAGTTGTATTGATGAACCATTGAGGGCCACACAAGTACTAGCTTTCTAGATCCCGTTGAGAAGGAAATTAGTTCAATGTGTTGAACGGCTTATAAAGAAGTCTATAAGCAAAAGAAAAATTAGAAGGATGACTTCTATAAGGGGAATGTAAATTTTAATTTGTGATAGTGTTCTTAAATTAAAAGTTGACCAAATAAATAATGTATTTTGAAAATTTTGATTTTCATAAACATTATTATGGACTTAATTAAATTAATTCAAGTGTTAAAACACTAGTGGACCTACTACAGTCCAAATAATTAAATTAATTCAAGTGTTGAATTAATTAAATAACATTGGGTCTTGTAAAGCCCAAATAGAAATAATTATTTTACTAGTGGGCTTAAATAAATTCAAGTAAGATTTAATTGATCTCAAATGTGTTTGAGATATTAAAATAATAGTCCATCGGCTTTCTAAAAGTTACAAACCGAAATAACATACTAAAGAGGTGAAAGGTTGGGAGTCAACTTTTAAATTAAAGGCTAGCATGACTTTGGAATATACAACACTTTTGAAACAACCAAGAAAAGACTTCCCCATTTCCTTCTCTCCTCATGGCCGAAACATCACCTTAAAATTCTTCCCAAACTTTTCTTCTTCATTTTGATTAATTGATAGCAAATTTCTCAAAGAAAAATGTCTTACATTTTCTAGTGCAAGTGTGAGGTGGATTTAGCTTGTTGGTGGTGGGCTTGATTTTTGAGCAAGGATTGCTCAAAGGAAGCTTGTAGACTTGTCTACCATATAAGAACTAAGTTGTTTATCATCTTAGTTTGAGCCGTCATCAATCTTTGAGATTGATAGGTAAAACACTTAAACACCCTATGTAATATCCCAACCTTGTGTTCTTCTATTGTCAATGATGTTATTCTTTTGTTTGGTGTTTGGGTATGATTATAGTATATTCATGGTTTATTTTGTTATTGTTAGTTGTATGGTTGTTTTAAGGAGTTGTTATGGTTGTCAAGGTATAATGGTGGGATTATGATTGATTATTTTGATGGTTGAGTTGATATGATTGGTTATTGCTTGTTGTGATGTTCATTGGAATGGTAAAAGAATGATTATTGTTTTGGTGTTATGTTTCATAGTTGGTGACGATTTGTGGAGGAGTATGAGTTCTTGGTGTGATTGTTTATATAGATGATTTGATCATGTATTTGGATGGTTTGTTGCATTGATATTGCATGGAATTGAAAAGGAAGTTTATGATTCTAGTGTATCCTAGGTGGGGTTGTGTTGTTGGTGCGGTGCAGGAGTAGCGCCACAGCGTCGTTGGAGTGGCGCAGCAGCGCCAGCGGTTCGCGTGGAGCTGCAGGAGGCAGCGCTAAGCGGGAGGCGCCGCGGCGCTATTCGGGCAGAAGTGCTACTTGGAAATGCGATTTTGGCCGTAGGAAGGGCCTATATTATTCTTATCTAGATGCTTCTACACACTTCCTACTCTTCTTCCTTCTCATTATCGGTTCTAGCATCTTCTCCCACAAGGTTTTCTTGTCTTCATATTTTCCACTCAAGTTCAAGCGCCATAGCAGATTTCTTGTTTTTCGTACCTATAGTTCCAAGCTCCAAGGTAAGGACTCTTTATTTTTGGGTTTAGTGAGTTTGAGGAGTTGAAGGTACAAGTTGGTTTGGTTGATTTCTATGATCGATGGTGATGATTAATGGTTGATTGTATGTATATTATTGTAGGAATCTCTTTGAGATCATCATAGAAACCATTTGCTTCTTGGGTTGTAAGTAGAGGCTTTCCTTCTTTCCTCACATGATATATATATGTACAAAAGCCATGTTTATTGATGTCTAACTCCTTCCATTGATATATTCTTGATATATATGTTGTTATATATTCATTGATCAAGGAGTACCATTGAATTCATTGATAAAGGAGCTAGAAATCCATAGTTTCCTACCATATGTTTGTTAAAATTGTCTCAATGAAGTTTCTATGATTAAAGTAAAGAATTGATAGTAAATATTATGCATGTTATTAGCCAATTTCATGGTAAAGGAAAGAGGTCCATATTAAATAGTCACCAGTCACAGGACTATCAATTTCTTTCTTTAATCCATGCCATTGAATACCATCTATAATAAATTGATATTTATTGTTCATTGAAGATGATATTATATAGTTTTCTTTGCCATAGCCATGTTATTCAAGTCCAAGCTTATGTATATTTAATTGTTGTTCCTCGCTTTCTACTTACTGAGTTATAAACTCATTCCAGTTAATAACATGTGATGCAGATGATAAGAAAGAGTGAAAGGGATTGTTAAAGGTGGAAGAAGTCATGTGGCAAAGAAAAAAGGAAACTTTTGGCATGAATTACTTATTTTGGTGTGGTTAATCACTTGTAGTTATAGGTATCATGTATTTTGTAAAAATGATACACATATTTCATGGTGACTTTTGAATATATTGAAATGATAGTTTTGGGAATGGCAATTTAAAGGTTTGGTAACGTATTGTTTTTATTATACGAATTTTATTTTAATTTTGTTTTTCTTTAAAATTCAATGCTTCCGCGCATGCTATTTCTTTAAAATTTAATGTCATGGGAGTTGGGTGTTTCAATTGGTATCAGAGTAGTTTCTTTGGACCATATATGACTTCTTCTACCCTGCATCTATTGATTTTAACATTGAGAAATGATTCTATTTCATTGCCATTGATATCTAATTGTTTCCTAGCTATGTTGAAGTGAGCTTATGTGTAGGAAATGCCTCCCAAAAGAAACGTACCGAAGGGGATGATAGGGACCCAACCACTGATAATACTGCGAAAGTTGTGGACGAATTCAGTAAGCTATTAAAAGAGCAGGCGAAGGTCCATGGCGAACAAATTCAGCAGTTATTGAGCATGCACACCCCAACCCAGGGTCGTGGCATGGAAGGGGTCAAGGCAGAACGTAAAGTACTGAAGATGGTTCTTATGATCGGTTCAGGTGGATGAACCCTGCTGAATTTATCAGTGGTCCTGATCCACTAGTGGCTCTTGAGTGGGTCAAGCCATTGGAGGCCATATTTGATTATCTGAAGTTCACTGATAGAGATAAAGTGAGTTGTGCGGTATTTATGCTAGTGAAAGCGGCCCATATCTGGTGGGAAGACACCAAGGTTACTGTTAATGTTCGTGAATTAAAGTGGAATGAGTTCAAGGATTTATTCTATGCCAAGTATTTTTCAAGGGAAGTCAAAGCAAAAAAGGTGAGAATTTCTTGAGTTGAGACAAGGTTCCATGAATCTCAATGAGTATACTCTTAAATTTGAGGAAGGATGCGTCTTTGTTCCCTTTATTGCCGAAAATGATAAAGACAAGGGACAACATTTTCTTCGTGGATTGAGGCTAGAGATTAGAAGGGATGTTCACATGTTGAAAGTGGTCATATATCAAGATATTGTTGAGAGAGCATTGCTTGCCGAACTCGATGAACAGGAGATCGAGAAGGAGCGACAGTTAAGAAGACAGACTTTCCAAGCGAGAGGTCAAGGAGCAAGTGCTAATGTTCGAGGCGGCCACAAGGGAAAAGGTAAGATGGAGCCGCGTAACAAAGCTATGTTGTCTTCCTCGGATCCTGAGAGACCATTGTGTCCTAAGTGTGGCAAGCCACACAAAGGAGAATGTTTGATTGGAAGTGGCCGATGTTACAGATGCAAAGAATTGGGGCACACGGCGCAGAAGTGCCCTCTTACTTCGGATAAAAGAAGAGTACATTGAAGAATTTTCGCAATGACAAAAGAGGGTGCTAATCCTGATTCTTCAGTAATATCTGGTAATATTTTAATATCCGGCAAGGAAGCACTTACATTAATTGACACTGGTGCGACTCATTCTTTTATGTCTGAAGTGTTTATGCACTCTTTATCTGTTGAACCTACTGTCATGCCTTTCCATTTCAATATTTTTTTGCCTTCTAGAGATGAAATTTGGCCAACTTGTATCCTTAAGGCCCGTCCTGTACAAATGAGTAAGAGATTGTTGTTTGCTGATTTAATTGTTATTCCGATGGTTGCCTTTGATGTCATATTGGGTATGTATTGGTTGTCTGCTTACCGTGCAGTGATTGACTATGTGAGCAAGACTGTGAAGTTTTTAGCCGATGATCATGAGCGTGAAGTATTTGTTGGTTTAGGTTCTTCGCCGAGTATTTCCATTATTTCTTGTTTGCAAGCTACTAAATTGTTGCACAAGGGGTGTATTGGTTTTCTGGCTTCGGTATTTGATGTGAGAAATGAAAGTAATATGCAATTGTAGAATATTGAGGTGGTGCAGGATTACCCTGATGTGTTTGCTGAGGAAGTGCCTGGATTACCACCTGATCGAGAGGTAAAGTTTGTTATTGAATTGATTCCAGGTACAGCCCCAATTTCTAAGGCTCCGTACAGAATGGCTCCAACCGAGATGAAAGAATTGAAGAATCAATTGTAGGAACTATTAGATAAAGGTTTCATTCGCCTTAGTTCCTCGCCATGGGGAGCTCCAGTTTTATTTGTGAAAAAGAAAGATGGATATTTGAGATTATGTATTGATTATCGAGAACTGAACAAAGTAACTGTTAAAAACAAATATCCTTGGCCACGGATTGATGACCTTTTTGATCAATTGCAAGGAGCCTCAGTGTTCTCGAAAATTGATCTTCGGTCCGGATATCATCAATTGAAGGTGAAAAAGGAGGATATACCAAAGACTGCTTTTAGAACGAGGTGGCATTTTTGGGCCATATCGTTTCGAAAGAGGGAATATCGGTGGATCCATCTAAAATTGAGTCCATTAAGCAATGGTCCATTCCAAAGATAGTTTCA
Organism: Primulina huaijiensis; assembly: GCF_012295235.1. NCBI lineage: Eukaryota > Viridiplantae > Streptophyta > Magnoliopsida > Lamiales > Gesneriaceae > Primulina > Primulina huaijiensis. The sequence goes on along the minus strand of NC_133308.1, from coordinate 11,317,539 downwards.
GAGGTTAGAAGTTTTCTTGGTTTGGCAGGATATTACAGACGGTTCATAGCGGATTTTTCAAAGATAGCATTGCCATTGACGAGTTTGACAAGGAAGTCTACCAAGTTCGTATGGACCATAGAGTGCCAAAAATCATTCCAAGCACTGAAAGACAAGTTGACTTCTGCGCCTGTGTTAATACTTCCTTGTGGTACCGAGGATTTTGTTATGCTTCAAAGCAGGGGTTAGGTGTCATACTGATGCAGCGTGGGAAAGTGATAGCTAATGCTTCTCTTCAGTTGAAAGACTACGAGAAAAATTATCCAACTCATGATTTGGAATTGGCAGCTGTGGTTTTTGCCTTAATGATTTGGCGGCACTATCTTTATGGTAAGAAGTGTGAAATTTTTACGGATCACAAAAGTTTGAGTTATTTGTTTTCACAGAAAGAGTTGAATATGCGGCAGCGGAGATGGTTGGAACTTGTGAAGGACTATGATTGCACCATTAACTATCATCCTGGTAAAGCTAATGTGGTTGCGGATACTTTGAGTCGCAAGTCGAGTTCTTTATTGGGTTATATGATTCAGAAACCATTGTTGCTTGATTTACAAAGAAATGAGATAACTCTAGTATCTCCAAGTACAGTAGCTCAATTATCTGCATTAGTTCTCCACTCAACTTTGTTTGATAGAATTTTGAAGGAACAAATGTTTGATAATAAGTTAGTGGAGTTGAGGAGGAAGAGTGAATTAACCGGAGTTTTCGAGTTTGGGTTGAATCGTGATGGTTTATTGACCTTTTGAGGTAGGATATGTGTTCCTTTGGGTGATGACATTCAAAGAGATGTACTTATTGAATCTCATACAACGCCAGATTCGGTACACCCTGGTAGTACCAAGATGTACCATGATCTTCGACGCCTTTATTGGTGGCCAGGTATGAAAAAAGATATCATATTATTTGTTTCTGAATGTCTAACCTGTCAGCAGGTTAAGATTGAGCATCAGAGGCCGGCGAGATTGTTGCATTCCTTATCTATACCACAATAGAAATGGGAACACATCACCGTGGATTTTGTTGTTGGGTTGCCAAGGACTCAGAAGGGCTTTAATTTTATTTGGGTGATCGTGGATCGATTGACCAAGTCATCACATTTTCTCCCTATCAAGACGACCTATTCTATGAATCAATATGCTGACGCTTATGTTCAAGAGATTGTGAGACTTCATGGGATACCAGTGTCGATAGTTTCAGATCGTAATCCAAGGTTTACGTCTGAGTTTTGGAAGAGTTTGCATAGAGCCATGGGAACGAAGCTAGCCTTTAGTACGGCCTATCATCCTCAAAGTGACGGACAATCAGAAAAGGTTATTCAAATTCTTGAGGATATGTTGAGGGCTTGTATAATTGATTTTCCTGGTAGTTGGGATTCAAAATTACCGCTTGTTGATTTCATATATAATAACAGCTACCAATTTTCAATCGGCATGGCACCCTCTGAAGCTTTATATGGAAGGAAGTGACGATCTCCTTTGTATTGTGACGAAGTAGGTGATGAAACTTAAAATTAATAATTTATTATATGTTAAAACCTATATTTTAAAATTTAAGTTTCATTAAAATTATAAAATTATGTTATTTTAGTATTGTGTGTTTATATTTAAATGTCTTACTAAATATGTTTTATTTTCAGGTTTTCTATGCGTTGGTAAAATAATGATAACTCAAGCTAGAAAATTGAAATGGAGATGATTTAAACATTTTTGAAATTCTTGAGAAATTATCTACAACTTTGCAGAAGACATGATTGCCTAAAAAGTTGGTTAAGATGATCAAACTGTGAAAATATCAAAAGGAGGACAAATTTACTTTCACCATGACCAGCATATAGTAAAAAAATCATAATTATTTCAATATTTAACCAAATGAGGTGAACCAAGTAGCCAAATTCATCTACAGACAATTCCCCACATGTTTGCTGTTTTGAGCTGAGTCAAATTCGGTGATTAAAGTCGTGGAACAAAGCATTGAAAGAAGGGGCATGGAATTGAAGTTGGAGGAGACAAAGACTACTATTACAACTACATTGCATTAATAGAATTTTTGACCCTTTCTCTCATTTGGCCTATAAATAGAGGCCTTGTGCTAGCTTGAGAATCATTCTATCTCATTGTAAAATATAGTGTGAGTGTGTATAAAAGTTCTAAGTTCCAATATATTTTTCATTTTCTAAATTATGAGTGATGTTTTTAGTGTTGATCAAAAGTAAGTTCATGGAAAGCTAAATCTATTATGTCAAGGTGAAGAGGATGAATTCTTAGTGAAATAAGATTGTTTATATTTTGTATATTCTTTTTTATTTCTTTTCATTTTTCTAATTTTTTTTATATTAGGTATAAAAAATGAATTATTTGTTGTTATCAATTTACATCAAATGCTTGATACCATTGAAGTGGTTATCTTGATTTGTTGTTTAATTTTGATACAATAAATATTTCATCAATTATTATTGTTATATTATACATATATATATATATATATATATATTTAATTATATCATATATTTCATTTAGACGATAGCGTGGCTCTGTCGGTTGTTCTAAATGAAATATTATGATTTAATACTAATATCTAACAATCTAACATTTACTTTATCGCAACTAACTTTTACTTTCCGCATCTAACATTTACTTTATCGCAACTAACTTTTACTTTCCGCATCTAACATTTATTTTATCGCAACTAACTTTTACTTTCCGCAACTAACTTATTAAATCATATATTTCATTTAGGCAATAGCGTGGCTCTGCCGATTGTTCTAAATGAAATATAATGATTTAATTTAACATTTATTTTATGTAGTTATGTAACGTCCCGAAAATCTGAAGGTTCACGTGAACCACATGCATGCAAGTTATTAAATTTCTTTGGTATTTTATTAAATTGTTTTAAAGCATTAAATGCTTGTTTATTTCATTAAATTATGTTTAATTATTTTTATGCATTTTATGCATAATTCATGCATGATAGGATTTAATTCATGAAATTTTAAAAGTTCACGCATTAGGGTGTCTAGGTGTATTTCACGTTCGAACGAGGATCGGAGACAGGAGAACCTTCAGGAAAATTATTTTATTACGCTATTTGTTTTTATAAATTAATTTAAAGTGTTTTTATGTGTAATTTTCAAGAATGGGAATTTTTGAGCATTTTTACATGAAGGATTTTTATTTTTAACGTTACGTGGGTTTTATCGAATTGAGGGACTTTTTAAGGGTTCGGCTAATATTTTCAAAATCTTTCCAACACGAAATATTTTTCGGGAGTGCGTTTGGACTTAATGGGCCTACTTCTAAGCTCGTTTGGCTTAAAATCCTTTTAAACTCTTAATTATCAAAATTTGGCCCATTAATGGATTGTTAGCTATTTATTTATTGGTTAATTATCATCTTAACCTAAACCTAAACAATTACCACAGCCGACACCCTCCTCCAACCAGAAATNGAATTTTTGAGTATTTTTACATGCAGGATTTTTATTTTTAACGGTACGTGGGTTTTATCGAATCGGGGGACTTTTTAAGGGTTCGGCTAATATTTTCAAAATCTTTCCAACACGAAATATTTTTCGGGAGTGCGTTTGGACTTAATGGGCCTACTTCTAAGCTCGTTTGGCTTAAAATCCTTTTAAACTCTTAATTATCAAAATTTGGCCCATTAATGGATTGTTAGCTATTTATTTATTGGTTAATTATCATCTTAACCTAAACCTAAACAATTACCACAGCCGACACCCTCCTCCAACCAGAAATCTCCTCGTGAATTGCTGCAACTAAACCTTCGGTGTCACCGTTTCTCCCTCAAGCAAAAGCTTTTCCCTTCGGCCATGCATTCCTCGAGCGTTTGTTCAAGATTAATCACCAAGGCACGCATTGTATCATTTCTTTTGCATCACACTCGTTTAATATACTACTGAATGTGTTCTTGCATTGAAAGTTTTGATCCAGCCATGAGCATTAAAGATTTACGATATTTACGTGTCTATTTCATTTCCCTCGGTTGTGCTCATGATCTTTCTGAATTTTCGTGTAAGGGGGGCTGCTGTATAGATTCATCAGGGAGCTGTTGTTGTCGAGAGGGATGGGGATTAGTAACTGGAGTCGAAGCTTGATCGATCTAGGCGTGTTTCTTTGAGGGGCCGATCGGTGTTTGTTGTAGGGTGTTTCTGTTTGGCAAGATTTAAGGTTTTGGGGTGGGCTGCGATGCATGGGCTCGAACCAAGCTGTGTTTAAGACCTTTTAGAGTCTAGTAAGATGTTAGGAATGAGCCATTGATGTTTGGTCGAGGGAGAAGATCGATCCTTGGGAATTTAGCTTGACCGAGAGAAGATATGCTAGGTTTGGTTGTTTGCTAAGTTTGGCTTGTGCAGCAACATTAGAATTCGATTAGGCTTGGTTTAGGAGGGTCATTAAGGACTAAATGGTGAGCCTTAAAGGCTGGACACGTGAGGGGAGGAGGTGGACCGAATATATAAGGGGTTGGAGACTAGTGTTGGAATATAAGTGTACTATTGGGGGGTGGCCGAGAGTTTGATATGTTCTGGAATTTCCAGCCATGGGTTTAGGGACCTAATGACATTGTTTTAGGAGCATTATAGTGTTTTTAGGTGTGATAAAAAGTTGGGAAAAAATTTGATTAAGTTTCGGGTCGATTCGGGTTAAAACCGGGACCCCGGTCCAAGTTTTAAAACGAATCGGTTAAGTTGTGAATTTGGCTCGAATTTATGTCTAAGAACGCTTTTAAAAATATTTTGGGACATTTTAAGAAGTTGGGTAAGCTTCGGGTCAATTTAAGAGGTCCAGGGTTGAAACGACAATTTTTGGGTTTATAGGGGCAAAATGGTCATTTTGCACCCGGGGTGAGATTTTGGTCCTAGCAGCGCCCTGAGCACAAATCATGATATTTTTAAATGTTCATGCATCACGTTTACGATTTTTACGCTATTATAATAATTATGCTGCATGCTTGGTTTAAAGGAATTAAGAGTGAGAAAGTGAAGAACACTCCGTCTCCGCCGCGCCGCATCGTTATTTCGTTTGTTTTCTGTCAAAACAAACCAAGGCATGTTTATATCTTCTTTCACTCTTCAATCTAGCCATATACGTATTTTTAGATATCGCAAGTACATGATTTTATTGCAAGAAGATCGAAATTGTTCATATTTAATTATGTTAGTTAATTATATTA
>NC_133308.1:11242383-11311638 GCF_012295235.1 Primulina huaijiensis | reverse complement strand
GTTTTCATGAAATCTTTTACGTTCAGATTTTGGTTATGCAGTATTTATTTAAATTTAAAGAAATAATGTAATTATGCATGTTGGTTACGTTGGAATTGGAAATGTATAAGAATTCGAATATTGGGCTTTAGGAGAAGTTGAAAATGATTTGACTATATTAATTTTTAGGTCAGTAGTACTGATGTCCTCCTTATGGGTCATAAGTTAATCTTGAAGATTATGAATGCTTTTGGGACTTGTAGAAATTCTAGGAAATTATTGATGGTTCTTGGTTGCTAGTCGAGTGAATTTTTGAGGATTTCATATAAGCAATAGCGATTCGAAGACTACGACAATCTTTAGGATTATAAATGTACAATTTGAGTATTTTAAGTACCTATAAAAATGTAAGATTAATTATGAGAATTTATTTAGGATGCATGCTCTACCCAGTTGGAATTAAGGATTGAATTGCAGGAATTGAGAATTTAAAGGACCTAATTGTAATAACCAATGATTTGAGGACCTAAGTTCAAAAAAATGAAATTCTAAGGGACTATTTTCGAATTTACCAAATTTTGGGATTAAATTTTGAGTTCGAGAATTTAAAAGTTTAATGAGGTAAAGATGGAAAATTTTATGGGGGCAATAATGCGGATTTCGAAGAGTTGTAGGGCCAAAATGTAAGTTTGGAGAACTGTAAGGGCCAGATTGCAATTTAAAAAAAAAATTTAGGGATTAAATGCGAACTTTTGAGGAACACTTAGGATTTTAAGAAATGTAAGACGCGTTATGGGAATTAATTTTGGGTTTAATAAACTTAAGGCTATTGAACCTTATGATACGGGAAATCTATAAAATGAAATGGGGAATACTGAGGACTCACGGGTAACTGTGGAATTTTCGAGATTTAGGGAAAAATTGGATGATGTTCGAGGAAAGTAAGAATCAATTTTACAATTTTAAGAAATTTGAGAACTTATTTAGTAGTAAGTGAGAATTGAACGGTTTAAAGGATAGGACTTTTCGGTTAATTAGGCTCGAAGGAACTATAGAATATTTAGATATTTGGGTGATAATGTTATAATGAATGGTAACCAAAGACATTGTAGGATGAATCAATCTTAGGCGTGAACATTTAAGCGTTAGTGGAATAATGTTGTGGCAAATTAAGAATTTAAAGTGATGGCGATTTAAGATAAAGCTGATCAATTAATTAAGTTATAAGATTAGACATTAAGTTAACTTATTTTTGGGAGCTTAAAGTTTGACGTATCATGAGTTTTAGTCATGATCTTAACAGTTAAGATTCTACCTTGTTGGAATTTAATTTTGCTAGAAAGTTGGGTATGATTGATTGTTGGGTTATTTGATAGACACATGTAAGAGGTGATGTAGACACCTTGTCTTGAGGAATTTTGAAAGTCATTAAGAAACTTGGGACTAAGCGGATACTATCTAATACTACTTGGGTTGCGTAAGCTTGAATTTTCAGTCTATGAGATAGGTGTTCATACAAAATTTTGGGTGAAATAAAAACCAAAAGAAACGAGTTGTGTTCATCATAAATTATCAATGAATGAATATTAAGATTTTTATCGACTAAGAAATCTAAATTTTGATATGAGAATTCTAGAATTTTATGGGTTATAAGTGAAGTTGATTTATTAGGGTTAGTTTAAGGCTACCATGGGGTAACCTATTAAGTTTTATACGCTAGACTTAATTAAGCATTGAGAATGCGACATTTGTTACAATGAGCAAGGTCCAAGATATTAGGTCTCAACTATATTGTAATTAGGATTTGAAGGACTTTAAAATATAGGTAGGAGATTGATATGATATATTTTGGGTTGTATGGATTAACGTTACTCGAGGATTAAGATTTGCAACTATTTTATATTTGAGATGTTCTTGTAAATAGTTAAGTTACGTAAGTTTGGTGCCGTAAGATAAAGATTCGATTCAAGGATCTTATGCTAATATTATTATGGAATTGAGATAAGGTTGAACTTTGAAGTGTATTACCAAGGATAGTAGTCGATCAGTAATTTTTGGTGCTAAGGTTTCTTGAGTTGAACTGCATAAATGCTAATGTAATAGGTTGGTGGACATTATGGGTATAATATAAGAATAGTAAGATGCAATAAAATTCGGACTGCCATTTCCAATATGGGGAAGTTTGAGAAAAGTTGAAATTCGAGGTTATAAAAAAAAAATAGAACTAGGTCACCATGAGTTGTGTTAAGTTGCAATAAGCAAAAGAGAATATAGGTAGACAAATTTAATTAGGATAGAGGAGACATAGGGACATTTTAACACTTATGTTATCAGAGTAGCGCAGCGGAAGCGTGGATTATTGGGATAGTAGAATTAAGAGTTTAAAATTTTCGTGTATCGAAGATAAGCGAATTTTGGGGACGAAATTCAATTTAAGGGGGGGAGATTGTAACGTCCCGAAAATCTGAAGGTCCACGTGAACCACATGCATGCAAGTTATTAAATTTCTTTGGTATTTTATTAAATTGTTTTAAAGCATTAAATGCTTGTTTATTTCATTAAATTGTGTTTAATTATTTTTATGCATTTTATGCATAATTCATGCATGATAGGATTTAATTCATGAAATTTTAAAAGTTCACGCATTAGGGTGTCTAGGTGTATTTCACGTTCGAACGAGGATCGGAGACAGGGGAACCTTCAGGAAAATTATTTTATTACGCGATTTGTTTTTATCAATTAATTTAAAGTGTTTTTATGTGTAATTTTCAAGAATGGGAATTTTTGAGTATTTTTACATGCAGGATTTTTATTTTTAACGGTACGTGGGTTTTATCGAATCGGGGGACTTTTTAAGGGTTCGGCTAATATTTTCAAAATCTTTCCAACACGAAATATTTTTCGGGAGTGCGTTTGGACTTAATGGGCCTACTTCTAAGCTCGTTTGGCTTAAAATCCTTTTAAACTCTTAATTATCAAAATTTGGCCCATTAATGGATTGTTAGCTATTTATTTATTGGTTAATTATCATCTTAACCTAAACCTAAACAATTACCACAGCCGACACCCTCCTCCAACCAGAAATCTCCTCGTGAATTGCTGCAACTAAACCTTCGGTGTCACCGTTTCTCCCTCAAGCAAAAGCTTTTCCCTTCGGCCATGCATTCCTCGAGCGTTTGTTCAAGATTAATCACCAAGGCACGCATTGTATCATTTCTTTTGCATCACACTCGTTTAATATACTACTGAATGTGTTCTTGCATTGAAAGTTTTGATCCAGCCATGAGCATTAAAGATTTACGATATTTACGTGTCTATTTCATTTCCCTCGGTTGTGCTCATGATCTTTCTGAATTTTCGTGTAAGGGGGGCTGCTGTATAGATTCATCAGGGAGCTGTTGTTGTCGAGAGGGATGGGGATTAGTAACTGGAGTCGAAGCTTGATCGATCTAGGCGTGTTTCTTTGAGGGGCCGATTGGTGTTTGTTGTAGGGTGTTTCTGTTTGGCAATATTTAAGGTTTTGGGGCGGGCTGCGATGCATGGGCTCGAACCAAGCTGTGTTTCAGACCTTTTAGAGTCTAGTAAGATGTTAGGAATGAGCCATTGATGTTTGGTCGAGGGAGAAGATCGATCCTTGGGAATTTAGCTTGACCGAGAGAAGATATGCTAGGTTTGGTTGTTTGCTAAGTTTGGCTTGTGCAGCAACATTAGAATTCGATTAGGCTTGGTTTAGGAGGGTCATTAAGGACTAAATGGTGAGCCTTAAAGGCTGGACACGTGAGGGGAGGAGGTGGACCGAATATATAAGGGGTTGGAGACTAGTGTTGGAATATAAGTGTACTATTGGGGGGTGGCCGAGAGTTTGATATGTTTTGGAATTTCCAGCCATGGGTTTAGGGACCTAATGACATTGTTTTAGGAGCATTTTAGTGTTTTTAGGTGTGATAAAAAGTTGGGAAAAAATTTGATTAAGTTTCGGGTCGATTCGGGTTAAAACCGGGACCCCGGTCCAAGTTTTAAAACGAATCGATTAAGTTGTGAATTTGGCTCGAATTTATGTCTAAGAACGCTTTTAAAAATATTTTGGGACATTTTAAGAAGTTGAGTAAGCTTCGGGTCAATTTAAGAGGTCCAGGGTTGAAACGACAATCTTTGGGTTTCTAGGGGCAAAATGGTCATTTTGCACCCGGGGTGAGATTTTGTTCCTAGCAGCGCCCTGAGCACAAATCATGATATTTTTAAATGTTCATGCATCACGTTTACTATTTTTACGCTATTATAATAATTATGCTGCATGCTTGGTTTAAAGGAATTAAGAGTGAGAAAGTGAAGAACACTCCGTCTCCGCCGCGCCGCATCGTTATTTCGTTTGTTTTCTGTCAAAACAAACCAAGGCATGTTTATATCTTCTTTCACTCTTCAATCTAGCCATATACGTATTTTTAGATATCGCAAGTACATGATTTTATTGCAAGAAGATCGAAATTGTTCATATTTAATTATGTTAGTTAATTATATTATGTGCAAATATTCATTTTGAGATTTATGCGATATTGCTTGCGGTCACTTTACTATCATGCTTAAGTCCGGTCGCCAGTTACCAGCCCGGTCGCCAGTTACCGGTCAGTTCAGTTGTTTCACCCAGTATACTGTGGCAGTAGTCTGATCAGACATATATTATTAAGTCCGGTCGCCAGTTACCGGTCAGTTTAGTTCAGTTCAAGGACCACTTGCGTAGACCATAATCTCACCAGAAAATTATTACAAGTTATTTCATTACAGGGCTCCAAGGAGCAAACATTTTCACTATGATATTTTCAGTTCAGTTATGCACGTAATATAATTACCATTGAAATGATATTTTACGTTACACCTCAGTACAGGAAATTTTCACTTGCATGCGACTTTATTATTTATTTACTTGTTATTTACGATATATGCATGTTGAGTCTTTAGGCTCACTAGACTTGATTGTTGTAGGTACTGATGATGTCGGGACCGAGGGCGGGGATCAGTGAGCCAGCTCGAGTCGGCAGTAGTGGAACCCGAGGACCTCACTTTTCAGCTTTTAATATTTTGATCGCTCAAACATTTTATCAGTTGTTGGATTACCTTAACTTGTTATTTTGCGAACGATAATTTCTTCCGCTGCTATTCTGAACATTAAAAACATGAATTATCAGATTATTTTGTGAACGAGGCATTTTAATTACTTTAAAAAGAAAATTTTTAATTTTTCCGTAAATTTTCAAGTTCGTATTTTAGAGGCCTCTACAAGTTATATATTTATATAGTTATACATATAATCATAGGTACCATATATAAAATATAGGTGAATTCGGTATTTTCTATAGTGGGAACTATATTATATTAGGTGTGCTTTAAATATTTAATTTTTTTGGAACCATTATTTATAGTGGCTTCCTTTGTTTTACTTTTAGTTAAACTTTATTGCATAAACCGAGAATAAATCCTCGAGCCTTGACAAAATTTTTAATTTGTAAACTTCGTTCTTGCATTTGGTAATCTATAAATTAATAAATTTAAACTTAAAATAACCTCTCTGTGAATCGATCTCGTACTTACAAAATATATTACTTGCAGACAACCTACACTTGGGTGAATTATAATTTAATTAGTAGCAGTAGGTGAAAGGAAGATGATGGGCTCGGAGTTGGTTCAACAGACAACAGATGTTGTGGCATTGATCCAAGAGAAAATGAAGACCGCTCAGTCGAGACAGAAAAGTTATGCCGATGTGAGACTGTGAGAACCCGAGATTTTACGATACGAAGCAAATCAAGTAAGTAATACGAACTTGAAATTTTACTCAAACTAAGCTCAAAAATGTTTGTTCCAACTAAATAACTAGATATTAACTTAGATTTTCATTAAATTTAACTCGAGGAAGTAACTTTAAAGCTCGGTAATGAGCTCAACAGGAGGCCAAACTAGAAGTAACCGCATACATCGAAGTATTGTCACGAGAGGAGTAAAACCCCAGCTCAAGGACTCAATTCGTCAGCTCAACCAATCTTGTCCTAACAAGAACAAAAAGAGAGCTAAGGGATGAGCTAAAGGTTTGGACAAATTAATTATGCAAGAAATAATCAATGAAGGAGCTAAGGGTTAGACAAACGTAATTTGCATGGGAGTTTGGATAATCATCCTAGAACTCGAAGAATGCATGGGAGTTTGAGTAATCATCCTAGAGCTTGAGGAATACTTGAATCTTTGAATAAAAATAATGAGCAATCAAGCGTTTCTTGTTGACCAAGATTTCGGCCATGATGGGGCTAAGTGGAAGGGTTTTTCTTGCCTATAAATACTACATGCTAGACTTCAAAAATTACACCAAAAGTTTCCCTCAAAACACCAAAATTTCGGCCCACTCCCCTTCATCAAACTCTCCCAATTTTCGGCCAAGGCTAGCAAGGAAGAAGGAAGAAATTTTCGTGAATTCGATTGCTAGAATTCTGCGTCGAAGTGATGCTGGATTGAAGACCTCAGTTATCAAAGTTAAGCCGAAGTGCTGCCCGAATTTTTGGAAAGAAAGCTTCGTACAAAAATCTGCAAGAGTAAGTGGGTTATGAAAGTATGTTAAAAGAAATTTTTAAAGAATTAAATTCTATATGTATCTTTGGAATCGATCGAGCCTCAATTGCTGAGTGTTTCCCAAAATACTCACCCCTTACAAATTTCAGATAAAACAGAAGAGCAAATAAATAAGGAGGAGCAGGAAGCTTTCTAGGGTTGGTGAACGATGATCAAGATCAAGAACCACTTTCTCACTTTTGTTTAGTTTTCCGCATTTCGCAAAACTCTGATGTATTTATTTCATTGTCATTGTAAGACAATACTTTATTTATGAAAAAGACTGGTTTGATTTGATACGAGGCTTTATTGTTTTCAATGTAATTGTTAAACAACGCCGGATGTCACCGATGCTTCGTACTCGGAGCGTGACATTTAAGTGGTATCAGAGCAACCGGGTTCATAATCCCGCTGGGATTTTGATAGACAAAATTTGGCGAAGTCAAATTTTGGCAAAAGCCAGTGCATCCCAATTTGTGTCCAACTTTCATCTGTTCTTGAAATCCAACTTTCATATGATTCTTAAATTTCGAATAGACTTCAGAAATCTATCCTTTCAATCGCTTCGCAATTCTTAGTATCAAAATTTTTCCCACGACCACTTTTTTTCTATTATTTGTGCCTTTCTATCCTTTATAAGATTCTGATGCTTTGCCTTCGATTATATCCTAGGAAATGGCTGCTCCACGTACCCGTGCTCAGGCTGCCCTTCGCATGCGCCAGCTCACGATTGACAATCAGACTAGAGAAATTGCGACCTTGAAGGCGCAACTGTCTAGAGAAAAGTTGGAGAAACAGGAGATTATTGAGAGTATGCTCATACTGGAGACCGATGTACAACGATTGACTCATCATCTGGACTTGGCGGAGAGCCAGCTGCTACAGATACCGACCGATTCTGCTCACATTACGCGCTTAGCTGCACTTAACAAGGATTTATTGGATAGAGTGGAGATAGAGTGAGGACGTGCTGCTCAGGCCCGTCAGCGCCAGGAGGAGTACAACGCCAGACAGGATCGGTACATTTCGAAACTCCATGGCACTATGGACAGACTTCAAGATCAGAATAATTACCTACATTTTGTGATAGAGAACCTGGAGGAAGAGGAGGTAGCACCGATGGAGGTGGCCGGAGATGACAGCGCCAATGACGACGATGGCGGAGAGATGTTCGATTAGATTAGCAGTATAATATCTGGGCTGTAATAAAATTTGTGACTAAGAAAATACTTTGTGTACCAAATTATTTTGAAACTTTCTATTATCCTTCTATTGCATATTTAAAAATTTGATACGTATCTTATGTATAAAATTGTTTTTTTTTAGGAAAACAACATGGATCTTCAACGCATTATAAATGAACTTCAAAATCAACTTCAGGAAAAAGAATCAGAAATTAAAACACTGAAAGAAAAAATGAGAAACTCGAAAGAGATAATTTCTAGTTAGACAGGAATAATGTATGCATGACGGAGGATCTTTGTGAGGCCAGAGAGGAAGAGAAGAAACTACGCGAGGACGTAAGACATTATGCCGCTTATCATCTAGAGCCGGAACGTCGACACAAAATCACCAAGCAAGAGTTAAACAAAGCTCAGGATAAGATTTTTACCCTCAAAATCCGGGACGATAGCCTTCTCAAAACACAACGCCGTCTGGAGGAACAGATCTCAGATCAAGAAATCAATGAGAAAGTAAGCCAATCAACAATACAGGAGCTACAAGATCAAGTAAAAAACATTGATCATCACAACACACAACTGCAGGATTACATTGAGCACCTGCAAAATGAAGTGATCAACATGGAAGAACTCATGGAACAACTAGAAGAAAACCCTGTAGAGGAAGGAATTAATGAAGCAGAAGGAGACGGTGAAGTTATAGATGAGTAGAGAAAGAACTCTAGAATAGGCACCACTTGTACCTAGAGCTATTTGATTAAACATTTATTCTGAAAAGATTGATTGTATGAAAATTTTTTTACAATTTAATGAAATGATTTATTTGATTAAATATTATGGCAAACAAATTAATAAAATACATGTTTATAGGATATGGCAGGCAGACCACCCCGAAACAACCGTAACCCTCGTAACGCCAATCAAAATGAAAATCCAATCGCGTGGAATTAAATACCACTATGAATCTCTAAGAAGGAATCGAGTTCCAACTTTCGATGGAAACCCAGACTCGGAAGTCAGTCACAACTGGCTCAAGAACGTCGAAACACAATTGCATTTACTGGAGATACCTGAAGAACTGAGAGTGTAGGTTGTAACACCGTTTTTGGAAGACCGAGCTAGGAAATGGTGGGAAACTTTGTCGCCATATTTGACAGAAGTGGAAGAGATCACATGGCAGATTTTTAAAATAGAGTTTTTGAAACAATACTATCAGCTGAATTTAGACTACAGAAGTTGGGTGAATTTGAAAGCTTCAAACAGGCTCCAGACATGTCAGTAATGGAGTACACTTTACGATTCAACGATCTGGGAACTTATGTCCCAACGATCATGTCGGATGAAACGTTAAAAATGCATCGTTTCAAGAAGGGACTCAACAGTCGAATTCAGTCAGCATTGGCAGTATTCAAGCCAAACAACTTTGCGGATTTGATGGGCGCTGCAATGAGCGCAGAAACTGATATCTAGCGATGCGAGGAAGAAAACAAGAACAAAAGGCCGATGAACAATCAATCTACTCAGAATGGTCCCAAGTTTAAGAAACCAAATTATTCAGGTGGGTCTTTCAAAGGAAGTTCTGGCAGTGCTGGTAACACCGAAGGAAAGTGGTGTGATACATGTCAACGGAAACATGTTGGAGAATGTTACCGGAAGACAGGCGCTTGTTTTAAGTGCGGAAAGGTGGGTCGTAGAATCAAAGATTGTCCAGACAACAAAGACAAAGGGACGGGGCCCAGTAAACAGCATGAAAACAAGACTAATGCTCGGGTGTACGCGATAACCCAAGAAGAAGTTGATAATACCAACGAATTGGTAGCAGGTACCATTTTACTCAATAAAATGCCTGCATATGCTTTGTTTGATTGTGGTGCCACACATTCATTTTTGTCTAGAAGATTTGCTAAAAAGCTGAAACTTAAACATGATACTCTTAGTGAACCCTTAAGAGTGGCAACACCGACGAGTAAAGTAATTGAATCGCACGAAGTGTATCGAAACTGTAAAATTTGTATCAGCAATCAAACTTTCAAAGCGGAATTGATTCAACTCAATATGGTTGAGTTTGACATCATTCTTGGAATGAACTGGTTGGCTACAAACCATGCCATGTTAGACTGTCAAAGGAAAGATATTAGACTTCAGACTTCGAACAAAGAGGAAGTCATATACCACGGGAAATCCAAAGAACGGAAATCTCTACTATCTGCCTCACAAGCCTGGAAGGCCATAAAAGGAGGTGAAGAGATTTATCTGGCAATGATCAATGAGATCAAGGAAGAAGAAGCCCCAACGTTAGAAGATATTCCAATTGTTCAAGAATTTCCAGACGTTTTTCCCGAAGAACTACCGGGTGAGATACCCGATAGGGAAGTAGAATTTGAAATCAACTTGGTCCCTGGTGCTGCTCCCATATCAAAGGCACCATACGAATGGCTCCAGCTGAATTGAAGGAGTTAAAAGAGCAACTCCAGGAATTATTAGACAAGAAGCAAATTCGCCCTAGTGCATCCCCGTGGGGAGCCCCAGTACTGTTCGTAAAGAAAAAGGACGGGAGCATGAGGCTATGTATTGATTACCGGGAGTTGAACAAGATAACCATAAAGAATAAGTACCCACTCCTGAGAATAGATGATCTTTTTGATCAGCTAAAAGGAGCCAGAGTTTTCTCAAAGCTTGATTTAAGATCAGAATATCATCAGTTAAAGGTCAAAGCAGAAGATATCCCTAAAACTGCTTTTAGAACAAGATATGGACATTACGAATTTACAGTGATGCCCTTTGGTCTGACAAATTCTCCTGCAGCATTCATGGATCTGATGAATCGAGTATTCCAACCATACCTCAACAGATTTGTGGTTGTTTTTATAGATGATATCTTGGTATACTCACAAAGTGAAGAAGAACATAGAGAACATCTATGTCTCACTTTGCAAACACTACGTGAGAAAGAACTCTATGCCAAATTCAAGAAGTTTGAATTTTGGTTAAAGAGTGTGGCATTCTTAGGCCATATAATTTCCGAACTTGGAGTGTCAGTAGACCCAAAGAAAGTAGAGGCAATCAAGGATTGGCCACAACCTAAAACAGTAACCAAAGTAAGAAGCTTTCTTGGTTTAGCTGGCTATTATAGGAAGTTCGTGGAAGGATTTTCGTCAATTGCCATTCCTCTTACCAAACTTACTCAGAAGAACTCAAAGTTCATTTGGAATGAAGCATGTCAAAAGAGTTTTGAAACCCTGAAAACGAAACTCGCAACTACACCAGAATTAATCCTCCCTAAAGATGGCAAGGACTTCACAGTATATAGTGACGCTTCAAAAGGAGGGCTAAGGTGTGTACTAATGCAAGAAGGTCAGGTAATTGCTTATGCCTCACAGCAATTAAAGTCGTATGAGAAAAATTACCCAACTCACGACCTGGAATTAGTTGCGGTTGGGTTTGCACTCAAAATCTGGAGGCACTATCTTTATGGAGTAAAATGTAAAGTATTTACGGATCACCAGAGCCTCAAGTACATTTTCACTCAAAAAGAGTTAAACATGAGGCAAAGAAGGTGGATGGAACTTCTAAAAGATTATGATTTGGTAATCACTTATCATCCAGGAAAGGCGAATAAGGTGGCTGATGCATTGAGTCGAAGAAATTTTGGAAAAGTAAGCTTATCTTGACTATCAGCGTGACCAGGACTACGGGAAACCGTCAAATTAAAGAAGAGTCAAGACACCTCCATCCTTAAAATTAGAGAACAAATCCGAGAAGGAAAAATTCCAGAATTTCAAATAGATGATAATGGGATACTCTGGATGAAAGAACGATTGTATGTGCCAAATATCGATGGAATTCGAGAGGAGGTAATGGCCGAGGCGCATAAATCAAGATTTTCGGTGCATCCAGGGAGTACCAAAATGTATAGAGACTTAAAAAATAATTACTGGTGGAACGGAATGAAGAAAGACGTGGCTGTCTTTGTTTCCAAATGCCTAACCTGTCAACAAGTCAAGGCAGAACATCAAAGACCTGGAGGACTTTTACAACCATTGGAAATACCGGAGTGGAAGTGGGATAACATCTCCATGGATTTCGTTGTAGGGCTACCAAGATCAAGGCAGGGTCACGATGGTATCTGGGTAATCGTTGACAGATTGACCAAGTCTGCACATTTCTTACCAGTGCGGATGACTTATAACCTGGATAAGCTCGCTACCTTGTATATGGACAACATAGTGAGACTACATGGAGTCCCGACAAGTATACTGTCTGACAGAGATCCAAGATTTGTATCAAGATTTTGGAAGAGTTTCCAAAAGGCTATGGGAACCAAGATTACTCTCAGCACGGCCTATCATCCCCAGACTGATGGCCAAACCAAAAGGACAATTCAGACCCTCGAGGATATGTTGCGGGCATGTGCGCTGGATTTTTCTGAAAATTGGAGTGAACAGTTACCCCTGATCGAATTCGCCTATAACAACAGCTACCACAGTAGCATCGAGATGGCTCCTTATGAGGCTTTGTATGGAAGAAAGTGTAGGTCGCCTCTATATTGGGACGAAGTTGGATAAAAAGCTGTTATCGGACCAGAACTTGTGCAAATAACCGTAGACAAAGTAGCCATAATCAAAGAAAGACTCAAGGCAGTCCAAGACAGACAAAAAAGTTGGGCTGATTCGAAGAGAAGACCGTTTGAATTGGAAGTGGGTGAAAAAGCTTATGTCAAGGTCTCTCCCATGAAAGGAGTGGTTCGGTTCAGTAAATCCGGAAAGTTGAATCTGAGATATGTGGGGCCGTTCGAAATACTGGAAAAGGTAGGAACCTTAGCCTACTGACTAGCTTTACCGCCTGATATGTCCAGGATACATAATGTCTTCCACATCTCACAGCTGAGTAAGTATGTCCCAGACCCGAGTCATGTACTCAAAGTTGCACCACTGATGATCGAGGGAAACCTCAACGAAGAACTCAAATACGAAGAAGTCCCTACCCGAATAGTATACTCAAAAGACCAAGTATTGAGAAACCGGACAATACCTTATGTCAAAGTACAATGGTCAAATCACATTGAAAGGGAGGCAACTTGGGAACTCGAAGAGAAAATGCGATCTCAGTACCCTCATCTATTCGAAAGATTAAGCTAACGCAAGTTTCGAGGACGAAACTTTTAATAAGGAGGGAGGGATGTGAGAACCCGAGATTTTACGATCCGAAGCAAATCAAGTAAGTAATACGAACTTGAAATTTTACTCAAACTAAGCTCAAAAAGGTTTGTTCCAACTAAATAACTAGATATTAACTTAGATTTTCATTAAATTTAACTCGAGGAAGTAACTTCAAAGCTCGGGAATGAGCTCAACAGGAGGACAAACTAGAAGTAACCGCATACATCGAAGTATTGTCACGGGAGGAGTAAAACCCCAGCTCAAGGACTCAATTCGTCAGCTCAACCAATCTTGTCCTAACAAGAACAAAAAGGGAGCTAAGGGTGGAGCTAAAGGTTTGGACAAATTAATTATGCAAGAAATAATCAATGAAGGAGCTAAGGGTTAAGACAAACTTAATTTGCATGGGAGTTTGGATAATCATCCTAGAACTTGAAGAATGCATGGGAGTTTGAGTAATCATCCTAGAGCTTGAGGAATACTTGAATCTTTGAACCAAAATAATGAGCAATCAAGCCTTTCTTGTTGACCATGATTTCGGCCATGATGGGGCTAAGTGGAAGGGTTTTTCTTGCCTATAAATACTACATGCTAGACTTCAAAAATTACACCAAAAGTTCCCCTCAAAACACCAAAATTTCGGCCCACTCCCCTTCATCAAACTCTCCCAATTTTCGGCCAAGGCTAGCAAGGAAGAAGGAAGAAATTTTCGTGAAGTCGATTGCTAGAATTCTGAGTCGAAGTGCTGCTGGATCGAAGACCTCAGTTATCAAAGTTAAGCCGAAGTGCTGTCCGAATTTTCGGAAAGAAAGCTTCGTACAAAAATCTGCAAGAGTAAGTGGGCTTTTGTTATGTACTTCGTTTCTATTTTAAACTTTGATATAAATAACGTGACATGCATGTTGGTGTGTCTCTTTTTCGAAAATATTAGTGTGTTCTATTTTAAAATTTCGATTGATTATGTGTTCTCTTCTGTGCTTCAAATTTCTTGGTTCCGCTGTGTCTGTATGAATAACTCTGAAATCTGAATATCTGAAAACTTCTGTCTGTTACTTCTGAATTTTGTTGCACTGTTACGATTCAAATTTGAAATGGGACGAGAATTGTAGTTCTGTTCTGGCCTCCATTGGTGGGTATAAAACCATGTTCTGGCCTCATCCCTTAGAGGACTAACATATTGGGGACAATTTGACCATGGAAATGAGATGAGTAACAGTGTGCTTTGTCTGCTCTGGAATGATCTGAATTGTTTATGTTCTGTTCTGAATCATTTGATAAGCTCCGTTTTTTATTCGCTTCGTTTCTGTTGTGTCAAGTCAAGAATATTGAGTTTTGAAAGTATGTTATGAAAGTATGTTAAAAGAAATTTTTAAAGAATTAAGTTCTATATGTATTTTTGGAATCGATCGACCCCCACTTGCTGAGTGTTTCCCAAAACACTCACCCCTTACAAATTTCAGATAAAACTGAAGAGCAAATAAATAAGGAGGAGCATGAAGCTTTCTAGGGTTGGAGAACGATGATCAATATCAAGAACCAATTTCTCCCTTTTGTTTAGTTTTCCGCATTTCGCAAAACTCTGATGTATTTATTTCATTGTCATTGTAAGACAATACTTTATTTATGAAAAAGACTGGTTTGATTTGATACGAGGCTTTATTGTTTTCAATGTAATTGTTAAACAATGCCGGATGTCACCGATGCTTCGGACTCGGGGCGTGACAGAGACGACGGCATTTGGCATTCGAGGTTGGTGACCATGTTTTCATGAAGATAGCTCCTCTCAAGGGAGTTATGCGATTTGGTAAGAAAAGTAAACTTAGTCCTCCATACATTGGACCGTCTGAGATTTTTGATAAGATTGGAGACCGAGCCTATTGTCTTGCATTGCCACCGGACTTGGATTGAGTTCACAATGTATTCCATGTTTCTATGCTCCGCAAGTATCTTCCTAATCCATTTCATGTTCTTCGTTATGAATTATTGAACCTTTTACCTAAATTGAGCTACGAGGAAGTGCCGGTTCAAATACTTGATCGCAAAGTTAAAGAATAAAGAAATCGGTCTTGTCAAAGTTCTTTGGAGGAATCATGTGATTGAAGAGGCCACAAGGGAACCGGAGGAGGAGATGAAACAACGTCATTCGGATTATTCGAAGGTAAGTAAATTTCGAGGACGAAATTTTCGTAAGGAGGGGAGATTCTAATATCCCAACCTTGTATCTTCTATTGTCAATGATGTTATTCTTTGGTTTGGTGTTTGGGTATGGTTATTGTTTATTCATGGTTTATTCTGGTATTGTTAGTTGTATGGTTGTTTTAAGGAGTTGTTATGGTTGTGAAGTTATAATGGTGGGTTTATGATTGATTATTTTGATGGTTGATATGATTTGTTATTGCTTGTTCTGATGTTCATTGGAATGGTAAAAATATGATTATTGTTTTGATGTTATGTTTCATAGTTGGTGACGATTTGTGGAGGAGTATGAGTTCTTATTGTGATGGTTTATATAGATGATTTGATCATGCATTCGGATGGTTTGTTGCATTTGTATTGCATGGAATTGGAAAAGGATGTTTATGGTTCTAGTGTATCCTAGGTGGGGTTGTGTTGTCCTCTGGCGCTGCAGCGGTTCGCGTGGAGCTGCAAGAGGGCGCTGCCAGGGCCATAGCCAAAGCGCCGCGGCGCTGCAGGCAGCGAAGCTCGGGCGCCGCGGCACCTGCCAAGGAGGAGGCGCCGCGTCGCTAGTCGTGCAGAAGTGCTACTTGGAAATGCGATTTTGGGAGTAGGAAGGGCCTATATTATTCTTGTCTAGAGGCTTCTACTTACTTCCTACCCTTCTTCCTTCTCATTATCGGTTCTAGAATCTTCTCCCCCAAGGTTTTCTTTTCTTCATATTTTCCACATCAAGTTCAAGGGCCATAGTAGCTTTCTTATTTCTCCTACCTATAGTTCCAAGCTCCAAGGTAAGGACTCCTTATTTTTGGGTTCAGTGAGTTTGAGGAGTTGAAGGTATAAGTTGGTTTGGTTGATTTCTATGATCTATGGTGATGATTAATGGTTGATTGTATGTATATTATTGTAGGAATCCCTTTGAGATCATCATAGCAACCATTTGCTTCTTGGGTTGTAAGTAGAGGTTTCCTTCTTTGCTCACATGATATATATATGTACAAAAGCCATGTTTATTGATGTCTAGTTCCTTCCATTGATATATTCTTGATTTATATGTTGTTATATATTCATTGATCAAGGAGTACCATTGAATTCATTGATAAAGGAGCTAGAAATCCATTGTTTCCTACCATATGTTTGTTAAATTATCTCAATGAAGTTTCTATGATTAAAGTAAAGAATTGATAGTAAATAATATGCATGTTATTGGCCAATTTCATGGTAAAGGTGTATCTCTCACAGTTTTGATATTTATATCAAAGATGTACATATTAAATAGTCACAGGTCACAGGTCACATGACTATCAATTTCTTTCTTTAATCAATGCCATTGAATACCATCTATAACACCTTGATATTTATTGTTCCTTGAAGATGGTATTATATAGTTTTCATTGCCATAGCCATGTTATTCAAGCCCAAGCTTATGTATATTTAATTGTTGTTCCTCGCTTTCTACTTACTGAGTTATAAACTCATTCCAGTTAATATCATGTTATGCAGGTGATAAGAAAGAGTGAAAGGGATTGTTAAAAAAAATATTTTTGTTTTGGCCGGAATGCGACGACGGAGCTCCAGCAACGACGATAAAGGCTAGGGTTTCCAAAAGTGTTTTGGAATATCAAAGTATCATGAGCCTTAAGTTGTTGGACCATATGATGGTTGACATATTTTGTGAAATTTAAATGGGCAAAATATTTTTGGTGAAAAATGTCTATTTGGGCTCTTAAGTTTAAATATACAAAATGTGTATATATTTTCAACTAAAATAAATAATTTAAGTTGGACTTTAATTATTTTTAGTAAATTGTGATTTTCAAGAAATTTGGTTATAATTAAATTAATTAGAAAGTTAACAAAGAAGTTTGTTTACTTTGTTGATTTAATTTATAATCGTACCGGTTAGTGATTGGATCAAGATAAATAATATTGGATCAATTGATTATTGTGATAAATAATTGATGATGTATGATATGTGATATTATACATGAAGGATGATCAAAAGTCCAAGCCCAATTTGCTAGGTGTATGCTATGATATTTTGTGTTGAATGATTGTAATAATTATCAATTTTCAAGTGGTTTTGGTTTATAGCCCGTTCCCACCCCATGAGATGTATCCCTATTTTCCATGGATATTTATTTGTAAATATTAGTATATTGGAAGATCAAGATTGGAAGATGGTGGGCCTTGATGATTATGAAGATAGAAGACATGTAAATATTGGAAACTTATGTAATTATGCCTTTGCATCACTTGCATTCCCTAGGATTGGACCTAGGCTCGTGTTTGGCTCACACGGGCCATTAGTGTTGGGGCGATTGATCATTCTTGTTAAGTTTACTGTTTATAATATATGCATGATATATTATAAATAAAGAGTATGTGTGTTATTATTATGATAATAACAAAGTTTCATGAATCCGGCAAGGATTCAAACATAAGATCAAACATGGCGAGCTTTTAAATAAAATTAATGATGAGACCTTTTTCAAAATTACAAAACCCTCATTTTGAATAAGATTCAAAATGAATATCAAGCCCGAAAAGGGAAATTATAAAGGTGTTTATAATTTCCATGTCTTCCATCGACAAGGGGTGCATGATGAACGCTACCCATGCTCAGTGCTGCTCATATTATTGGGGGAGCCTTGGACGTCGGAAAGCTATGACATCTATTGACATGGTGATGTGAACTACGTGGAACTCCCATGATTTCGGCTCATATTATTAAGGGAACTCATGGCGACCGTCCATTAAGGTTCAACAACGATGGTAAGGCTTGACACGTAAAGATGAATGACGTCATATTATTGGTCCGAATCAAACATGAGAGAAAAGTTTACGTAGAGGGTTACATAGATATGCAATTGGAAACAACCTTTTAGGAATTATGATTGGCTGATAGTATTCGGGATCATAATTTGCTAATTGGACCTTACGTACCTACTGAGGAAAGAGTTTCCCGTTTTCACTAGAGGGTAGTGAAAACTATCAAAAAACTGGGAGTTAAAATTTATGAAGTAGAAGTACATACTTTATATCTTACTAAATATTTTAAAATAGTCATTAACATTTATCTGTTCTTATTTTTCAGTACAAATTTGCAATGTCTTCGATACGCAACCTGTTATCTGCTATACTCGACAAACATATTTTGACCGGACCTAATTACTTCAATTGGCTATGAAATCTAAAAATTGTCATAAATTCAAAAAAGATAGCATATACACTTACTGAGTCGCCCCCTGTTGAGGCTCTGAATAGCTGCACATCTGAGGAATTGCAGACTTACAAGGATTGGTGTGACCATGACTTGTGAGCTAAGTGTTATATGCAGGCTTCTATGAATGATTAGCTGCAGAGGCGTTTTGAGGATGCGAAGAATGCTGCTGACATTCATATGCATCTCGAAGAGCTCTTTGGTGAGCAAACACTACCTCTTAGGCATGCGACCGTCAAGGAGCTAATCACTTTACACATGCGATATGGGGCTTCGGTCCATGAGCATAACCTAAAGATGATTGGGCTTGTGGACAAGCTCATTGGCATGGATCTTGTGTTGCCATCGGAGTTGACCACTGACGTGTTGCTCTTGTCACTGCCTAGCTCATTTGATCCTTTTGTGGTGAATTTCAACATGAACAAGCTAGAGCTGACCCTTGATGAGTTGGTGAATATACTTGTTACGTTTGAGTCCACCATCAAGAAAGAGAAGTCGGTTCTTTATGTGGGTTCTTCTTCTGGTACGAAGATTGGTCCACATGGAAAGGGAAAGAAGCGTTCTTTCCAACATCCCAAGAAAAACGTGCCCTTGAAGAGGAAAACTCTGAGTCCCGCTATGGCAGCCATACCAGTTAAGGCTGACAAGACTGTTGATATATGTCATCACTACAAAAAGCCTGGACATTGGAGACGTAACTGCAGAGAATATCTTGCCCAGAAAGGTTCTGGAAATGGTATGTTCTACATTGAAGTAAACATTTCTATTAAATCTACTTCTTGATTATTAGATACCGACTGTGACTCACATCTCTGTAATGATTTACAGGTGATGGGAAGAAGTAGAAGACTTAGGGAAGGTGAAACCTTCTTGAGGATGGACAATGGAGCAAGAGTTGCTGCCAAAGCCGTAGGAGATGTTTACTTATCATTGAACAATGATTTTAAGTTGATTTTGAGAGATGTTTTGTTTGTACTTGAGTTGGTGAAAAACATTGTTTCCATTTCTATACTTGATAAAGATGGATATTCTTGTTTATTTAGTAAAGGTATTTGCAACATTTACAAGAATGAAAGTTTGATTGGTAGTGAAGAACTTGAAAACGATCTCTACAACTTAAAATTAAAAGATATTCCACTAAACAATGTACAGGCAATAACAACAACAAACAAGTTAAAACAAGATACTCTGAATTCAACACAATTATGGCATGCTCGATTAGGACATATTTCCATAAGAAGGATGAACAAACTAGTGGGAGTAGGCATGTTTGATATATCTGATATTAATTCTCTCACGACTTGTGAATCCTGTCTAAAAGAAAAGATGACCAAAATTCCCTTTAAGGGCCACGTGGAGAGAGCCAAAGGGTTATTAGGTATGATTCATACCGATGTGTGTGGTCCACTTAGCATCACCACTAAGCATGGACATGCCTACTTCATCACCTTTACCGATGATTTTTTGAGGTATGGATATGTGTATTTGATGAAATACAAATATGAAGCCTTTTAAAGGTTCAAAGAATTCAGAAGTGGAGTAGAGAAACAGTTGGGATGAAGCATCATGTCACTTCGATCGGATCGAGGTGGTGAGTACTTGAGTGCCGAGTTCCAAGAGTATCTTAGGGAGAATGGGATTCTCTCGTAGTGGACTCCGTCTGCTACACCGCAGTTGAATGGTGTTTCAGAGCGTCATAATCGGACTTTGATGGACATGATTAGATCTACGATGGAATTCACGGAGTTGTCGCCATCCTTTTTGAGATATGCGCTTGAGACAGCGGAACTGTTGTTAAACAATGTCCTTTCAAAAACAGTTGATAAGACACCATATGAGATATGGATGGGTAAGCCTCCCAAATATTCCTATCTTAGAATATAGGGATACCCTGCTTATGTGAAGCAGGTAGTGGGAGATAAATTTGATAGTCGATCCATTTTATGTTACTTTGTGAGATATCAAAGGAATTCAGTTGGATATTATTTCTATCATCCCCAAGAAACAAAGGTGTTTGTTTCTAGGAATGCAACCTTTTTGAAAAAAAAATTTCTATTGGATAGAAAAAGAGAGATGATAGAATTCGAAGAGGTTCGAGAGACACTCATGATTGTTGAACCCAGACCCAAAGAGCCAATGAAAGAGATACAAGCTCCTAGAATATCCGAGAGAGTCTCGAGACCACTTATGAGATATGGTCTGCTTCTTGAAGAGGGCCAATGAGCCTAACCATGGATGTGATCCAATGACCTTCAAGGAAGCATTATCTGACGCCGATTCATTCAAGTGGCTTGAAGCTATGGAATCTGAGATGAATTCCATGCATTCGAACCAAGTGTAGAATCTAGTGGATCCACCTCAGGGAACTGTTCCCATAGGGTGTAAATGGATTTACAAGAGGAAACTTGGGGCGGATGGGAAGGTATTGACCTTCAAGGCATGATTGGTAGCAAAAGGTTATATTCAGAGACAAAGAGTTGACTATGAAGAAACATTTTCTCCAGTTGCAATGTTCAAGTCTATAAAGATATTGCTAGCCATAGCTGTATAGTATGACTATGAGATATAATAGATGGATGTAAAGACAGTCTTTCTTAATGGAGATATTAAAGAAGAGATTTACATATCTCAACCTGAAGGATTTACATCTATCGGAAGTGAGCATATGGTATGCAAACTTCAGAGATCTATTTATGGTCTAAAGAAGACATCTAGGAGTTGGAACCTCAGATTCGATGGTACAATAAAAGAGTTTGGTTTTACTAAAAATCCTGAGGAACCCTGTGTGTATAGGAAGGTCAGTGGGAGTGCTGTAACATTCCTTGTACTTTATGTTGATGACATTCTACTATTTGGGAATGATGTAGGGATGTTGCAATCAACTAAAATATGGTTAGCAGGAAAGTTCTCGATGTAGGACTTGGGTGAAGCGTCTTTGTATTAGGAATACAGATATATAGAGATAAATCAATAAGATTGCTTGGTCTCACCCAGTCCATATACATTGATACCATCGTTAAGCGGTGCTCGATGGATGAGTCCAAGAGAGGACATCTACCAGTGTGTCATGGAGTGTCCCTATCCAAGTCTATGTCTCCCAAGATTGATGCAGATATAGCGGCGATGACAAGCATACCGTATGCAAATGCAACTGGTAGTATCATATATGGGATGACATCTACAAGTCCTCATGTGGCTTTTGCACTAAGTGTAGTGAGTAGATATCAATCGAACCATGGTCTTCCACACTGGAAAGCTGTGAAAGACATTCTCAAGTATTTGAGAAGGACCAATAAGTTGTTCTTGGTCTATGGGGGTGGAGAACGGAAATTGGAAGGCTATATCGACTCTAGCTTCTAAAGCGATATCGATGACGCAAAGTCAACCTCTGGGTTCGTATTCATGCTCACTGTTTTGTGACAACACGGGAGCCGTTGCTCAGGCAAAAGAGCCAAGGTCTCATCAGAAATCCAAACATGTATTGAGAAAGTACATCATCATTCTAGAGATTATTGAAAGAGGAGAAGTGTCGATTGACAAAAGTCGGCTTCGCAGATAATGTTGCTGATCCACTAACTAAGCCTTTACCTGGACCATTATTCGAGAAGCATCGCGAATCGATGGGTTTGAAGCATATGGGTAGTTGGCTCTATTGCAAGTGGGAGATTGTTAGAGTAGGTGCCCCTCGAGCCAAGTGTTGGCCGAAGGTTTACATTGAAACTCTATGTATAAACAATCTTTATTTTAATAATATTTGAAATTATTGTTTTGGCATATCTTTATCTGTATACCTATGCTTGTTGCATAGATAAAGTCCTTGAATATATAAATAGAAGAAATAATATGAGATGCTTGACTCTATATGCTAGCATTGCACTTTGACTTGTTTACCGACTCATATGGGGTCATCAGGTGGCAAGGTTGGGTGTCTTGTTGAAACATATAGGAGTCTATGCATTGTAGTCGGGTATTCACCGCTTACCTTCGGGTATGGATATCCTATGTGATCCCATGTGTATGTAGTTTGAAATATCTGATCAGAGTGTTGGTGGTAATTAAGAAAGGGGTTTCTTAGATTACACCATGGATGCAACTACAACATGACACATAGTATCAATTCTTTGACAACTGTCGATATACCAATGGTTGTCGAATCGGTCGGGATGTATGAGATGAAGGGACCGTACTGTATGCTAACAATAATGGAATGGTTCTTGCAGGCACTATCATTTGATACATAGGGAATCATGTAAGCGATGCTTATAGGCATTTAACATGATTGGTTGGGTACTATCAGACTTGAGTTCTGAAATTCTTATTATCAAGGAGTTGATAAGTAAGAATGGAGAAACTGTGGTATGCTCATAAAAGGACATGTTTAGTGTCGAATCACATAGAGATGTGAACCCACTTCTACTTGTATCATTGAACCATTGAGGGTCACACAAGTGGTAGCTTTCTAGATCCCGTTGAGAAGAAAAATAGTTCAATGTGTTGAACGGTTTATAAAAGAGTTTATAAGGACAAAGAAAAATAGAAGTATGCCTTCTATAAGAGGATTATGGGGAAAAAATAGAAGTATGACTTCTATAAGAGGATTATGGGAATGTAACTTTTAATTTGTGGAAGTGTTCTTAAATTAAAAGTTGGCCCAAATAAATAAAGTATTTGAAATTGTGATTTTCATAAACATTATTATGGACTTAATTAAATTAATTCAAGAGTTGAATTAATTAAACAATAGTGGACCTTGTATAGTCCAAATAATTAAATTAATTCAAGTGTTGAATTAATTAAATAATATTGGGTCTTGTAGAGCCTAAATGGAAATAATTATTTAACTAATGACCTTGAATAAATTCAAGTAAGATTTAATTGTCTTGAATGTGTTTGAGATATTAAAATATTTGTCCATGGGCCTTGTGCATGCTTTTGACCTAAACCCATGTATGGGGAGGTGAAGAGTTGGGAGACAACTTTTTCAATAAACAGACATGTCTCTCACATGCACTTTAACTTTTTCAAGCACCAAGAACATTTCTCCCCTTCTCTCCTCCAAGCTAATGGCCGAAATTCTCCTCTAAATTCTCTAAATTTTTTCTTCTTCATTTTAATGATGAGAGAATAAATTTTTCAAGGAAAAATACTCTACTTTTTCTAGTGCAATTGTAGAGTGGATCTTTGAAGCTAGTGGTGGACCTTCAAGAGCTAAGTTGTTTATAACTTAGATTGGGTCAACCTTCAAGAGCTAAGTTGTTTATAACTTAGTTGGAGCCAATAATCAATCCTTGTGATTGATAGGTAAAACCCTAAACACACTATGTATGATTTTGTGTTTGTTATTTGCTACACATCTAGTGGGGTGCTCGTTTTTGCTTTTGAAAATATGATTTTTGAAACTTCCGTTGGGCATCCGGGCACCCGTAATCGATCTCCTTTCACGAGTCTCTCAAATTCGAGCTCAAATCAGACGATTCTGGTGGCAAACGAGGTCAGTGTGGCTTGGATTCAGTTGGATGCTCTTTTTCCGGCCAAAATTTGGCGATGCAGAAGGCATATTCAGATGGGTTAAATGATTAACAACGTATGTATTGGTGCAGGCTCTAAAAAATAATATTTGCAGCGTGCATTCAGATGGGTTAAATGAGATATCTAATTGCATTTTATCTAGGGATCATATACGATTAAAATACACACGATTGGTGTCATCCTTGGTTTTTATTTCTATAAATACATATAGAATTAGCCATGAGTGTGCATTGTTGCTTCAATTTAAATCAACAGGTCCAGAGAAATTTTAAAATAGAAACCCGAAAGATGCTGAGGAAAAATTAAGTGGGTTGGATTGGACTTATGATTTATCTGCACAAGTTTACGAAGTCAAAACAATTTTATGGGAAAAAAAATTAAGTGGGCTGGTTTGGATTGATTTTCTACCATCCATGTTAAAAGAGTCAAATTATCTAATGAGGAAAAAAAAAGTGATCTACATTATGCTTCAATTTAGTTTCCTTTCAAAAAAACTTGATGAAGTTGTCTCATTGATAGTTTATTAATCAAATTAAGTTGTCTTTCTATAATGATGGAACTAACCATATAGTCATTTGTCGGCAAGAGTTTTAAATAAGGTGGGGACAACATGTTTTGAAGAAAAAAAACGTATATTAATTTGCAGCCGAAGGAAATATGAAAAACGCGTATTCACACTGACAGAGGCTCTATAAATAGAGCTCCCCCCCTTCATTCTGAAATCATCCCTTCTTCGAGTTTTCTCTCATCTTATAATATTCTATAATATTTGTGAGGTGTTTGTTCTCCTGTATTAAGAGAGTGTGTGTTCTCTTTGGAAACACAGTGAGTGAGTTGTACACCACAAAATATTATAGTGGAAATTCTTTTCATCTTGCCCGTGGTTTTTACCCTAAAAATTTTTAGGGGTTTTCCACGTAAATCTCGGTGTCCAGTTTATTCTTTATTTTTGGATTTTATTATCTCGAATTACCGCAAGTGGGACCAACAAGTAGTATCAGAGCCTGGTTTAAAATTTCTTAAAATTCTGAGTATGCTCTGTGGTTGCAGCCTAGACTGATCTTCCACATTAGAAAAGATTTTTTGAGATTTTTTTAAGGAGGGATTATTTTGTCCAGTCTACTAAAATTGTTGTAGACATAATGACGGGAATGTACTAGATAGCAAAGTTCAACGGAAGCAATTTTATGCTGTGGAAAATAAAGATACAAGCAGTTTTAAGAAAGGAGAATTGCTTGGCGGCTATTGGAGATAGACCGGTGGAGATTACGGATAATGGAAAGTGGAATAAGATGAACGACAACGCTGTTGTCAATCTACACTTGGCTATAGCAGACGAAGTTTTGTCAAGTATCTCTGAGATAAAAACAGCCAAAGTTATCTGGGATACTCTGACAAAGATGTACGAGGTCAAGTCGCTGCACAACATGATTTTCCAAAAGATAAGACTTTATACTCTTCGGATGGCGGAATCCTCATCGATGACCGACCATATCAACACACTAAATACTCTATTTGCCCAACTCACTTCCATGGGGCATAAAATAGGGGAAAATGAACGAGCGGAGCTTCTACTTCAAAGTTTACCAGATTCATGTGATCAACTTATCATCAACATAACCAACAATATTCTTATGGGCTTTCTAAGATTCGATGATGTCTTATCTGCGGTTCTCGGTAAAGAAAGTCGGCGCAAGAATAAGGAAGATAGGTTGGTAACATCGAAGCAGGCGGAGGCTTTACAGATGATAAGAGGAAGATTTATGGACCGTGACTCCAGTGGGAGCCAAACACGAGGTAGATCAAAGTCGAGAAGTAAGAAGAAAAATATTTACTGCTTTAAATGTGGCGGTAAAAGGCACTTCAAGAAAGCGTGTACGAGTATCGAGAAGAGTTCTCAAGGAAATGTGGCCAGTACTTCAGGCAGTGGTGAAATATTATTCAGCGAAGCAGCAACTGTTGCAGAAGGCAGACACAAATTTTGTGACACATGGATTATGGATTCAAGAGCGACGTGGCACATGACGTCTCGGAGAGAATTGTTTGATCATTATGAACCAATCTCAGGAGGATCTGTATTTATGGGAAATGATCATGCCTTGGAAATCACTGGGCTCGGTACTATCAAAATTAAAATGTTTGATGGCACCATTCGCACCATACAGGAGGTACGACATGTGAAAAGACGGACGAAAAATCTTTTGTCCTTGGGGCAATTTGATGACATCGGGTGCAAAACTCGTATCGAGAATGAGATCATGAAAATTGTGAAAGGCGCGCTTGTGGTTATGAAGGCGGAAAAGGTTGCTGTAAATCTGTATGTACTTTTGGGAGAAACACAGAAGGAGGCAGAACTAGCTGTTGCATCAAATGGTTCAGGAGAAGAATTAACAGTGTTATGGCATAGAAAGCTCGGGCATATGTCAGAACGGGGGTTGAGAATTCTCTCAGAACGGAAGCTGCTGCCGGGACTTACAAAAGTGTCATTACCTTTTTGTGAGCATTGTGTTACCATTAAACAACACAGATTAAAGTTTGGCACTTCTACTGCCAGGAGCAAAAGCATATTAGAGCTGATTCATTCGGATGTTTGGCAAGCACCGGTTGTATCCCTAGGAGGAGCGAGATACTTTGTCTCGTATCATTGATGATTTCTCTAGGAGATGTTGTGTGTATCCAATCAAGATGAAATCAGATGTCTTCCAGATCTTCAAAGATTTCAAAGCATGGGTTGAACTTGATTCTGAGAAGAAAATCAAGTGTCTGAGGACTGACAATGGAGGAGAATATACTAGTGATGAATTTGATGCATTTTGTCAACATGAGGACATCAAAAGACAATTCACGACGGCTTACACACCTTAACAGAATGGAGTGGCAGAGCGGATGAACAGAACCTTGTTGGATAGAACAAGAGCTATGTTGAGGACTGCAGGTCTAAAAAAGTCATTTTGGGCAGAAGCAGTCAAAACCGCTTGTTATATTATCAATCGTTCTCCTTCAGTGGCGATTGATCTGAAGACTCCGATGGAGATGTGGACTGGGAAGCCGACTGATTATTCTCATTTGCATACATTTGGAAGTCCTGTGTACGTTCTGTACAATGAGCAAGAAAGATCGAAGTTGGATTCGAAATTTAGAAAATGTATCTTCTTGGGTTATGCTGATGGAGTAAAGAGGTTTCGCTTGTGGGATCCTACTGTTCACAAGTTTTTATCAGCAGGGATGTTATCTTCGAGGAAGATAAAGTAAAGGGAGACAAAGACACACTGAATTCAGAAACTAATATATTTCAGGTGGAAAATAAGACGGACAAAGGTCAAGTTTCTTGTGAAGCAGTACCAGAGCACGAAGAACAAGAACAAGAACATGTTGAGTCTGAAGTTTTCAATGTGAGGCAGTCAACTCGAGACAGAAGACCACCAGGTTGGCTTTCAGATTATGTCACTGAAAGCAATATTGTATATTGTCTATTATCAGAGGATGGTGAGCCATCGAGTTTTCATGAGGCTACTCAAAGCTCGGATGTATCCTTGTGGATGATAGCAATGCAAGAAGAGTTGGAGGCATTAGACAGAAATAAAACTTGGGATCTTGTTACACTACCACGAGGAAGGAAAGCCAATGGAAACAGATAGGTCTATAAGATCAAGCGTGATGGCAATAACCAAGTGGAGCGATATCGTGCTAGATTGGTCGTAAAAGGGTATGCTCAGAAAGAAGGCATTGACTTCAATGAGATATTTTCTCCTGTGGTTCGGATTACAATTGTCAGAGTGGTGCTGGCATTGTGTACGGTGTTTGACCTACATCTAGAACAGCTAGATGTGAAAACGGCGTTTCTTCATGGAGATCTTGAAGAAGAAATCTATATGCTCCAGCCAGAAGGTTTTGCGGAAAAAGGCAAAGAGAACTTGGTTTGCAGGTTGAACAAATCTCTGTACGGTCTCAAACAGGCGCCAAGGTGCTGGTATAAGAGATTTGATTCCTATATCATGAGCCTTGGATACAACAGACTGAGTGCAGACCCTTATACGTATTTCAAGAGGTCTGGTGATGATTATATTATTTTGCTGTTTTATGTGGACGACATGTTGGTAGCAGGCCCCAACAAAGATCAGGTCCAAGGATTGAAGGCACATTTGGCTAGGGAATTTGATATAAAGGACTTGGGACCAGCAAACAAAATTCTAGGGATGCAAGTTCACCGAGATAGAAGTAACAGAAAGATTTGGCTTTCCCAGAAAAATTATTTGAAGAAAATCTTGCAACGTTTCAACATGCAAGATTGTAAGCCAATATTGACCCCTCTTCCTGTTAACTTCAAGTTATCCTCCGAGATGTGTCCTAGCAGTGAAGCAGAGAGGATGGAGATGTCTCGAGTACCATATGCATCAGCAGTGGGAGGTTTGATGTTCGCCATGATCTGTACAAGACCGGACACTGCTCAAGCAGTGGGAGCAGTTAGTCGGTATATGGCGAATCCTAGAAGAGAGCATTGGAGCACTGTTAAGAGGGTCCTTAGATACATTAAGGGTACCTCGAATGCTGTATTATGTTATGGAGGCTCGGATTTTACATTCAGGGGCTATGTCGATTCAGATTATGCAGGTGATCCTGATAAGAGGAAATTTACTACTGGTTATGTGTTTACACTTGCAGGGGGAGCAGTAAGCTGGGTTTCAAAACTGCAGACAGTTGCGGCGTTATCTACAACGGAGGCAGAATATATGGCAGCTACTCAAGCTTGCAAGGAGGCAATATGGATTAAAAGGTTATTGGAGGAGATCGGGCACAAACAAAAGAATGTTCCTTTGTTTTGTGAAAGTCAGAGTGCCTTGCACATTGCAAGGAATCCAGCTTTTCATTCCAGGACAAAACACATTGAAGTCCAATTTCATTTTGTGCGGGAAGTAGTAGAAGAAGGAAATGTGGATATGCAGAAGATCTATACAAAAAATAACATAGCTGATTTTATGACCAAGCCAGTGAACAGTGATAAGTTTGAGTGGTGTAGATCCTCAAGTGGTCTAGCAGAAACGTAAACAGCAGGAAATGGCAAGATTGAAAATATGTGTGGAAATGTGTTTGATTCTCAATCAAATCTCCAAGTGGGAGAAATGTCTGCAAGAGTTTTAAATGAGGTGGGGACAAATGTTTTGAAGAAAAAAAAAATGTGTATTAATTTGCAGCCGAAGGAAATATGAATAAGCGTTTTTAACGCGTATTCACACTGACAGAGGCTCTATAAATAGAGCTCCCCCCTTCATTCTGAAATCATCCGTTCTTCGAGTTTTCTTTCAACTTATAATATTCTATAATATTTGTGAGGTGTTTGTTCTCCTGTATTAAGAGAGTGTGTGTTCTCTTTGGAAACACAATGAGTGAGTTGTACACCACAAAATATTATAGTGGAAATTCTTTTCATCTTGCCCGTGGTTTTTACCCTAATAATTTTTAGGTGTTTTCCACGTAAATCTCGGTGTCCAGTTTATTCTTTATTTTTGGATTTTATTATCTAGAATTACTGCAAGTGGGACCAACATCATTTTCTTTCTGTGCGTATAATGATAAATTTTATATTATTGCTTGTTTATTTGTTTTTTATGGATCATCCTACTTGATCGTTTAAAGGTTCACGCGAACCACATGCATATAAGTTATTAAATTCTTTGTTTATTTTAATTAAATTTTTTAATTGCATTAATTAATTATGTTGTGCATATTGACATGTTTAAAATATATTTTTCTATATGGTTGCATTAAAATATATTTTTAAAGGTTATTCGAGTTGCGATGGAGGAACGGAGACCGAGGGCTGAAAAAAATAGAAAATATTTTTATTAAATAATTGTTTTTAATGATTTAAATTAAGGGTAAAGTTTTTTCTTATTTTTGAAAATATGGGGTTTTGAGGTGATTTTATACGTTGGGGCGTAATTTTTATCGGTGTTGGATTTTAAACAAAAATACGAACTTGTGGGCAACCCAGCTAATAAATTCACAAATTTATTTAAGCAAAATTATTTTTAATATTTTAATTAATCACTAAGGAGCTTAATTGGATATGAATAAACATGTATTTCCACAAGTTTTAAGGTCTAGAATCGAACACAAAAGCAAAAAAACGCTGCACAAACATGAATAATACAAGCTGGAACATATTCTGTCATGGTTTACCTTAGGGGCTCGGTTGTTGGGCATAGTTGCTGGGCTTTGGTTCGGCTGGGACCAAGGCTTGGCTAGGGTCTGGTATGGGTCAAGGGAAGAGTCCTAGCCATGCTAGGACTCGAGACAAGAGGCTGGGAAGGAGTCCTAGCAAGCTGGGACTCCAACCCGTGAAATGCAAGGATGTTGCGCAGGTTTCAGCAACTGGGCAGGAAGAGATGGCTCAGCCTGGGGGCTTTGGGCTGGGCTAGGACGAGTAATTAGGGTCCTAAGATGGTGCTTGTTGGGGTGGTTCATGGTCTGGTTGTCTAGGGAAAGCGCTGGAAACAGAAAACAACAGCTGCACAAGAATGGGGCTCACCTGAAGGCTGGTGCAAGGCTTCTGGTGTTTTAGGGGCTTGGGTCGTTCCAGGGCCTGAGGCAGTGGTTATGGTAGTGCCTTAGGGTCCTAGGTTGAGTCTTGTGGTCGTGGTTTGTGGGCTGAATGGTCGGGTAGAGCGCTGGAACCAGAAACTCGAAAGCTGCACAGAAATTGGCCTCACATGAGGGGCTGTCATGTTTCTGATTTTTGGGACTTAGGCGCTGGTTCTGATTAAAAAAGGGCTTAACCATGGTCTTAATTTGTGTCTAATGGTAACGTCTGGGGCCTGGTTTTGGTCCAGTTCGAGTCGGTTTAAGCATGAAGTGGTTAGAAGCATGTATGTCTCATTTGCTCAAGGGTGCCTAGGTGGATTTTTGGGCTGTTTCTGCAGCTTAGGTGTTCTTCGGTTTTGGAGCTTAGGGTCAGGTCCAATGGGTTCTAATGGTCCATGAGGATGCGTATATGGGTTGGCTAGGGTTTGGCTCGAGGTGGCTTGGGCGTGGCTTGAGTAAATTAGGATATGGCTCGGTGCGTTCGATAAGGTGTCAAAAACGAAAATAATAAAGCTAAAAATGAATCCATGGGTCCACGGGTGTGGCTCATGACTTGGAAAGGTAGAATAAATAATAAAAATGGTATGTTTAAAGTTTGGGATCAAAATAACGAGTTTTGGATTTATCCGGATTTTATCGCCGCACGAAACGTTAATTAACGAATTAATTGAAACGTCTAATTTTAGGCGTTATAAAATTATGGAAAATTATATTTAAACTCAAATAATTATTAAAAGTCTAAGTTTTAATTTGGGAATTTTATACTAAGTTTTGGTTTAATTCGGGATTGAAACGCATTAATATGTTATATTTAAATATTAATTTAAAAGTCCTCGATTTAAAATAAATAAAAATCTGAGAAAATTCATGTAAGTTTAAATAATTATTTGGGACATATTAGAGTCAACAAAATTAAGAAAAATTCGAAAACGTGAAATTTTACGTCTAGGGGTAAAACGATCTTTTCACATTTAAAAATTAGTAAACGTCATGGCAGTGTCCCGGATGCTGTTTTATGTTCTAATATGATTATTTTCAATGGTTATGGATGTTTATGAATTTTTATATGTTAATATGTCAATTTTAAATTTTTATGGATTTTTAAGATGTTAATATGTTGTTTTATGATTTAATATGCTAAAACGTTTATTTTAAATGTTTATGATTTAAATGTTTATTTTAAACGTTTATGATGTTTATTTTAAAACGTTTATGGCTTATTATGATTTTTTATATGTTAAAACGTTTATTTTAAATGTTTACGTATTTTTAATTTGTTAAAATATTTATTTTAAAATGTTTATGGATGTTTATGATTTTAATATGTTAAAGTATAATTTTTAAATGTTCATGGATTTTGTTACAATTTAATCTTGACATTTAAAAGATATGTTGGATGCTTGGTTTAAAAGAAAAATGATATAATATGCATGTTTTTATTAAGTGATGGAAATAGGACATGTTGAATGACGTGAAGGGATTATGACTAAATACGATGATATGTTGGAAATATCGTGAGGGTTATGGTCCCAGTGGGAGCCCGACGATCGTGTTTCCTTGGATACGGATACAAATACGAATATGATGATATACTTTGGGATAACGTGAGGGGAAAAGGCCCTAGGGGAGCCCATTTTTGGGAGAAGGCCCCAGAGGAAGTCCATGCGTGGGAAAAGGCCCCAAAGAGAGCTCGTCTATGGGAGAAGGCCTCCGAGGGAGCCCCGACGATCGTGTTTCCATATGAGGATATGTTAATACGTAAGGTCAAGGCCCAGTTGACCGATGAGAGTGTTGCTGGTGTCCCCGCCGCTCAGTACTGTGGTTACATGTAGATGGATCCATCGCCCAATACGTTTAAGAATACGAGTCACAATCACGATTTAAATTCAACAAACATGAATATAAATATGAATATGTTGATACGAATATGGATATGGATACGAATATGGATATGGATATGAAGATGAATATGTTTATGATGATATGAAAATGTTTAGGAAAATGTTTATGAAAATGTTTATGTTTAAAGTTGCTGCATCATTATGAAAATGTTTTATTTAAAGTTTATGCATCATGAAAATGTTTATGAAAATGGTTGTGTTTAAAGTTTATGAATCTTTATGAAAATGATATTTTAAGTACAAGTATTTTTAACCATTGAATGTGACATGTATTACGTATTACTCATTATCAAAGATATGATGTGTTGAGTTTTTAGAATTACTAAGTGTGATTGATGCAGGTGAGTATGATAATAATATTTAGGGAGGCTTGGATGCCTAATCTGACTGGACTGGAGGTGCACATGATCCGAGGACCAACGCTTCTATTTTCCGCATTTAAGTTTATGATTTTACGTTAAAGATTTTTATGACATTTTGTGCTTTTTGAGAGATTTGTGAGAGGTTTAGTATGGGCTACATCTTTCAACATTTATTGCTTTTTAGGTTTAGTAAAACGTTTTACGATTTCATGTTTGACTACTCCCTTTGGATTTTCAAGTGCTAGTTGAATGTTTTATTTTAAAATAGTGCAAAAGTATTTTTATGTATATGTAAATGCAATGACCGAAAATGTGAGAGTTTTTTTTTAAAAAAAAAAATTTCTTGTACTTTTTAAGAAAACGAATAAGCATACGTCTCAGTAACATATTGTGATAAATTGTTTGATTTGGAATTAGTAATTGGTAAATGTATGTTTGCGTTGATTTATTATGCTTTGTAAAAAAATTTGTTTTCATTCGTACTATTCTAAAAAATAGTGCCTAAAATTCCTCTCATCTCACAAATTATATATATAAACTTCGTGTAACTTTTTCAACGATAATAAAGGAATGATGACCAAAAAACCTAAAAATAGTAACATCAAAGATTGATGCTAGAAATTTTACTCCACCCACATCGATCCTTATATCTATATAAGCCTCAAGACCAATCATTACTTTCACAAATCATTACCAAACAAAATAAATAAAAATTTATCATTTCTCCTCTGCCACCAACATAATGGACATGAAGAAGATTGTGTTCACCACTCTCATCGCCACCGCTACCATGGGCATTACCATGGCTGCAGTAGAGGCACCGGCTCCGGGCCCATCTGGTGATGCATGTGGTGTCTTCCCTTGTATCGGTCCAATCGTTGGGACGTTGATGCTATCCTTTTTCGCCTTTTACAGAAACTAGGTCGTGCATGCATGAGGTGATCAAGAAATTGAATCTGTTAGAGAAGGAAATGATTTTTGAGTATTATATATATGTAGTACCATTTTCTGACAAAGTTCATGCACCTCATCATATAATTACCATGTAGTGAAAAATAATATATTTAATTATAATAAAGATCTTACACATTTTTACATAAGTTAAGCATTTTTATGTTGTTTATGCTGAATGTGACGTTTTTTATATTAGTTTATGCCTCGCATGACAAAATCAAACAAAAATACCAACGATGATCTAATCAAATTATAGTTCAATTTTCAGTATAG
The DNA here is from genome assembly GCF_012295235.1 of Primulina huaijiensis. Classification (NCBI taxonomy): domain Eukaryota; kingdom Viridiplantae; phylum Streptophyta; class Magnoliopsida; order Lamiales; family Gesneriaceae; genus Primulina; species Primulina huaijiensis. Next base: position 11,277,726 of record NC_133308.1, on the reverse strand, counting down.
TTAATTATTCTAAGTCAAATCTATATTTTAAAAATTTTATTATACAGTTATTAGTAAAAAAATTCAATTTTATCAAGAACTTTTGACATATGTTAATATTATATTTTTTCAAAAAAATATATTATATTTTTAAATAACATGTATTTTATTTAAAAATACAAACAAATATATTACCTGCTTTAATTTCTAAAATGCACACTTAAAGTTGTATGTTGATGTGCTACTGCAAACAGTTGCACATTACTTTTTCCGAAATGTACCTTTCATAGTCAACGGTAGTCTCCATTTGGTGGCGGCTGACTCCGAATCCAGCATGTTACCTTCAAAATCTCTTCTGACACCGCCTCCGCTCATGGTGCTTCCATTTGTTCTTCAATTTTTGTAGGCTTCCTTGCAATATCGAGCTTTTCCCATTTTGAAGCAGCTCTTGAAGGGCGAGTGGGTTTGCAATGCCGACGAGGAGGTCCAAATAGTGGCCCAATTCTAGCACGAAATCGTCACCCTAAATGGGCACGCCGAGGATTGGGCTGATGTTGATGTTGATGGGTTCGAGTTCCCCCAGTGAGAAATTTATTTACGTTTTAAACTTAATAATATGATACTGAATGTGGAAAAATAAATCGAATGTCACTTCCAACCATTCAATAGGAATAACTTCTTGCGCACCTTCTTTGAATCCCTTGAAATTGTTTGAGAGTCTTCTAAGTACTCTAAACCTCACAACTGATGGCGCGTTATGTAACTTTTGGTGCGTGCGCTTAGAGACTCCAAATGCCACTATTAATAGACGTTCTCAAACCATCATAAAGAAAGTCAAGATTTGACGAATCTTGATGATGTTTATTTGGAATATAGTAAAAAATATGAGGTATTTACCATCTCAAGATATTTACCAAATTATCAGTTCTTCTGAAAATAAACATGTAGTCCTTGGTCCCTTGAAGCTACCTAATCACTTTCTTTGCACCTTTCTAGTAGAACATACCCGGATTACTCTAATATCTCCTCTATATTCCAACTATATATGCAATGTCAGGTCTAGTGCAAGCCCGAGCATAAATTAAGCTTCCATTAACAAAAGCATAAGAAATGTTCCTCATTTATTCCTTTTCAAAGTCATTTTTCGGGTATTGATCCAAATTGAATTTGTCACCCTTCACAACGGGAGCCACACTTGGTGAACAATTCTTCATCCGAAATCTATCTAAAACTTTGTTGATCTAGGTCTCTTGAGACAATCCTAAGATCCCTCGAGATATATCTCTATACATCTTAATCTCAATGACATAAGATGCATCGCCAATATCCTTCATATCAAAGTTTATAGAAAAGAATTGTTTCACCTCATATAGCAATCCATTTCATTGGTTGCAAGTAATATATCATTCACATATAGGATAAGAAAACAAATCTTATTCTCATTGACCTCCTGGTATATACATTGGTTCATGATGTTTTCGGCAAAATCAACTGAAGAGATAACATTATGAAATTTTGGATACAACTAACGAAAAACTTGTTTTAATCCATATATGGATTTCTTATGCTTGCACACCAAATTTTCACTATCACTAGAGAAAAATCCTTCTGGTTGTTTCATATAAACATCTTCCTCTATATCACAATTGAGAAATGTCATTTTCACATCCATTTGTTGCAACTCGAGTCAAAATATGCAACTAATGCCATAATTATTAGAAGTGAATCTTTCATAGAAATAAGAGAACATTTATCCTTATAGTCGATTCATTCTCTTAGATTGAATCCCTTACTAACAAGTCTTTATATCTTTCAACGATGTCCAGTGAGTTTTCTTTGTTTTGAAGACCACTTACATCCAATGGTCATCGCACCATTAGGCAACTGAACAAGATCCCAGACTCGATTTGATGCCATCAAATTCATTTCTTCCTTCATGACATTATACCCTAATTTCGATTCACTAAAACTTATGGCTTGTCAAAATGTTTCAGTGTGATTTTCGGCCTTTATGTTAAAGTTTGATTCTTGCAGATACACAACATAGTCACAAAGTATTGTTATTTTTCTATTCTAGTAGATCTTCTTAAATTGTTGCCTCGGGGAGCTTCTTGATCAATTGTTTGGTCAAAAATTGTTTCTTTTTCTCCATTAACAGTATGATCGACTAGATTTTCATCATCATCTTGTGGATCCTGATCGATTGGTTCTTCCTCACCCACCCTGCTGTTGCTTGAGGGGTGTGGAAGATATCTAACGGATCACTTGAATAAGAGGGTTGTTCATTAATGTGATCTTCTTCAAGAATTACATCTTGTGGAATATCACTTCCACTAATCAAGTCATCCTTACGATATTTTGCGTTTTTTTATTCCACAATTCTAGTGCTATGAGATGGATAGTAAAATTTGTACCCCTTAGATTTTTCAGCATACCTTATGACTTATCAACCTATGGTTCTTGGATCCAGTTTCTTTTCTTATTGGTTATTTACTATGAATGATTTTATGATTTGTACATAGACTTATTTTGGGTTAAATTTTTTACAGGTTGAACATATTTTAGATGAATGATTTAATGAATTTAATTCATTTTTAGTTGTATATTTGTTCAATTTTGGTGAAGCGAAATATATTTTCGCTTCACTGCTTTATTAAAAAAAATATTTTATAGGTAATTCAAATACTTCAAAAAGTTATTAAATTAAAGCATAGGTAATCAATGATTATTACGGAATTCAGTGTAATTTGTGAAGTTATATGAGATCATTCGCTTCGTTAATTAACAAAACTGATGAAGTAAAAGATGTTTTTTTGTAATCGGTCCAATTTCGAACTGATGTTTTCTCTTTGGACCTGTCAAAGACTTCGCTTTTATGAGCTACGACTTCGGTTTTAATACGAAGTTAAAAGGTATCTTTTTACCAAATGCATTTCTACTTCGGTATTTATCTATCTAATACTTCGTGTTATATCTAAAGTATATTAAGAAAATTCTACTAGTGATAGGTTGTTTACCGAATATAATTTTAGTGAATAAATCATTTCACTCCAACTATTTTATGATTAGCGGAAATAATTCTTTTTGTAATCCATACAAACAAACTGGAATACGTCGTTCTTCAATCGCCAATAATCAAGCCTACGATTGATTTTTTTTTGCTCTTCTATATCACACTGGAGAAACTAGAAAATTTAGGGGTTGAGAATAAAGAAGAGAAGACGGCGGCGGCGCAACGATGTCATGGTGGAGCCACGGCGGACGTCGATGGTGATGGAGGTGCTCGGCCGAGATCCTTTCCAAAGAATTTGGTGGCCGAATTCATATTGTGAGAAAGAGATTGTCTACCTTATTTTGTTGTGTTATCAATATTTGATATGATATAATATATTTACTAAATTTAATATCTAGACTTAAAAAAATCTGCATAGATTCTCTAGAATTTTATCTAAGACTCTGACTAAATATTTTGACCAACTAGGAAATCTACTAAAAAATGTTTGATTATAACACTCCGGACTAACATGTCAAAAATTCTAGTTAGAGTTTGATTAGGATACTCCAGTTCAATAAATCAAAATTTCTACTGGGTGTTTTGTCTAACTAGGACGCTTAGTAGTTATAGTTTCATTTTGATATCTCTAGTCTATTTATCAAACAATCCATGATTGTGGTTTTATAATAATCTCAATCGACGATCAGACATCACCGATGTGACAAGTGCACACATCGTTATAATGATGTAAAGTCTAATTTTTCGAAAACCACAAAGTCAAAGTCAACTAAGTCATACTCATCTACTCAAAATCAACTATCCACTTACTCAAATTTTTGCAACTACCAATTTTGAAACTCTTTCACAAAATTTAGGTAGTTGCACTATCATAATTTTAGCAGTCATGCTGCTAACTCCCGTAACTTCCAAATATGGAATCCACATGATCTCTTTTATAAGTCAAATGTTTGATATCCGTCAAACTTCAATCACCAAATTGAACTTTTTGAATGTGAATATCCGTCAAACTTCAATAACCAAATTCTTGCACCGAACACAAAACATAAATTTTAATTTTTTTTGTTTTGATGTTCAAAACGTTCTTGGGAGTTGTATTAATTAAATCATTCATAGGGTACTTAGATTTGATTTACTTTTACATTCAAGAACATTGGATAGCCTGGATTTAGAAAAGTTGGTCATTCTTGTAAATCCCTACGATTTTTCTTCAACCTTCTAATATGGTCCACGATCAGAAACTTTGTTCCACATGTAGATTGCACTAGAACACTGGACTCTAAACTATTCCGAAAATTGTAGGATTTTGGAGGGTAGGCGGCGGCACTATGGCGATAGGGCAATGGCATCGCGGTGGTGTTATCGTGGCACAGTCGTGAGCTTTGGCGGTCAAGGTGGTGGTTGAAATTATCAAGTGGGAGAGAGATAAATCTAGACTTGATTTTTCTTGTTGTGTTTATTGTGTATCAATTCTTTGATAACATGTATTTAATAAACTTAATATTTCAATCCCACTAGGATTCTATTTTAATCAGGATTTTGTATTTTCATTAATTAAAAACTCTCATATGGTAACTTTNAATTAATTCTATGCTCTTCCAGTATATTACATGATAATCTTATACTTCAAAGTCACTTCTACTAATTTATTATTTAATTAGTATATTATAAATGCACTAGATAAATAATTGTTTGTATATTATAAATGCACTAGATAAATAATTGTGAACATATTGTCTCAGTCAATAATCAGACATCGTCGATTTGTCGAGGATTTGCACCCATCAAATCTTAGTAAAAGCGTATAGTAGCATCGCCCCATGATCAATTAGCCATAACTGATAATGCCTGCAAGAACTAATAAGTTATGGTTAGTGTAGAGTATGATCCCTTCAACTCATATATCCTGATCGGATCATCAACTATTCGTTTATCGCGAATAGAAAATCAATTCGATTACAATGTGATGCATCTTTGAGTAATAATAGTGACATGGTATATGCAACTAAAGAAACGCCTTTCTAAAATGCATATATCTTATTCTGGCAAGAGATTCCTTGCATTATTAACTAATCTAATCACATATGATATTTTCACCCATAGACGAGCGATTAATCCTCGACTACAATGCATTGGGTCAAATGTATTTCTAAACTACACCCAACCTCACCACTTTATGATCATCAATAAAGTCGTAAATGGATAAAAGAGCATGCTAGTACGCAGAGCCTCCGTGTAATCCAACTGAATGCAAATCTAGGAAATGTGAAAAAATGACAAATTAATTAATTTTAATTGCTTAATCGACTATGTGACATGCATGATTATATGTTAAATATGGTTTTATTGTCATTATTCATAAAATTATATTTTAAGGATTATTCGAGTTGCAATCAAAGAACGGAGACCGATGGCTGAAAATAGAAAATGTTTTTTATTAAATAATTATTTTTTATTATTTAAAATATGATTGATGCTTTTTCATATTTTTGAAAATTAGGGGTTTTGAGGTGATTTTATACGCCGGGACGTAAATTTTATCGGTGTTGGTTTTTCAAAAAAAAAAAATACGAACATAATAGCAACCCGACTAATAAATTCATAAACTTTCCTAAACAAAATTATTTTTAAAATTTTAATCAAGCACTAATGGGCCTAATTATCTATTTAATGGGCCTAAGCCTTATTATTGATTAATTAAAGGTATTTAAAGTACAAAACCCCCACCCCAAACCTATATACTACAAGCCCCACTCTCCTTTTCAAATCGAACTCTCTCCCCAAGCTTATACACGATACACACACATCTTATTTGAGGAGAAAAATTCGAAGCTTCAAGGGTTTGTCAAAAGCCTAGGCCCTCCTCATCGTCGTTCTTCGTCTTGAACGTAAAATCGTGCATTTAAAACGCAAAGGCACGTCATACATATCTTTTTCTCGTCTATCACATCGTATTATTGTTTTAAATTATGTTTGTATGAAACGCATGATGTTCATATGAAAATTTTCGTATTATTGCATACACATGTTGTGTCTTTATGAGGCTGCAATGGCTAGGCTATGATCAAGGTATGTTTTTACACAAGTTGGAGTCCTAGAACACCCAGCATACAAGCTGAAAACACAAACGAAGCTAGCTAGTACGGGATAGTGCTGTCATGGGTTTTTGGTGATCGGTTTTGGGGACTTGGGCGTTGTCTCGGTCACAACTTGAGTCCAGAGGCTAGCCAGGGTTGGTGAAGGGTCAAGGGGAGAGTCCTAGCCATGCTAGGAATCGATTCATGGGCAAGGGAATGAGTCCTAGCTGGCTAGGACTCCCACCCGAGAAGGGAGTGTCGCGCGTTCTCAAGTGCAGCTGTAACGCCACGAAAATTTTAAGGTCCACACGAACCACATGCATTTGAGTTATTAAATTCTTTTGTATTTTAATTAAATGTTTTAATTTCATTAATTAATTATGTTGTGCATAATTGCATGTTTAAAATTATATTTTCTACATAGTTGCATTAAAATGTATTTTTAAGGAATATTCAAGTTGCGATCGAGGAACGGAGACCGAGGGCTGAAAAATAGAAAAAAATTTTTATTAAATAATTGTTTTAAGTTATTTTAATTATGGGTGATGTTTTTTTTCTTATTTTTGAAAATATGGGGTTTTTAGGTGATTTTATACGCCGGGACGTAAATTTTATCGGTATTGGTTTTTCAAGAAAAATGCGAGCTTTTTAGCAATCCGACTAATAAATTCACAAATTTATTTTTACCAAAACCTTGTTGATATTTTATTTAAAACCTAATTAGACTAATGGGCTTAATTTAATTGGCTTATTAGGCCAAAGCCTAGTTAGTAGTTAATTAGGGTATAAAATATATTAAACCCTACCCTACTCAACACAAACAATCGGCCACCCTATTTCAAAATCTGAAAATTCTCTCCTCACCACCCTACACACACACGGCACACATACATAGCTTCCAAGAGGGTTTTTCGAAGTTTCAAGTAGAAAGCTAGCCAAGGTGTTCCTCCGTTCTTCGTCGTTAACGGTTATTCGAGCGTATATAACGCAAAGGCACGCCACATTCTCCCTTTTACTCATCATTCACACCATAGTATTTATTTAAAATTAGATTGCATGAAAAACAAGTTGCAACTTTGAAGATTTTCGGATATGTTTATTATGTGATTTTTAAAACATGTATTTTATCTAAAAACCATGAAATTCATGTGCTAAGGGGCTGCCATGATTAGGAAGGATAAGGGCACGTTTTTTTTCATGATATAAGGGTCCTAGGATGCACGACACCTTGCTGCACAATAGTTGGAAACAAACTGGAACCAATTGTTTATTTTCGTAGCATGTGTGATCGGTTGAAGGGAAAGTGATGCATGGGGGCATGTGGCTCGACCAAGCCTTGTGGTTGGGTCCTAGGGGTCATGGTTAGGTCCTAGGGAGAGTCCTAGGAGGGCTAGGGGTCGAGACCATGGGCTGGGGAGGAGTCCTTGCCAAGGAGGACTCCACCCGAGAGCTGTAGGAAGAAGTTGCGCAGGATTTCAGCAACTTGTGCAGGGTTGGTTGGCTCGGTCAGGGGCTGGGGGTTGGGCTAGGGTGCGACCTTAGGGTCCTAAGAGAGTGCTTAAGGGTTGGGTCAGGGGCTGGAACAGCTGGGCAGGCCGCTGGCTCAAGATAGCACAAGAAAGCTCAAAGTGGCGCAGGATTGTTGTTCTTGGTTCAGAGGTTCGGGGCTTGGGTTCCAGGGCTTGGGTCGGTCTGGGCTTGGTATGGGCGTGGGCTAGGGAAGGTTAGGGTCATGATTGGTCAAGTGGTTAGGAGCTGGGAGGGTCCTAGTTGGGCTAGGAGTCCTAAATATCCTAAGAGACTCACACACAAAACATGCAGAAATTGGGTCAAGTTCCAGGAAGTTTTTGAGCGGGCCAGGGCTGATGTTTCGGGCTGGGATTGGTCAGGAGAGTCCCTAGGTGGGTTGGCTAGGTTTTGGCTCAAGGTGGCTCGGGCGTGGCTTGATTAATTTGGGAGATGGCTCGGTGGGTTCGTTAGTTGTCAAAAACAAAAATTTAAGAAAGAAAAATTGATCCAAAGGTCCACGTGGGTGGCTCATTACTTGGAAGGGTAGAATAAATAATAAAAATGTTATGTTAAAAATTTGGGATCAAAATAACGAGTTTTGGATGTAATCGGGAGTTAATCGCCGCACGAAACGCTAATTAACGAGTTAATGGAAACGTCTAGTTTTAAGCTTTATAAAATTATGAAAAATTAGGTTTAAGCTTAAATAATTATTATAAGTCTAAGTTTTTAATTTGGGAATTTTATGTTAAGGTTGGTTTAATTCGGGATTAAAACGCATTAATACGTCACATTTAAAGATTAATTTAAAAGTCCTCGTTTTAGGCTAAATAAAAATATGGGAAAATTCATGTAAGCTTAAATAATTATTTGGGACATGTTAGAGTCAATGGAATTAAGAAAATGTCAAAAACGTGAAATTTTACGTCTAGGGGTAAAACGGTCTTTTCACACCTAGAAATTAGTAAACGTCATGGCAGTGCCCTGAATGTTATTTTACATGCTAACATGATTATTTTCATTGATTGCGGATGTTTATGAATTTTTATATGTTAATATGTCTATTTTAAATGTTTAAGGATTTTCATATGTTAAATGAGTATTTTAAATGTTTATGATTTAAATGTCAAAATGTTATTTTAAATGTTTATGACGTTAAAATGTTGATTTTAAAACATTTATGGCTTTTTATGATTTTAACATGTTAAATTACGATTTTTAAATGTCTATAGTTTTTATGATTTAAATATGGGCATTTAAAAGACATGTTGCATGCTTGGTTTAAAAGAAAAACGATATTATATTCATGTTTTTATTAAATGATGGAAATACAAAATATTGAAGGACGTGAAGGAATTGTGACTAAATATGTTGGAAATATCGTGAGGGTTATGGTCCCAGTGAAAGCCCGACGATCGTGTTTCCGTTGATACGAATACGATGATATGATTGGAGATGTCGTGAGGGGAGAAGGCCCCAGAGGGAGCCCATTTATGGGAAAAGGCCCCAGAGGGAGCCCCGACGATCGTATTTCCAATGACACGAATATGTTAATACGTAAGGCCAAGGCCCAGTTGACCGGTGAGAGTGTTGCTGGTGTCCCCGCCGCCCAGTACTGTGGTTACATGTAGATGGATCCATCGCCCAATACGTTTAAGAATACGAGTCACAATCACGATCTGAATTCAACATATACGAATATGAATATGAATATGGATACGAATATGGATATGAATATGAATATGAATATGTTTATGTTGATATGAAAATGTTTATGAAAAGGTTTATGAAAATGTTTATGTTTAAAGAGGATGCATCATTATGAAAATGTTTTTATTTAAAGTTTATGCATCATGAAAATGGTTTTGTTTAAAATTTATGCATCTTCATGAAAATGATATTTTAAGTACAAGTATTTTTCACTGTTATATGTTAACTGTATTACGTATTACTTGTTATCAAGGATATGACGTGTTGAGTCTTTAGACTCACTAGGTGTGATTGATGCAGGTGATTATGATGATTATGTTTATGGAGGTCTTGGTGGTTGATCTGACTGGACTGAAGGTGCACATAACCCGAGGACCGACGCTAGTTTTCCGCACTAGTTATGATTAATGATTTTAAGTTATGTTAAAGATATTTTTATGACTTTTATCATGATCACGAGTGGTTTTTGAGAGGTTACAATATGGGCTATACTTTTCAAATGTTATTTTTAGATTTAGAAAAATGTTAGTTGGTTGTTTATTTTAAAATGATGTCAAAAATATTTTATGAAATTTTATGGTTCGGCCGAATGCTATGTGAGGTTTTAAAAAAAAAAAAAATTTCTAGCATGTTTTAAGAAAACGAATAGCAGACGTTTCAGTTGGTATCAGAGCAAAGGTCCTGTAAAGGGTTGTGCCACCATCAGAGCCGGGAAGATCAGTCGTCAAGCCTCAAACTTGTAAGTTTAAATGCTTTATATGATTTTATGTTGTTACCTGCATGATGATATGAAATGAAAAATTATTTTTTCAACGCATGTTGGCTTCGTGGTGGAATTGGACTATGTTGATTTTTTGGGTTTTAGTATTGACGTTTTACTTTTTGGGCTATAAGTTAATCATGAATATTATGAATGCTTTGGAACACGTAGATTTTCTAAGAAAATATTTATGATTCATGGTTACTAGTTGAATTAATTTTTGGAAATTAGACGTAAGAAATAATGATTCGAGAATTTGCAACGACTTTGGGATATAGAAATGTATAAATTGGGTTTTTAAGTTTGATGAAAGTTAAGATTTGATTATGAGAATTGATTTTGGGTTAATAAGTTTAAAATTATCGAAATTATGTTATGGGAAACATGTAGAAGGAAATTAAGAATGCCAAAAATTTATGGGTTAATTAAGGAATTTTCGAAATTTAAGGACCAATTAGGATAATTTTTGAAGAAATTAAGAATTTATTTCGCAATTATTAAAGAATATGGGGACTAGTTTAGCAAGTGAGAATTTAATGGTTTTAAGGGTAAGAATTTTGAGGATTTAGACTTTTAAGAATATTTGGAACCTTGTGATATCTTGGGTTATAATGTTATAAGGAATGTTAATCAAGGGTTTTTAAGGATGAATTGATATTAGGCTTGAAAATCTAAGCGTTAGCGGATGCGTTTGGGATTTTAAGATTGAAATTTGATAAGTTGACGAACATTATGGGTATAAATTAGGAAAATAATATACGATACGTATGGTCATCCATCTTTTAATATTGTGAATCGTAAGAAAAGTTGGAATTCGAATTTATAATAGTATAGCACTAAGTCATTATGAGTTTTCTTAAGTTGCAAATGGAAAATAAGGATTTAGAAGGTAAAATTAATTGGGATCAAGGAGACGTAAGGACATTCTAGAGTTTAATTTTTAACAGAGTAAGCACAGCGGCAGCGTGAATTTTTGGGATAATAGAACTAAGTCTAAACTTTGGATTATTAAGGATAAGTGAATTTCGAGGACGAAATTCAATTTAAGGGGGGAAGATTGTAACGCCACGAAAATTTTAAGGTCCACACGAACCACATGCATTTGAGTTATTAAATTCTTTTGTATTTTAATTAAATGTTTTAATTTCATTAATTAATTATGTTGTGCATAATTGCATGTTTAAAATTATATTTTCTACATGGTTGCATTAAAATGTATTTTTAAGGAATATTCAAGTTGCGATCGAGGAACGGAGACCGAGGGCTGAAAAATAGAAAAAATTTTTTATTAAATAATTGTTTTAAATTATTTTAATTATGGGTGATGTTTTTTTTCTTATTTTTGAAAATATGGGGTTTTTAGGTGATTTTATACGCCGGGACGTAAATTTTATCGGTATTGGTTTTTCAAAAAAAATGCGAGCTTTTTAGCAATCCGGCTAATAAATTCACAAATTTATTTTTACCAAAACCTTGTTGATATTTTATTTAAAACCTAATTAGACTAATGGGCTTAATTTAATTGGCTTATTAGGCCAAAGCCTAGTTAGTAGTTAATTAGGGTATAAAATATATTAAACCCTACCCTACTCAACACAAACAATCGGCCACCCTATTTCAAAATCTGAAAATTCTCTCCTCACCACCCTACACACACACGGCACACATACATAGCTTCCAAGAGGGTTTTTCGAAGTTTCAAGTAGAAAGCTAGCCAAGGTGTTCCTCCGTTCTTCGTCGTTAACGGTTATTCGAGCGTATATAACGCAAAGGCACGCCATATTCTCCCTTTTACTCATCATTCACACCATAGTATTTATTTAAAATTAGATTGCATGAAAAACAAGTTGCAACTTTGAAGATTTTCGGATATGTTTATTATGTGATTTTTAAAACATGTATTTTATCTAAAAACCATGAAATTCATGTGCTAAGGGGCTGCCATGATTAGGAAGGATAAGGGCACGTTTTTTTTCATGATATAAGGGTCCTAGGATGCACGACACCTTGCTGCACAATAGTTGGAAACAAACTGGAACCAATTGTTTATTTTCGTAGCATGTGTGATCGGTTGAAGGGAAAGTGATGCATGGGGGCATGTGGCTCGACCAAGCCTTGTGGTTGGGTCCTAGGGGTCATGTTTAGGTCCTAGGGAGAGTCCTAGGAGGGCTAGGGGTCGAGACCATGGGCTGGGGAGGAGTCCTTCCCAAGGAGGACTCCACCCGAGAGCTGTAGGAAGAAGTTGCGCAGGATTTCAGCAACTTGTGCAGGGTTGGTTGGCTCGGTCAGGGGCTGGGGGTTGGGCTAGGGTGCGACCTTAGGGTCCTAAGAGAGTGCTTAAGGGTTGGTTCAGGGGCTGGAACAGCTGGGCAGGCCGCTGGCTCAAGATAGCACAAGAAAGCTCAAAGTGGCGCAGGATTGTTGTTCTTGGTTCAGAGGTTCGGGGCTTGGGTTCCAGGGCTTGGGTCGGTCTGGGCTTGGTCTGGGCGTGGGCTAGGGAAGGTTAGGGTCATGAGTGGTCAAGTGGTTAGGAGCTGGGAGGGTCCTAGTTGGGCTAGGAGTCCTAAATATCCTAAGAGACTCACACACAAAACATGCAGAAATTGGGTCAAGTTCCAGGAAGTTTTTGAGCGGGCCAGGGCTGATGTTTCGGGCTGGGATTGGTCAGGAGAGTCCCTAGGTGGGTTGGCTAGGTTTTGGCTCAAGGTGGCTCGGGCGTGGCTTGATTAATTTGGGAGATGGCTCGGTGGGTTCGTTAGTGTGTCAAAAACAAAAATTTAAGAAAGAAAAATTGATCCAAGGGTCCACGTGGGTGGCTCATTACTTGGAAGGGTAGAATAAATAATAAAAAGGTTATGTTAAAAATTTGGGATCAAAATAACGAGTTTTGGATGTAATCGGGAGTTAATCGCCGCACGAAACGCTAATTAACGAGTTAATGGAAACGCCTAGTTTTAAGCTTTATAAAATTATGAAAAATTAGGTTTAAGCTTAAATAATTATTATAAGTCTAAGTTTTTAATTTGGGAATTTTATGTTAAGGTTGGTTTAATTCGGGATTAAAACGCATTAATACGTCACATTTAAAGATTAATTTAAAAGTCCTCGTTTTAGGCTAAATAAAAATATGGGAAAATTCATGTAAGCTTAAATAATTATTTGGGACATGTTAGAGTCAATGGAATTAAGAAAATGTCAAAAACGTGAAATTTTACGTCTAGGGGTAAAACGGTCTTTTCACACCTAGAAATTAGTAAACGTCATGGCAGTGCCCTGAATGTTATACATGCTAACATGATTATTTTCATTGATTGCGGATGTTTATGAATTTTTATATGTTAATATGTCTATTTTAAATGTTTAAGGATTTTCATATGTTAAATGAGTATTTTAAATGCTTATGATATAAATGTCAAAATGTTATTTTAAATGTTTATGATGTTAAAATGTTGATTTTAAAACATTTATGGCTTTTTATGATTTTAACATGTTAAATTACGATTTTAAATGTCTATAGTTTTTATGATTTAAATATGGGCATTTAAAAGACATGTTGCATCCTTGGTTTAAAAGAAAAACGATATTATATTCATGTTTTTATTAAGTGATGGAAATACGAAATATTGAAGGACGTGAAGGGATTGTGACTAAATATGTTGGAAATATCGTGAGGGTTATGGTCCCAGTGGGAGCCCGACGATCGTGTTTCCGTTGATACGAATACGATGATATGATTGGAGATGTCGTGAGGGGAGAAGGCCCCAGAGGGAGCCCATTTATGGGAAAAGGCCCCAGAGGGAGCCCCGACGATCGTATTTCCAATGACACGAATATGTTAATACGTAAGGCCAAGGCCCAGTTGACCGGTGAGAGTGTTGCTGGTGTCCCCGCCGCCCAGTACTGTGGTTACATGTAGATGGATCCATCGCCCAATACGTTTAAGAATACGAGTCACAATCACGATCTGAATTCAACATATACGAATATGAATATGAATATGGATACGAATATGGATATGAATATGAATATGAATATGTTTATGTTGATATGAAAATGTTTATGAAAAGGTTTATGAAAATGTTTATGTTTAAAGAGGATGCATCATTATGAAAATGTTTTTATTTAAAGTTTATGCATCATGAAAATGGTTTTGTTTAAAATTTATGCATCTTCATGAAAATGATATTTTAAGTACAAGTATTTTTCACTGTTATATGTTAACTGTATTACGTATTACTTGTTATCAAGGATATGACGTGTTGAGTCTTTAGACTCACTAGGTGTGATTGATGCAGGTGATTATGATGATTATGTTTATGGAGGTCTTGGTGGTTGATCTGACTGGACTGAAGGTGCACATAACCCGAGGACCGACGCTAGTTTTCCGCACTAGTTATGATTAATGATTTTAAGTTATGTTAAAGATATTTTTATGACTTTTATCATGATCACGAGTGGTTTTTGAGAGGTTACAATATGGGCTATACTTTTCAAATGTTATTTTTAGATTTAGAAAAATGTTAGTTGGTTGTTTATTTTAAAATGATGTCAAAAATATTTTATGAAATTTTATGGTTCGGCCGAATGCTATGTGAGGTTTTAAAAAAAAAAAAATATCTAGCATGTTTTAAGAAAACGAATAGCAGACGTTTCAGCAGCAGCACGCATGGGTTGAGGGGCTCGGGCTGGGGTCGCAGGCTGGGTTAGAAGGAGTCCTTAGGGTCCTAGGCGAGGGCTAATGTGGCTGGTTCTAGGGTTGGGGCGATGGCTAGAGTCCTAAGCACCAAAAACGTAGAATCCTTGCCATAGTGGAGTCTCGGCCAGCTGTTATGCATGGTTGGTGGCTTCGGTTTTGGGTTGGGGCTGGTTCCTAAGAGTGCTAAGGGTCAAGTAGGGTCTAGACAAGGGCTGGCTCAAGTTTGGCTCAGGGAGGTTCGAGCCGGAGTCGAGAAAAAATAAAGTTGGCTCATGTGTTCGAAGTTGGGCTCGGTTAGGGTTTTCTTCTGGAAATAAAATCAAAACACGGCTCACGGAGGTCGAATCATGGTTCACGGGGGCGCAAATAATATAAAAAGTCTAAGTTTTGAATTTAGGAATTTTATATTAAAGTTGAAAATTATGCGGGATTAAAACGCCTTAAAAACAAACAATTAAGGATTAATTAAAAAGTATATTATCTAAGCTAAATAAAATTTTGGAAAATTTAATTTATTCTTAAATAATTATTTAGGACATGTTAGAGTCAAGGAAACTAAGAAAAAGTAAAAAACGTGAAATTTTATGTCTTGAGGTAAAAAGGTAATTTTACACCCGAAAATTTGTAAATGTCATGGCAGTGCTCTGAATGCTATTTTATATGCTATCATGATCATTTTAAATATTTAAGGATTTTTATATGCGAAAATGGTCATGTTAAAGGTTTGTGGAATTTTATGATTTATTCATGGAAATTATGACGTAACGATAAAGTTAAAAGGACATGTTGCATTCTTGTTTTTAAAAGGTAAAAGGATATTAAATGCATGATTTTTATAAAGTGATGAAAATGTGAAACGTTGAAGGAAGTGAAGTAATTGTGACTATTGAGGAGATGCGGATAATAATGGGGATATCGTGAGGGAAAAAGCCCCAGAGGAGGCTCATTTATGGGAGAAGGCCACAGAGGGAGCCCGACGATCGTATTTCCATTCGATGAGGATAGGCCAAGGCTCAGTTGACGAGAGATTGTCGCTGATGTCCCTACCGCCCAGTACTATGGTTACATGTAGATGGATACATCGACTTTATAAGGATGAGGAAAGTCACAATTAACGATCTGAATTCATTAAAAAGAAAAATTTTTATGATCATGATAAAAAGATACAAGTTATGAAATGAGGAAATAGAAAATGTTGAGGTTTATGTTATGCATGTCATGAAAATGTTATTTTTGCTTAAAAGTATTTTCATTGTTGCTTGTTATTTTATACGTGTTATTTGTTATAAAGATTATGATGTGTTGAGTCTTTAGACTCACTAAGTGTGATGGATGCAGGTGAGTTTGATGGAGGTCTTGATAGTTGACCTGACTGGACTGAAGGTGCACATGACCCGAGGACCAGCGCTTCTATTTTCCGCACTTATGATATACGTTTATGAATAAGTTAAATATTTTCACGACTGTTTATTTATGCTTTTGAGATATTTTTGAGAGGTTTAGTATGTGTTATACTTTTCACAGTTATTGCTTTTTAGGTTGGTTAAACATTTAACGATTTCATATTCTAACTACTTCAATTGATTTTCAAATACTAGTTGGTTGGGTTATTTTA
The DNA here is from genome assembly GCF_012295235.1 of Primulina huaijiensis. Lineage (NCBI taxonomy): Eukaryota > Viridiplantae > Streptophyta > Magnoliopsida > Lamiales > Gesneriaceae > Primulina > Primulina huaijiensis. Next base: position 11,261,367 of record NC_133308.1, on the reverse strand, counting down.
AAAAAAGTGTCAAAGTATTTTAAGGTATATATATGTACTTTTCGAAAATATGGAGAGTAGAAAAAAAATTTTCTAATACTTTTAAAGCAATAAGAAAGGCAGACGTTTCAGTTGGTATCAGAGCAAAGGTCCTGTAAAGGGTTGTGCCACCATCAGCACCGGAACGATCAATCATCAAGCCTCAAATTTGTAAGTTTTACATGCTTTATGTGATTCAACATGATGTTATCTGCATGATGACATGAATAATATGTTTACGGTTCTNCCATCAAGGAAATGCACCACCAACACCACCTCCTCCTCCAGGGGATGCTGCTACTCGTGCGCTAGAGGGGATGGCTCGTTTCTTCGAGCAACAGTTGCAGNGAATTTGGAAAACGTTCAGATAAAATGTCTCCTAGACGTGCCCCTGTTAATAAGAATCAAGCCGAGAACAGCGTGAACCATCAAGGGAATGCACCACCCCCACCACCTCCTCCAGGGGATGCAGCTACTCGTGCGCTAGAGGGGATGGCTCATTTTTTCGAGCAACAGTTACAGCAAGCACCTAGGCCCTAGCATGACATATATGATCAATCTCGGAGGCTAGGGCCGAAGGAATTTTTTGGCACCACCGATCCTTTTGCTGCTGAGAGTTGGATTCGTTCACTCGAGGTACACTTTCGTTATCTGAATATGGGGGATACTGATTTTGTGAGGTGTTCAAATTACCTATTTAGGGATGATGATTCTTTATGGTGGGAAGGAGCCGAGCATGGTGTTAATCTTGCTACTGTTACTTGGGCTCGTTTCAAGGAGATATTCTATGAGAAATATTTTACTGCTGATGTTAGAGGATGACTGAAGAGGGAGTTTATGAGCCTCCGTCAGGGAGACTTGTCTGTTGCTGAGTTTGTGAAGAAATTTGATAGTGGTTGTCACTTTATACCCCTTATAGCGCGGAATAGTGCAGAGAAGCTTAGATACTTCATGGATGGTCTACGACCTACCTTACGAAATAATGTCGTGATGATGCATCTTCTGGATTACGCTACTGCTACTACTTGTGTATTCCAGTCTGAGCAATCTTTGAAGGACATAGAGTTTGAAATTCAGCGCAAGATGCAACAACATCATAATAACAATCAACCAAACAAGAAACCATATACGGGTCCTCCTAGATCTCAAGGGCCTCAAAAGCGCCAGGGTCAAATCAAGAAGCAAGAACAGCAAAAGCCACCAAATTCTGGAACACCAAAGTCTGTTGAGAGGCAATCATGCAAGGAGTTCAATCGCTTACATCTTGGCAAATTTTAATGGGGAACATTCAAGTGTTTCTATTGCAAGGAGAATGGGCACAAGGCTGCTAATTGCCCAAAAAGGAAAGCGCCTATTGTGGGACGAACTTATGTGATGAATGCTGAAGAAGCTGAGGAGGAGGCAAACACTACGCTTATCACCGGTAGCCAAGTCATTTAACATTTTTATATTGCTCTTATTTGCATGAAATGTTGAATTGGTTATTAGAATTGAATTTGGATCAAGTTTAACCTAGTGGAAATTAGGTTGCATGTTCTACTTAGTTGGAATCAAGATATGATTTTATTAACCATAAAAATTTTTATTGAATTTTGCGCCTTATTTTAGGTAAAGGATGAAATAATTCCAAATAAATGTTTTAGGGACAAAATTAGAGAAAAATCATAATTAAGGGTTGTAAGGAGTTTCGAAATTTTGAAGGGTTCTAAGTGCAATTTTCGAAATTTTGAGGACTAAAAGTATAATATTCGAAAATTTAGGGACCTAAATGCAATTAACCAAAAGTTAAGGGGCCAAAAAGCAATTTCCGAATTCTTAAGGGCCAAAAATATAATTTTCAAAATTTAAGAGACTAAAATGTAAATCTTCGAAAATATAACGATCAAATTGAAAATAATCAAAAATTTGCGTACTAAAATGCAAATTTCGAAAATTTGAAGGGCTAAAATGCAATTTTTCAAAAAATGCTTAAGTTCAACACACAATCTTCACATAACTTTGGGAAATTAACTATAGAAATTCCTTAAGCTTCAACAAGAAAATATTTAGAAGACGTTTTCGCCACAGGGAGGATTATCATTCAAGGAGTAGTTACCTATGCACTTGTAATGCCCGGTTACTCGTACAAATGATAATAATACGTTTATGTCGTTTATTATGTAGTTATTTTCCTCATTATGTTTTACATGTTGATTGAGGTATCGATATTGAGATTGAACATGATTTTTATGTTGTCCATGGTGTATTGAGAATGAATATGTGTTGAAATAGTGATAGTAAGATGTGTAGGTAGAAGTAGGGTAAGGAAGTTGATAGGAAATGAGATGAAATTGTGGTAGTTTTTACGAGTTTTAGCATAATGATTTGAATATTGATCCAAATTGAGTGAGGCCATAACCATTAGAAAGCTAAGATATAATGCAACAACTTTCATGTTTTGAGTTTTGTTCAAATCATTAGGAAAGACGAGCCAAAAGTGGCCCGAAGTGTGTCGTGTGTATCGTTGTTCCTGCACTAACACATGTTGGGAGAATAGGCATAACGTTTTACTCAGACCTCCAAATGACCTGAAACAAATTGGAGATTCAAGCCAAGACATAGGGCTACAACTTTTATGTTTACCACTTTTTCAGATTATGAACGGAAGAGCCGTTTCTGAAGCGATCTTTCAGGTGATTGTGCCCGAACGGTAATAAATGACCGCCCGAGCGCCACTGGTTCTGGAATTTTTGTTTCGGACAGAAAGTTCCGCGCTGGAGCGGTAATTTATGACCGCCCGAGCGCCGCCTTATATATAAGATGATAAGTTTCGAAGTTTTGAACATTTCCATCAGCTTCCTTCATCTCTTCTTTAGCAAAACACGAAAGAAATCAAGAAAACTTCCTCCCAAAGCTCCTTTCTTCCTTTCCTTCATCATTTTGAAGATAGATCTTAGTTCTCCATCACAAGAACATCATAGAGGTGTAAGTTTTCTTCTCTTTTAGTTGTTCTACATGTAGAGGAATGATTTTCATCTAGTTTATACAATAGTGACTGAATTATTGGTATATTTGACAGTATAGGAGCGAGAAACACCATCTCAAACTAGTGTTCTTAAGCTTGGGCTGTAAGTTGGCATGTTCTTGAAGTAATACATGAGTAATATTATGATTTCAAATACTTCTCATTGATTATTGATATATGTACATTGTTAGTATCTTATTGATGAAAATATAGCACCATATTCCATTGTTATGTATTAAATATGTAAGAAACTCATGAATATTGATGATGGGTGCTATGTTATGAACATGAACATGAACATGAAAAGAAAAAGATTGATTTTTACATGATATAGAGCTTGTTGACATCATGGGTGGTTTTAAGTCCACCAAAGCTATTGGCCAATATATGTTCATGGGGCGTGGGGTTGCCAAAGGTTGCTCCCTGACGTCCAACACAGTAGTAGCTATATAATAAAGCAAGCATGGTAGTACAGGTCAACTAATGAGGCTCAAGTACAAAAATGAACATGAATATATGTTATGATATGACATGGTTTAAAGATTCATTGTTGTCACGACTTGATATGTATGTTCCTTCGACGCATATTGTTACGTACAAGTGCCAACTTATTGAGTTTTATAAACTCACGTAGCTCATGTATTACAGGATCAGGTAGTGAAGATGCATAGGATGCCGGTTCACCAATGGACGCTTGTGACGTGCCTCACCTCGACAAGAACCGGGACTTATTATTGTATAGCTTCCGCATATGTATTATAATGAGTGTAATGTTAAGGTTTAAACAAGTTCCATATTATGTTTATGATGATACAAAGTATGCATATATATGAGAATATTTATTTGTATAACAATATGATGCATGGTTGTGTATGAAAATATAGTTGATGTTGTATATATGGTATTGCTTGAGTTTTTGGTTTGAGTAAAAATATAAGGACATCATGCCAAAATTTTTATAAACCCTCAAAGTGATGCCTCTTGTTTGATTTGCTTCATACTATAGTTATATCATTCAAACCTTATTTTGATTATGGTAATTATGCTAAGTATAGAGTAAGGGTGTGACATTTTAATTGGTATCAGAGCCCACGGTTCTTCGACAGGGAAGACACTGCTCTTCATCCATACATGGGGAACTCGGCAAGTAAGTATCTTTGTAACCCATAGTTTATGCTAAGCTGTGTTTCTACGTGACCTGTATATAGGTTAAGATAAAAGACGATGCCACCTAAAAGTAAGGTACAGGAGGGAGAGTCATCTAAGGGCAAGGCCCCAGCAGTTGAAGGTGAGGGCAGTGCACCACGACCTATAGATGATTTTTCTCAGCTGCTCCAACAACAAGCAAAAGTCCATGGGGAGCAGATACAACAATTAATTGAGATGCAACGGACTACTCATGAGCAGGCACACACACAAGTCATGCTACCCAGACAAGGTCCTGTTCAAACAGATGTGTACGATCGTTTTCGACGTCTAAATCCTCCGGAATTTATGGGTAGCATTGATCCGGCAGTAGCAGAAGAATGGATTAAATCATTGGAGTCCATCTTCTCCTACCTTCATATGGATGATGCTGACAAAGTAACTTGTGCCATCTTTTTGTTAATAAAACATGCAAGAATATGGTGGGAGGGTGCAAGGGTTGCATTACCGGTTGGACCATTGACATGGGAAACTTTCAAAACCGTATTTTACAACAAATACTTCAGTAAAGATGTACGATCCAAGAAAGCCAGCGATTTACTTAACTTGAAGCAAGGAACTATGTCAATGACTGAATACAGACAACAATTCGAGGCTGGAGTCCAATATGTACCATATATTGCACAGGATGACACAAGTAAGGGCGAACACTTCATTCGAGGACTTCGCTCTGAAATTAAACGAGATGTACAAATGTCGAAAGTTGTTACCTATGGGGAGATAGTGGAAAGAGCACTGATGGCAGAACAGGATGAGCAAGACATTGACAGAGACAGACAACAACGAAGACAACAGTACTTTCAGAAGAGCCAAGGAACGGGACAAGGCAAAAAGACTGATAGCAAGGGTACTAGACCAGAGGAACCCCGTGGCAAGGGTCCCCCTCCGCGTAAAGAACAGGACAGACCACCTTGTCCTAAATGTGGCAACCTTCATGGCGGGGAATGTATGCAAGGTTCCAATGTTTGTTATCGTTGCAAAAAGCCAGAACATCTCGCCAGGAATTGTTCAGGGAGTTATGAGAAAGTACAGGGACGCCTTTTCTCCATGACTAAAGAGGAAGTGGATGCGGATACATCGATGATCACTGGTATGTTCTTGATTTCTAGTATTACTGCTATTGTTTTACTAGATTCAGAAGCCCAACATTCCTTTATTTCGGAATCGTTTGTAAGGAGACTGGGCATTACAACAAGTACAACAGAGGCACAACTCGCCATTGCCTTACCTTCCGGGCAAGAATTACAGACAAATCAGATTGTGAGAGGGTGTCCAATATATGTCCAAGGCCATCAGATGTATGCTGATTTGATAGTTCTGAGGATGACGGATTTCGATGTGATATTGGGAATGGATTGGCTCTCAAAGTACAGAGTTACTATTGACTGTGGCGTGGCATAAACATGATCAAATTTGCGCCGATAGGAGCTGAACCATTCACAGTAGCAAGTGCAGGCATATCTTTACCTCTTCGGATAATCTCTTGTATGAAGGCTTGTAAATTACTACAGAAGGGGTGTCAAGGATATTTAGCATATATGTTAACTATTGACCCACCTGTTTGTGAATTAAAAGATACATATGTTGTTTGTGAGTTTCCAGAGGTATTTCCTGATAATGTAACAGGCCTACCCCAAGATAGAGAGATCGAATTTGTAATTGATGTTGTGGCAGGAACTCATCTGATCTCAAAAGCTCCTTATCGATTAGCTCCTACAGAAATGAAAGAATTGAAAGAACAGTTACAGGAGTTGCTTGATAAAGGGTTTATTAGACCGAGCTTTTCAACGTGGGGTGCACCTGTTTTATTTGTGAAGAAGAAAGACGCAACCCTCCGTCTATGTATTGATTATCGGGAGTTGAACAAAGTGACAATCAGAAATAAGTATCCACTCCACAGAATTGATGATTTGTTTGATCAATTACAAGGAGCTGCCATCTTTTCGAAGATTGATTTACGATCAGGCTATCATCAATTAAAAGTTAAATCAGATGATATCTCAAAGACTGCCTTCCTAACCAGGTACGGGCATTATGAATTTCTTGTAATGCCATTTGGACTAACGAATGCACCAGCTAATTTTATGGATTTAATGAACAGAATTTTCAAGCCATTTCTAGACAAGTTCGTGATTGTATTTATAGATGATATTCTTGTCTACTCACGAACTACAGAGGAGCATACATCTGCAATTAGTTTTGAAAACTTTGAAAGATAAACAGTTATATGCCAAATGGAAGAAATGCGAATTTTGGCTTGAGCAAGTATCATTCTTGGGTCATGTCATTTCAAAAGAGGGCATATCCGTGGATCCAAGCAAGATTGAAGCTGTTAATAACTGGCTACGACCAACTACTGTTACTGAGGTACGTAGTTTTCTTGGGTTAGCTGGTTATTACCGTCGGTTTATAGCGGGATTTTCTAAGATAGCATTGCCTTTGATTGCTTTAACACGAAAGAATGTGAAATTTGAATGGAACGAAGCATGTGATCGTAGTTTTCAAAATTTAAAGACAAAATTGACATCAGCACTAGTCCTTGCTATTCCAGAAGGATCAGGAAATTTTGTGGTATACAGTGATGCTTCGAAACAAGGTTTAGGAGCAGTTTTAATGCAACATGGGAAGGTGATTGCTTATGCCTCAAGACAATTGAAAGAATATGAAAAGAATCATCCCACACATGATTTAGAACTGGCAGCAGTGGTATTTGCGTTGAAAATATGGCGCCATTATCTGTATGGTGAACGGTGTGAAATTTATACGGACCACAAGAGTTTGAAATATTTATTCATGCAAAAAGAATTGAATATGCGTCAACGACGTTGGTTGGAATTAGTGAAAGATTATGATTGTGTTATTAACTATCATTCAGGTAAAGCCAATGTTGTTGCAGATGCATTAAGTCGAAAGTCCAGTTCTATTGCTACAATGCAAGTACAAGAACAAATTTTATGGGATTTACAGAATATGAAGATTGATGTTATGCCAAAGGGAACTGCAATCCAATTATCATCTCTCATGGTTTGACCAACACTTGCAGACAGAATCAGGGCCGAACAAAGTGTAGACAATGAATTACAACAACTGAGGCAGCGAGATGAAGAAAAAAGCAATTTGAACTTTGAATTGAATGGAGAAGGAATGTGGACATATCGAGGTAGATTGTGTGTGCCAAAACAAGGAACAATCAGAAATGACATTCTTATTGATGCACATGCTACACCCTACTCGATCCATCCAGGAGGCACGAAAATGTACAAAGATTTGAAACCATTATTTTGGTGGCTAGGTATGAAAAAGGACATTGCTCAATTTGTTGCACAATGTCTAACTTGTCAACAGGTCAAGATTGAACATCAAAGACCAGCAGGGCTCCTGAAACCGCTACCCATTCCTGAGTGGAAATGGGAACATATCACAATGGATTTCATCCTTGGTTTGCCAAGAACACAAAGAGGATTCAATGCTATATGGGTTATTGTGGATCGACTTACGAAATCACCTCACTTTCTTCCGGTGAAGACCACATACACGATGAATCAATATGCTGAAGAATACATCAAGGAGATAGTGAGGCTTCATGGCATCCCAGTGTCCATTGTATCTGATAGAGATCCCAAATTTACGTCTGCATTTTGGAAGAGTTTACATCATGCTATGGGAACTCGATTGGCATTCAGTACAGCATTTCACCCTCAAACTGATGGACAATCAGAACGAGTAAATCAGATCTTAGAAAATATGTTGAGGGCCTATACTATTGATTTTCCAGGTAGTCGGGACAGTAAACTACCGTTGGTTGAGTTTACATATAACAATAGTTATCAATCAAGAATTGGAATGGCACCATATACTGCATTATATGGTAGAAAATGTCGATCTCCAGTACATTGGGATGAAGTAGGAGAAAGAAAGTTATTAGGCCCTAAATTGGAACAACAGACAGCCGAATTGGTGACCAAGATCAGAGAAAGAATGCGCATTGCCCAGAGTCGACAGAAAAGCTATGCTGATGTGCGACGTCGACGATTGGAATTTCAGGTTGGTGACCATGTATTTGTAAAGATATCACCATTGAAGGGCATTTTACGTTTTGGTAAGAAAGTAAAATTGAGTCCAAGATATATTGGTCCATTTGAAATCTTGGAAAGAATAGGAGAAAGAGCTTACCGAGTTGCTTTACCACCAAACTTGTCAAACGTTCATAATGTTTTTCACGTTTCCATGCTACGAAAGTATTTAGCTAATCCTTCTCATGTTCTTCATTATGAACCGTTGGAGCTTGCATCGAATCTCTCATATGAAGAACGACCGGTACAAATCCTCGATAGGAAATCAAAAGTTTTACGAGACAAGGAAATACCCTTAGTGAAACTGTTATGGCGTAATCATTCAATTGAAAAAGCAACTTGGGAGCGAGAAGACGAGATCCAACAGAGATATCCTGAACTATATGGTATGTAAAATTTTGAGGACGAAATTCTTTGAAGGAGGGGAGAATTGTAATGCCCGGTTACTCGTACAAATGATAATAATATGTTTATGTCGTTTATTATGTAGTTATTTTCCTCATTATGTTTTACATGTTGATTGAGGTATCGATATTGAGATTGAACATGATTTTTATGTTGTCCGTGGTGTATTGAGAATGAATATGTGTTGAAATATTGATAGTAAGATGTGTAGGTAGAAGTAGGGTACGGAAGTTGATAGGAAATGAGATGAAATTGTGGTAGTTTTTACGAGTTTTAGCATAATGATTTGAATATTGATTCAAATTAATTGAGGCTATAACCATTAGAAAGCTAAGATATAATACAACAACTTTCATGTTTTGAGTTTTGTTCAAATCATTAGGGAAGACGAGCCAAAAGTGGCCCGAAGTGTGTCGTGTGTATCGTTGTTCCTGACTGACACATGTTGGAAGAATAGGCATAACTTTTTACTCAGAGCTCCAAATGACCTGAAATTAATTGGCGATTCAAGCCAAGACATAGGGCTACAACTTTTATGTTTACCACTTTTTCATATTATGAACGGAAGAGCAATTTCTGAAGCGATCTTTCAGGTGACTGTGCGCAGAGCGGCGCCCGAGCAGTAATAAATGACCGCCCGAGCGCCACTGGTTCTGGAATTTTGGTTTCGGACAGAAAGTTCCGCGCTGGAGCGGTAATTTATGACCGCCCGAGTGCCGCCTTATATATAAGATGATAAGTTTCGAAGTTTTGAACATTTCCATCAGCTTCCTTCATCTCTTCTTTAGCAAAACACGAAAGAAATCAAGAAAACTTCCTCCCAAAGCTCCTTTCTTCCTTTCCTTCATCATTTTGAAGATAGATCTTAGTTCTCCATCACAAGAACATCATAGAGGTGTAAGTTTTCTTCTCTTTTAGTTGTTCTACATGTAGAGGAATGATTTTCATCTAGTTTATACAATAGTGACTGAATTATTGGTATATTTGACAGTATAGGAGCGAGAAACACCATCTCAAACTAGTGTTCTTAAGCTTGGGCTGTAAGTTGGCATGTTCTTGAAGTAATACATGAGTAATATTATGATTTCAAATACTTCTCATTGATTATTGATATATGTACATTGTTAGTATCTTATTGATGAAAATATAGCACCATATTCCATTGTTATGTATTAAATATGTAAGAAACTCATGAATATTGATGATGGGTGCTATGTTATGAACATGAACATGAACATGAAAAGAAAAAGATTGATTTTTACATGATATAGAGCTTGTTGACATCATGGGTGGTTTTAAGTCCACCAAAGCTATTGGCCAATATATGTTCATGGGGCGTGGGGTTGCCAAAGGTTGCTCCCTGACGTCCAACACAGTAGTAGCTATATAATAAAGCAAGCATGGTAGTACAGGTCAACTAATGAGGATCAAGTACAAAAATGAACATGAATATATGTTATGATATGACATGGTTTAAAGATTCATTGTTGTCACGACTTGATATGTATGTTCCTTCGACGCATATTGTTACGTACAAGTGCCAACTTATTGAGTTTTATAAACTCACGTAGCTCATGTATTACAGGATCAGGTAGTGAAGATGCATAGGATGCCGGTTCGCCAATGGATGCTTTTGACGTGCCTCACCTCGACAAGAACCGGGACTTATTATTGTATAGCTTCCGCATATGTATTATGATGAGTGTAATGTTAAGGTTTAAACAAGTTCCATATTATGTTTATGATGATACAAAATATGCATATATATGAGAATATGTATTTGTATAACAATATGATGCATGGTTGTGTATGAAAATATAGTTGATGTTGTTGTATATATGGTATTGCTTGAGTTTTTGGTTTAAATAAAAATATAGGGACATCATGCCAAAATTTTTATAAACCGTTTGATTTGCTTCATACTATAGTTATATCATTCAAACCTTATTTTGATTATGGTAATTATGCTAAGTATAGAGTAAGGGTATGACAGCACTGCTAGATTCAGGAGCTACACATTCATTGGGTTTGGGTTTCAAAGTTTTTATTATTTCCGGTGATCAAATGCTCACGTCTAAAATTGTCAAGAATCTGGAGCTTCGTTTATTCAAGGATGTGATTCGGGCACATCTTATTGTGCTTCCTATGCCTGAATTTGATATTATATTTGGGATGGATTGGTTATCAGTGAATGGAGCTTCGATTAATTTTCGTCAGAGATCAGTGTCAATTCGACGGCCTAGTGGTAAATCTTTTGTCTTTGAGGCGGCGAGAAACAAGCAAATACCGCACATTATCTCTTGTCTATGTAAGAGGAAACTTATTAAACATGGATGCCAAGCTTTTCTAGCATATGTCACTACCGCACATGCTCCTATCAGTCAGAAATTGGAGGATGTGGATATTGTCAGATATTTTCCTAGCGTCTTTCCCGAAGACGATTCTGGCATTCAACCCGATCGTGAAGTAGAATTCTCTATTGAGATAATGCCGGACATCGTTCCTATATCTAAAGCACCTTATCGTCTAGCACCCGTTGAAATGAAAGAATTAAAAGATCAAATCCAAGAATTTCTAGACAAGGGTTTTATTCGCCCTAGTTATTCTCCATGGGACGCACCGATATTATTTGTGAAGAAGAATGATGGTAGCATGCGTCTTTGCATTGATTATCGAGAGCTTAATAGGGTCACTATCAAGAATAAGTATCCACTGCCAAGAATTGAAGATTTATTTGATCAGTTGCAAGGAGCATCTATATTCTCTAAGATTGATCTTCGATCTGGGTACCATCAGTTGAAAGTGAAAGAGTCCGATGTTCACAAGACGGCATTTCGTACTAGATATAGGCACTACGAGTTTATGATCANTGATGATATATTGATCTATTCGAGGAATAAAGAGGAGCATAGTCGTAATCCGTTCGTCGCCGACTTTCACCGCTACGATATTCGTATTTCGAGCGTTTTAAACGCAAAGGCACATCTTAATCTTTTTTTTGTCATCTATCACACCATATTATATGTATGATGGATGTTTGCATGAAAAATATGAAACACTACCTTGTATTTTCGTTTTTATTGCTTATTATGCATAAAACTAGAGTTTTCTTTTTTTAAAACTCTTCATAATGATGAACAAATGGGCTGCCATGGTAGGGGTACTTGAAGGGATGTTTTTCCACATGTTTAAGAGTCCCTAGGTGTATGTTTAAAGGCTGAAAAATATAGGACACCATTATGAACCAAAATTGTATGTTTTAGAGTCCTAGGATACGGTTGAAGGGCTAGGCGTGTTTGGGGCTGGTAGGTTCGGTCCAACAGCATTTCATGGGTTTGTTCTAGGTCCTAGGAGGGATGTGTAGAGGCTGGACATGGTGGTTAAGGGCTGGAGGTGAAGTTAGCCTAGGTTCGAATCATATTAGGACTAGGACTCTTGTGCAGAAAAATGCGATAGCTTCCTAGGCATGTTCAAGGGACTTAATGGGCTGGAATTTTTTTGTATATGGGTTAGTTAGGTGTTATTAAGCTTTGGTCCAAGTTTGGTAAATGTTGGTTAAGTTTCGAGCCCACACGAGTCAAAACCGGGGTGTACCTCTAAGTTTAAAAACGAATCGATGAATTTAACAAAAAGCCTAGTTTTATGCGGAATAAAATTACGAAAAATTATATTTAAGCTCAAATAATTATTAAAAATCTAAGTTTTTAATTTGGGAATTTTATACTAAGGTTTGGTTTAATTCGGGATTAAAACGCATTAATACGTTATATTTAAATATTAATTTAAAATTCCTCGATTTAAGCTAAATAAAAATTCGAGAAAATTCATGTAAGATAAAATAATTATTTGGTACATGTTAGAGTCAACGAAATTAAGAAAATGTCGAAAACGTGAAATTTTACGTCTAGAGGTAAAACGATAATTTTACATCCGAAATTTAGTAAACATGGCAGTGTCCTGAATGCTGTTTTATATGCTAATATGATTATTTTCAATGATTATGGATGTTTTTGAATTTTTAGGATGTTAATATGTTTATGGATTTTTAATATGTCAAAATATTATTTTAAATGTAATGATTTAATATGTTAAAATATTGGTTCTAAATGTTTATGGATGTTTTTATGATTTAATATGCTAAAACGTTTATTTATGATTTAATATGTCAAAATGTTTATTTGAAATATTTATGATTTAAATGTTATTTTAAGTGTTTATGATGTTAAAATGTTTATTTTAAAATGTTTATGGCTTTTTATGATTTTTATATGTTAAAACGTTTATTTTAAATGTTTATGGATTTTTATGATTTAATATTGACATTTAAAAGATATGTTGCATGTTTGGTTTAAAAGAAAAACGTTATATGCATGTTTAATTTTTATTAAGTGATGAGAATACGAAACGTTAAATGTGGGGACCCGTACGCTAATCATATTCTTAATCATCATTGGGACAATTTAATCAGTGATAATAAACAGGGTCTAAAAATATTTTTTTTTAATACAAAGCGGAAACGTAATGTAATTCAATCTTAAATACATATTAAACATAAACATACAAATCTTGTATTGTCTATAATAATTCAACTAGGTCCAACTACATATCAGTGATGAATCCTAATTTACTTCTGAGCCCGGATCTCCACGCTAACTAGTCCTGTCTCGTTCTCTTCTTGACCCTGATCTTGTCCCACCTGTTGTCATGCACACATACAAACAAGACAACAGCCGGATAACTCCGGTGAGAATTACATTCCCAGTATAAACCAAGTATACATGCAGTCATATAAACAATATAAAATCATGCATCAGATATACATAACATGTATCTCAATCAACACATGAATTAATATCAACTATCAATCATACTCTAAACAAGTACCAAAATCAGGAACATAATTCAATATCAAATAAGGAATCACACTCTGTGACTCTCAGACTCAAACTCGACTCATTTCTAATCTAGGGATCCCGGTGAATAAGAACGTAACAAGTCTCCCACCTACTACTACCGTTCGCGGTGGCGGTACGTTCTTATTTCTGGCCTTTGGTCTAGTCTATATCGAATAATCCATAATAAGGATGCTATCTGTATCTGAAGCATATCGATATACCAAACGACCAGTGTCTTGGCGTATCTACCAAAGACTAGTTAATCCTATTCTGACAATGTGCAATGGCCAGTGACTATTCTGTCACAATCTAGCCCCTTTGTCAGTGACTCTCACTTAATAGCTGTCTACTATTCTATGCTTGTCTATAAATCAATAAACAGAGTATATTCATTCAAATGATACAAATGTATGAAAAACAATAACATACAAGTATGTGATTTAGGGAAACTCAAGTCCAATCTGACTTAAGTTGATCTCCCGATTCACATTGATATATACCTTTATCTTCTCGATCTGACGAAGACGAAGTCTCGTACCCCAATCTGTCCATACCCAATCTGGCAATGACAATATCAATATGCACAATATCAATGTATATAGCTCAATTTAAGACCTGTTCTGATCAATACTCACAATATAATCTGTCAATATCAACGATACAACGATACAATCTCAATCACTACAGAATCTGATCAATATCAATTTACGGATGTTTCGACGGCATAACACTACAGTCTCGATAACCCCGTCAATCTCAACATCACAGATATACTACCAGAACTCATAATCAATATCGGTATAATTCATACTCTCAACAATAATAGATCATACTCCCAATTCAGTACAATCTCTATCATAACAGTTCTGAAAATCATATCAATTGCATACACAGTCTGTTCTTCGATCTGACTTCGATTATATACTGATCAGTAAATCCAGAACACATAACAATAATCAAATCTCAATTCATAATCAGTAATGATACAAATCTGATATCAAATCTCATTCAATTCCTTCCGAAAATCATAATAATTCCATACGGTATATATTCTTCAGTCCGGTTTCGATTCTACGATGTTTACTATGTCAAGAACATCATACATGAATTCTGTTCAATTCTGACAATATCATAATTTCAAAACATATCACAACGTAGCAAAACTTACGTCAAGTTGTAGCCTGCGTCGATAGAAACTCAGTACTAAAGTCGGATTCAAAATCTGACGGACGGATCTTCCGTAACCTTCAAATTTCTAAAAGAAAAGGCTTAAGGATTTTCTACAGAGCTTTCCTCGATCGATTTCCTTGAAAATCTGAAGGAACAATTGCAATTCTTATATATATCAATGCATGCTCAAGAAAACGTGGCTTCATCTTCGAACTGCACGTCTCGCGCATATGCGCGACCACCGCTGGCGCATATGCGCGAGACCTTTGAGTCTCGGCGCTTGTGTTCTTGATAGCTCGCGCATATGCGCGCCCCATTGTCGCGCATATGCGCGAGACTTACTGTCTCGTGCACACCCACACTCGCGCATATGCGCGCCTCCATCCGGCGCATATGCGCCAACTACTCTGGACTTTTTCTTTGGCTAACTGGACACCTCACGCATATGCGCGCCTTCACTCCGCGCATATGCGCGCAATGTTCTGCCTACCTCGCGCATATGCGCCTGGCTGAGTCGCGCATATGCGCGAGGGCTCATCCTCGAACATATTTTACGTCTTTTCTTGTCTTTCCCGATCTAATCCTTTCCGTCTATAATTACCAAGATTAATCAATAAATCATTTAAGATTAATCTCAGATTACGGTAATCAAAATCTCGGGCCTTACATTAAAGGAAGTGAAGTCATTGTGACTAAATATGTTGGAGATATCGTGAGGGTTATGGTCCCAGTGGGAGCCCGACGATCGTGTTTCCATTGATACAAATACGAATATGTTAATACGTTGGCCAAAGCTCAGTTGACCGGTGAGAGTGTTGCTGATCTCCCTGCCGCCCAGTATTGTGATTTTATGTAGATGGATCCATCGTCCAATACGAATATGAGTCACAATTATCGATCTGAATTCAACGAAAGGAATATAAATATGTTGATACATATATGAATATGAATAAGAATATGAACATGGATATGGAAATGAATATGAATATGTTTATGTTGATATGAAATTGTTTAAGAATATGTTTATGAAAATGTTTGTGTTGAAAATTGGTGCATCATTATGAAAATGTTTATGTTTAAAGTTGATGTATCATTATGAAAATGTTTTTATTTAAAGTTTACGCATCTTCATAAAAATGATATTTTAAGTATAAGTATTTTTACGGTGCATGTGATCTGTATATGTTAGACTTAATTTAATTGTGGTGATGAGAGTCAAAACCAGTAGATCTTGTTAGTATAACCAGAAGACAGTACATAAGCAGAAGTTTTCATATCACCTTATCAAAACAGTACTCTAGAAAATCAGAAGCAGAACTTGACCTTTACTAGAATCAGAACTTATCGAACATATATTAAATGTTACCGTTACTTTACCGAGTACGAGTATTAAATGCATCATTAATGCTGAACAAAGTCATTTAATACGTTTTACCAATTTCGATATGAAACAAAACTGATTATTCTGAAGCTTTCTGCAGGAACCTTTTTCGGTAATAAAGCTGATTCTATCAGAAGTCAAAGAAGCCGTTTTGTTTATAGACGTTTGAATCAAGACTTCTATAAATACACAAGATCAACGACGTTTATAGGTTACCACACCTGAACTCAACAACGAACATATTCTCTATTATACAAACGTCGATTTGAGCACTCAGAACTACTTAAAATCTTCAAGCTCAATATACAGAAAAGCAGCACATGCCTCATAGTAGATATCTAATCTTTTGAGATTATATTTTGCTGACTGTTTCTTACTCTCCAAGCTATTCACGTTACTATATCTTTGAGAAGAGTTTGTAAACTGGAAAAGAGTCTTTTTCGGTACTCTGCTGTATTTGTTTTTATTGTGTTGTGTAAATAAGAGTTTCAGTAGGCTAAGGGTAGCCCTACTGAAGCAGGTGTGTACAAGTGTTGTACTGCAAAATCCAAAGTCTTTTAGTGATACCTTCTGAAAACAGAAGAAGGAAAGACGTAGAAGATTTTATCTTCGAACTTCTAGAAACAACCACTATTCTACTGCCTACTGTTCTATTACATTTTTTAGTACTCCATCGGATTGTTTCCGCACTTACTATTGTGATCTGGTAGACTTACTTTTGAACAAGATAAACTATAATATCTAACATGATTTTAGCTTCTTTTGCAAAATCACCCAACAAAGGAAATAGTTTATTCATCCCCCCTCTAAACTCTATATCGATCCTCAACAAGTGGTATCAGAGCAGATTTTTCTTGTTTTATATTTACAACAGATACGGCACACTTCAGCAAGGTTCCCATGTTTTCTAAAGAAGACTTTGATGATTGGAAGATCCGGGGCAAGCTCACCTTGCAACTCAAGACGATGACATGTGGTTTGTCATCACAGATGGTCCTTTAAAGATTTTAAAGCCTAACACTGCTATTGTTGTTACTGAGGGAGCACCTCAGATGGTTGAGAAGCACAGAAGTGAATGGACTGGTGAAGATAAGAAGAAAGCCAATCTTGATAATGTTGCAAAGAACATTCTCTATAAAACTCTCGACAAAAACACTTTCAGTAAGATCAAGATGTGTTCCACTGTAAAAAAGATTTGGGAAAAACTCATCCAAATCTGTGAAGGAAATGAACAGACAAAGGAGAACAAGTTGTCTGTGGCTATGCGAAAATTTGAAAATATCAAGATGAAAGCCGGAGAAACTCTAAGAGAGTTTGATAAACGTTTCAGTACCATGGTGAATGAACTAGCAACTATGGGAAAGGCACATGGCAACAGAGAAATAGCACTCAAAGTTATGAGAGCTCTTCCCAGAGATTGGGATGTAAAAACTATGGCTATGAGAATATCTAAGGATCTAAACAAGTTAGAACTACACGACTTGTTTGCAGACTTAAAAGCCTATGAGTTTGAACTTTAAGTGAGAAGTGGAGAAGAGCCCTCAACGAATCTACCTACCAAGGCTCTCACTGTAATATCCCGACTTCTTATCATGTTATTGTTGATGGTGTACTTCATGATTTATTATGTTAAGGTATGGTTATAAATATGTTAATGGTTATTGGTTATGGATATGTTTATTTGAAATGGTTTAATACGGTTAATGTTTTTGGTTATTGTTTGGAGTTATGTTATGGTTAGTGTTGTTTATGAAAATGAATGAGGTTTGTTGATGGTTTTGTTAGATGAATTGAGGATGTATTGGGATGTTAATTACATTGGTATTGGATGGTGTTGGAAAAGGTTGGATTTAAGGTGAATTGGGTTGAAGTTTTGGTGCAGGGGACGGCGCCGCAGCGCTGGAGGCAGCGCTACAGTGATCTTCTGCATCGCTGGAATGACTTTCTGAGTCAGAAGACTCGGAATTGGAATCAACCTCGACATCTAGAGAGGTTTTTGACTTTGACTCTAATGAATTTACACGAACTGATTTTGTTAAAGCACTGCATGACATGGTGGAAGAATACTCGAGACTTTCTAAGTCATTCGAGGAAGTTAAAACTGAAAATCACAACTTAAAAGATCAAGTCAGTAAGTTTACTTGCTTGCAAGAAAACATCTGCAATGATCTCAAAGTTGAGATGAGTAAATTGAAAACTTAGAATGAAAGAGTAAATGCAGATTACCAGACGATGCTGTCTGAAAATCAAAAGCTATTATTACTGGTGAATGCATGGAATAAGTCTTATGTTTCATTGGAGAAGATGCAGGAATTGGATAAACAATCTGGAGACAGAAGTGGTCTCGGTTTCAATAATAATGAAAGCTCTTCTAAAATGAGTACTAAGCCAGAACTGGATAAAGGCAAAGGAAAATTCATTCACTTTGTCAAATCCAGTGTGGTATATGAACCAGTTGTCAGAGTAGGTGCACGTCGAGCCAAGTGTTGGCCGAGTGTTCACAATGAAACTCTATGTATAAGCAATCTTTATTTTAATAATATTTGTAATTATTGTTTTGGCACATCTTTATCTCTATACCCATGCTAGTTGCATAGATAAAGCCCTTGAATATACAAATAGTAGAAAGAATATGAGATGCTCATATGATGAGTATCATGAAACTCATATTTGGAATACTGTATATTCTAAACGGTTCCTAGTCGATTCAGCCGCCGCTAAGAAGGATATAGGCCACTCGAGCTTGAGACTAGTATATGCGATGTGAGTACCATGTTTCATTGGTAGGGGACATTGTGATGTCCGAGCATGCAGATAGGTGCTCCTGGTAGA
>NC_133308.1:11227179-11241751 GCF_012295235.1 Primulina huaijiensis | reverse complement strand
TTTGGCCAAGTAAATAATGTATTTGAAAATTGTGATTTTCATAAACATTATTATGGACTAAATTAAATTAATTCAAGTGTTGAATTAATTAAACACTAGTGGACCTAGTAGAGTCCAAATAATTAAATTAATTCAAGTGTTGGATTAATTAAATCATATTGAGTCTTGTAGAGCTCAATTAAAATAATTATTTAACTAGTGGGACTTGGGTAAATTCAAGTAATGTTTAATTAGTCTCAAATATGTTTGAGATAATTAAAATTAAGTACATGGATTTTTAATTGTTAAAAATCAAATAACAAAGCATGCTTGGGAGGTGGAAGGTTGTGGATTACTTTTTATTAAAATAATACAAGGCATGCACCTTTTGCTTTTTGCTTTTCTCACAACCAAGACAAGAAAATTAAAAATTATTCTCCCCTCCACTCCAAGATGTAATGGCCGAAAATTTGCTCTTGTTCTCTCCAAGTTTTTCCTCTCATTTTCTTCTTCAAGTGTTGAGGAAAGAAAATTCTTCTCATTGAAAAATTCTCTTAGTTTTCTAGTGCAAATTAAGAGGGGATCTATCTAGTTGGTGGTGGGCTTAATAGTTGAGCAGGGAGTGCTCAAAGGAAGCTTGAAGATAGTTTCTACCATTGAAGAGCTAAGGTGTTTACACCTTAGTTGGAGCCATACATCAATCCTTGTGACTGATAGGTACATTTCTTAACACACTATGAATGTCATTTTGTGTTTATTGTATTTGCTACACTTGAACATCATGGTGGCCGAAATTTTTACATAAAAATTTGATTTTTAAACTTCCGTTGCGCTTCCGGTCACCGTAACCGATCCCCTTTCACCAGTAGTACCAACTGTTAGAGTTGAAAGGACTGTAGATCAGACGAACAGAGAGAAGCATTATGGGTTGGGATATGTTGAACATAAGGGAAGAGTCCACCAGAGTTCTGGATCCAGTAAAGGATTCAACTCAGGAGGACAACCCCCTATCAAGGTTAAAAACTATTAGTACCATAATTCTAGACCTGTTCAGAAGAGATAAAGGCCAGACAACAATAACAGAAGGGAAGGACATCATTCTAAGATGCATTCTGTTAAGAATAACAGACCTTCTGCTGCACACACATCTTTAGATACCAGAAGTGCAAGGTCACCTCGAATTGTACAAATGTGGGTCCCTTAAGGACTAATAAGGCTTTGACTCAAATAGATTGGGTACCAGATACTAAATTCTGTGCGTACAGGAACAGGAGAAGAAAGCCAAAATCAGCAGCTCCATATGGTATCTGGACAGTGGATGTTCCAAACATATGACTAGACAAAAAGACCTACTTTCAGAAGTAATAAGTTGTATTGGACCAAGAATAACCTTTGGGGACAACTCAAAAGGTAAAACCGTGGGTAAGAGTAAGATTATCCAAGGTAACATTACTATAAATGACGTACTCTTGGTTGAAAATCTTTGTTACAACTTGATTAGCATTAGCCAACTGTGTGATAATGGTTACTCTGTAGCTTTTCAGAAGCACACATGCACAGTTAAAAATGCTGATGAGTCTACTATATTAACTGGAAAAAAAGAAGGCAACACATACAAAGTTTCATGGAATAAAGATCATGTTAATATTCCTACATGTTTAGTTGCCTCTCATATTGATCATTCCAGCGACAGCGATGCAGAAGAAGTCAAATGCCTCATGGCAGACACTGAATCAACCTCGACATCGGGAGGGGTATTCGATTTTGACTCTAATGAATTTACACGAACTGATTTGGTTAATGCACTGCATGACATGGTGGAAGAGTACTCAAGACTTTCTCAATCATTCGTGGAAGTTAAGACTGAAAACAAAACTTAAAAGATCAAATCAGTAAGTTTACTTGCTTGCAAGAAAACAGTTGTATTGATCTAAAAGTTGAGATAAGTAAGTTGAAAACTGAGAATGAAAGAGTAAATGCAGGAGTTTGGCTGCAGATGCTTTGTGCACAATAACGGTAAAAATTATTTGTCTGCATTTGACTCAAAATCGGATGCTGGAATTTTTCATGGATATTCAGCAGTAAGAAAAGCATTCAGAATCTTCAATAACAGAACTCTTAATGTTGAAGAATCTGTTCATGTTGTCTTTGATGAAGATAGTAGTGCTCCTGAAATCTCTAACGTATCAAATCTAAGTAACAGGATAGACAAGATTCATCTGGAACTGGATAGTGAAGATGATGCAGTACCTAGTGTTAAAGACGCTCAAAATTCAGAACCAGACATTCCTCTGGTAGAACAAATTGTTAAGACACAAAATATACCAGAACCAGAAGTGAACATTCCAGAACCTGCTTCTGCTCTACCTGAGCATGACCAAAATGGGTCAAACCAGGAAGAATTCCCGTTAAACCCTTTTATTTGGAGAAAATCTCATCCTTCATCTTTGGTTATTGGTAATCCAGCAGCACCATTAAGAACTAGAAGGCAAATTCTTAATGAATATATGCATGCTGCTTTTATTTCTCAGGTTGAGCCAAAGAAAATTAAAGAAGCTCTTCTGGATCCTAGTTGGACTGAAGCAATGCAAGAGGAGCTGAATCAATTTAAAATAAATGAAGTTTGGTTTCTTGTACCAAGACCATCACATCAAGTTGTTATTGGAACCTGGTGGGTATTTAGAAACAAGCTAAATGAAGAAGGCAATGTAGTCAGAAACAAAGCAAGACTAGTAGCTCAATGTTTCAAACAAGAAGAAGGAATCGACTATAAGAAACCTATGCACCAGTAACAAGGCTTGAAGCTATCAGAATATTTTTAGCCTTTGCTACTTTCAAGAACATAAAAGCCTATCAAATGGATGTGAAAAGCGCCTTCCTAAATGGTCTATTGCAAGAAGAGGTCTACGTTGAACAATCTCCAGGTTTTATCGATCATTTCCTACCACATCATGTATTTAAATTACACAAAGCCCTGTATGGTTTGAAACAGGCACCTCGAGCTTGGTATGTAGGCTCTCTCAATTTCTTATCAATCATGATTTTACAATCGGCACAGTAGATAAGACTTTGTTCACTTTAGTTAAGAATAAGCACATCTTTTTAGTACAGATTTATGTTGATGACATTATATTCGGGTCAACTAACCCCAAATTATGTGAAAAATTTTCTAAATTAATGCAGGAACAATTTAAATGAGCATGATGGGAGAATTAACATTATTCCTAGGACTGCAGATCAAGAAAATTGATACTGGAATTTTCATAAATTAGGCTAAGTACACTAAGGAACTACTGAAAAATTTTGGCATGGAAACATGCTCTGCTGCTTCTACTCCTATGAGCTCATCTACTAAACTTGACAAGGATGAAAACGGAATTTCAGTAGAGGTAACTCAGTATCGTGGTCTTATTGGCTTACTGTTGTATCTTACTGCCAATAGACCTGATATTATGTTTGTTGTTTGCATCTGTGCAAGATTTTAATCTAACCCTAGGCAGTCACATTATATTGCTGCTAAGCGTATACTGAAATATTTGAAGGGTACTCAGAACGTCGGCCTATGGTATCCCAATTATTCATCTTTCAATCTTATTGGATATTCAGATGCTGATTATGCAGGATGCAAGATGGATAGAAAAAACACAAGTGGTTTTTGTCAATTTCTTGGTGATAGGTTGATCTCCCAGTTTAGTAAGAAGCAGAATTCCATAGCTACGTTTACTGCAGAAGCAAAATACCTTGCTGCTGGAAGCTGCTGTTCTCAAATAATGTGGATACAACAACAACTTAAAGACTATGGAGTTCAAGCCTCTGAATCACCCATCTTCTGTGACAATACCAGTGCTATTGCAATCACTCATAATCCAGTACTTCATTTCAGAACAAAGCACATTGATATCATATATCATTTCATTAGAGATCATGTGCAGAAGAAGGACATTCGTCTTGAATATGTTTCTACTGATCAACAAGCAGCAGACATCTTTACAAAGCCTCTGCTTGAGAATAAGTTTTCTTATTTTCGTAATGTTCTTGTTTTAATTGATTTAACTTAAATATATTGTTGTTATCAATTTGTTAATTATTATCAGTCTTATGTTATTCAACTAACATCAGTATCATTATAAGGTCAAAAGACAAATTATTGTAATTACTGATATTTTATTGCGAATAAAATCGAAACCATGTTACATGAGACAACTCAGTTCCTACAGAATCTTGCCACTCAGAAATCCGGTTATTCAACTCATGACTTCGAATCCTTGTAAAGGATTCTGCACTGAAAATCTTTTCTAGCTGATGCCACTCTTTCCACAGCATCACATGTTGCAGAACTTGATCAGAAGCAAGCTTTGTAGTTTGATCGACATCAAACTGCTGCTTGCACTTTATTGTTGTTACTCTCTTTGCGGTAGTAGAAGTCAAACCATTTCGAAGCATATTCTGGAGATCTTGCACCTAAAACCATGAAGACATGACCTTCAGCCAAACATACTCCTCTATAGTCTTCATAAGATTTTCCAGATGAGGAAGTGATTCTGCTATAACTTGAACATGTGTACTGCTGCAGGCATCGGAATTTCTTGAACTAGACATACTGTATTGCTGTTAACTAACATCATTTTTAGCATATTTATAGACAGGCTACATTTAATGATGATGGAGATGAAGAGTCTCAAGTCAACCGAAACATTTTCCAACTCACTCAGACTAAGTTTCTCCTATCTCTTCTTGTTATTTGCATTAAGTAAAAGCAATAGATAAACGAGAATAATGCCAAAATGAAACTTTTCATTCATAAAACCAGATGCATTACATTGTCTTTATCTATTATATTTGTTGATTTCAACAGTACTTAGTACTTCAGTAAGTACTAAGTACTTCAGCAGGAATCTAACTTATATCTACTGGAATTCCCTCACTTGCCATGGTCGTGATTTGTGAAAGGGATGATTCCGCAGCTTAATCCTTCTAATTTTGAACAATCTAACTGATTGTTCAGATTAAAGGTCAAGGATTTTTTCTAAGTCTTCATATCTTGAAAAAGGATGTCTTCAAACATCATCTTACGAGAAGCTGGAAGTTTCCTTTGGAACTCTTCTACTGAATCAGACTCTGGAAAAGACTCTGAGAGAATACTTGTATCATCCATTTGTTGTGATTTGTTATTTGTGTAAATAACTTAGTTTGTGAACTTGCAGGTATTTATAGAAAGTCTCGGGGAAGCTGATTGTTGTCACTTTGATTGTTGCACTCTCAAGAGCAGGTTGTCCACAAGTAGTATAATTCGGTGAGTCCGATATCGTATCCACAGGGAAGCTAAGGTAATTACAAGTCCACTACAATGTCTTTTTGTTTTGTTTTTGTTTTTGTTTCTTTTTAATTTTAATTGTTTGAATATTTAATGGGTAAATTTTAATTGTTCAAATTTTAATTTAAGTAGTTGAGATTAAAGGATCCACTCTTGGTATTTTGATAAAGTTAACATTAACGAACAATATTGAAATCCACTTAATAAAATGGTTCCAATGTATTAAATAATCATATTTATATTATGTTATAAATTATTATCTTATAAGTATATAATATATACCAAAACTTATAAATGTGGTCAAGTATTTATTGTGCTATATATATTTGTAAACACTAAATCAAGGTTCCCACTTTAAATGGTTGGTAAAACCAAACAAACATTTAAATGGTACCAATAAATTAATACTATGATATATTCATATATAATAAATCAAGGAATCCAAGTTAAATGGTTGGTAAAACCAAACTAACATTTAAATGGTTCCAAGAATTTAATATAACATTATATTTATATATAATAAATCAAGGCATCCACTTTAAATGGTTGGTAATACCAAACTAACATTTAAATGGTTCCAAGAATTTAGTGTAACATATAGCAACAATAAATCAAAACTCCCACTTATAAGTAGGGTATAAAAATGCTTAAAGAAATAAATATAACATAAACAATAAATAATGATTAAATAATATAAAACATAGATTCTTACCTTTTAATAACCTTATTATCATGCCAAGAGTTTCACCTTATCATCTCAACTTTAGGAAGTTAGCTATTCATTATTCAAAGTGTAAAACTTTGAATATGAAATTAACATGCTAATTGTATTTAAATGAAGAAATAAAGGAAAAATATAGAGAGAAATATTATGAACTCAAAGGTTTGTTCATAGAATGAGGGATATCTCAATACATTACAATGCACCCCTATTTATAGCCAAATTTGGGGAGACAACCACAAATAAAATATTATTTTTTTACACATAAGTCTTCATTGGTGTTCCAAGATATTATATTATATTACACATCACTTTTGAAAATCTTCTTCTCCGAATTTGCTTCTTCACATAAAAAGAAACATGTGGATAATTGAGTTGTCTAGTTGTGGTATTTTTTTCAAACCATTTGACCAAGTAATTTGAGAGATATGGTCAAAATACTAGAGCATGGTAAAACTGCCACTCCTTTGGTAACTTTATTTGTTGCTTAATTTGATCCCAATTGTGAGAGGATTTTTATCTCATGCTTGTCAACAATATTGTAGATATTATAATCAACTTTCTACATGTCCAAGAATCATCTTAATCCCCTTTGCAACGCCAAGTTTATTCTTGTTTTATCGAACCTATAAAAACTTGTAATTACACAACAACTTATATTTTATACATTTTATTATAAAACATATAATATTTAAACATTTAATAAAACAAAAACTATATAATTATATTTTAAAACATTTAATTAATGTACAATTTTTATGTTTATCACACCTCCCAACCAGCTTATTGCTAGTCCCTAGCAATTTAAGCGTTAATAGCAATACAAAACATATTGATTAATTTAAATAGAAATGTAATCAAAACTATCTAAGTGTTTAAATTAAATTTGAAAACTGTCAAAGTTATATCAAGATCATCATAATTATAATTTATGAAATAATTTGAGATGATCAATTCAAAGCTTATTTCAGGTAGTTACATGTACACGACCTTCAGAAATTCCTAGTAAGAGTCTCAACTCCATATCCTCACAGGTTAATAAATGTTTCAATTTATGGCAACGATTTCTCTCATGGAGTTGGAATACAGATAAATTCTCAGAAAAATGGTTTACAGAATGCTGACAGACAAACGAGCCAAAATAATCAAAAGATAGAAAATCCATTGATTCAAAATCTAGTTGTTCTTATTATATATTTTTTCCTTATATATATATTTTTTTTCCATAACATCATGGAATCAGACTAAGTTTATGCTTCTTGACCACATATTTATTTAATTTGTACAATAAATTTCTCTCTTTCTTTTTTTTTAATATTTTTTTTTATTATGAGAGATATATGGGTCGTAGCATATAACTTAAAAATTACATAGATCTTCAACATCTTTCTTTTTGTTTTTTTTTCTCTTTTTTCTTCTTCAGGAAATATCATTATTTTTTTAAAAATAAGAACTCAAGATCTAAACATTAGATAGCATCTCTCATGATCAATAAAGGCTCGAAAGCTGTTTTCTCAGTCCTCTTACTCACTCACAAAATATGTGTGAGTTTAAAATTTTATGCACTCTTATAAGGTATATCTTGGGCCATATACTTTAATACCTGATTTTATCACAATGGTTAATCACTAAAAAAAAATTTCATAAATCATATTTTTATATTGATCAGAATATTAAAATTGACATTTTTTCAAATAAAAATTTAAACATCCTTAAATAGATTAATACATGTTCTAATTTAAACCTTTCAAACATTTAATGTATGATATTTTTGCAAAAATTACTAAGATACAAACAATAAACATGGTTTTATTTTAAAATAATATATTTTTTTAAAATATATATTTTATATTTTTTTATTTTTTTTATAAGTTTGTTCTCCCCTCAATCAGAATATGGCATTGTCCCTAATGTCAAAATAACTATTAATAAAGAGTACATAATGAAAGAGATATCACCTGGAATTTTATTGAAGATAACAAACTGAAACAAACGCAAACCAATCCACGACTTTTGAATCAATGATCCAACTTCCTTTTCTTATTGCTTGATTGCGACCAATTGATCTTTGTTATCATCGGATCAGGCTTATGAACAAAAGCTTCCAAATCATCAATTAATTGGTCGGCAGTCGAAGCACAGATGAGCATCCGTCGTGAATTTTCTGAAATGAAATTCTGTTCCACAGCTTTATCAAGAAATGTCAACAAACTGTCATAATAATTATTGATATTCAACAAGCCCACAGGTTTATTATGGATATTAAGTTGTGCCCAAGAAACAGTGTGAAAAATTTCTTCTAATGTACCAAAACCACCTGTTAGTGCGATAAAAGCATCAGAATTTTCAATCATTTTTGTGATTGTTTCATACATAGAAGAAACTTTTAATTCCTCACCAATCGTAACACCTGTAATATTTTCTTCAGCTAAAGCTGTAGGAATAATACCCAAAACCTGACTACCTCCAAGATGAGCAGATGTTGAAACAGATCTCATTAACCCAATATTACCTCCCCCATATACCAAGTGAATTTTTCTCTCAGCCAATATCTTTCCAAGATTATTTGCTGGTTCTACAAACACTTCATTTTTTCCAGGACCCGACCCACAAAATACACAAATATTTTTCAATGTTTGTGCAGAGGATCCAGCCATGTTTTTACTTTCTTTTTGGTCTGCGAAAATAGAGAGAAAGATGAGAGATTTTATAGCGGTTATATGTTATCATAACAAAACTATGGGTCACAGTTATAAATAGAATAAACAGTAAAAACAATAATAACACACATACATATAAACAGTAGTGTGATTGTGGCTCACAATTTTCCTCTGGTTTTACGTCCAGAAACGGCTTCAACGCCTTCTATGAGTCGAGGATATGCTTCCCATCCAATTTTCTTATAAATTGGCAAACAATGTCTTTTTTAGTCGGATTCCCAAGACTATGACGCTCATCTTGGAATTGTTTCCATAAACGGAGAAGTTCAATATGCACATGTCCACTAGAATGCGTCTCAAGAGTCAATAAGATGTTATCTAAAGACTCCTTACTCAGCCCATTCTTAATGAAACCAATTTTATCTTCTCTGTTATTGGAAACACATCCCAAAGATCTGCATCGTTTGTCACAAGTCCATCTTGCACACTTATGACAAACCCCTAAACTTTTGGCCCTTCGTTTTTTCGCATAAGTGCTTTTTCCTAATCCAGGCAAATATCGAATGAGCAATGATTGTGGAACTTCTCCTCCTAATTGGACCTTAGCTTCTATTACAAGACGAATATCTTCTGGAATTCCTTTTTGCATTAGCAATCTCAATCTTTCACATCTTCCTGCATAAATTTTTCTTAGAACATTTTCAGAAACAGAGCGAAAATATTTACAAATTTTTGAGAGAATTTCATCCATTTTGAAAAGAAAAGAGATGATTTTTTTTTAATTTTTGTATCAGCAATTATGGGAAACTGATTACACCGACTATGAGAGTCACGGAGTACCGTTATCCGCCATTTAACCGGGAAAATAAAAAGATTAAGGAAACCTGAAATAAAAACAAACAAAATTAAATGCAACACAAAAAAAATCAAGGATCGGAAAGGGAAATAAACTCTTCTTGAAAAATTTCATTTTCTAAAAATGGTTTAAGCCTTTGTCCATTTACTTTAAAAACATCACCATTTTTAGGATTTTCAATATCCACAGCTCCATAAGTATACACATGCTTTACAACATATGGGCCTGTCCATCTTGATCGTAATTTTCCTGGGAATATGTGAAGTCGAGAATTATAAAGCAAAACTTTTTTACCAATCTCAAAAGATTTTCTAAGAATTGTTTTATCATGAAATGATTTGATTTTTGCTTTATAAATCCTTGAATTCTCATACGCGTCATTTCTGAGTTCATCAAGTTCATTAAGTTGCAATTTACGCAATTTGTTGGCATCATCCATGCTTGAATTTAAAGTTTTGATCGCCCAATAAGCTTTATGTTCCAATTCCACAGGCAAATGACAATGTTTTCCATAAACCAACCTATAGGGAGACATATTCAATGATGTTTTAAAAGCTGTTCGATATGCCCAAAGTGCATCATTAAGTCGCAGAGACCAATCTTTTCTATTTGAGTTAACAGTTTTTTCCAAAATTTGCTTTATCTCCCTATTAGCTAATTCAACTTGTCCATTTGTTTGAGGATGATAAGGAGTAGTTACTTTGTGAGTAATACCATATTTTTTCATTAATGAAGCAAATGGTTTATTAACAAAGTGAGTTCCCCCATCACTTATCATGGCTCGAGGAATTCCAAATCTACTAAAAATATTTTCTTTTAAAAATTTGATGACGATTTTATGATCATTTGTTCGACATGGAATTGCCTCTATCCATTTGGAAACATAATCAACTGCAACTAAAATATACAAGTATCCAAACGACGGTGGAAAAGGTCCCATAAAATCTATTCCCCAACAATCAAAGATTTCAATTTCAATAATAGGATTCAAAGGCATCATGTTTCTTTTTGAAATCGCACCCAATTTTTGACAATTTTCACAGATCTTGCAGATTTCGTGGGTGTCTTTAAACAAAGTGGGCCAATAAAATCCACACTGCAAGATTTTTGCAGCTGTTTTCTTTGAAGAAAAATGTCCTCCGCATGCTTCTGAATGACAAAATTTAATGACACTACTTACCTCATTGTCGGGTATGCAACGTCGAAAAATTTGATCCGGACAATACTTGAACAGATACGGATCATCCCAATAAAAGTTTTTTACCTCATTCAAAAATTTTCTTTTATCTTGAGAACTCCATTGCGGTGGCATTTTTCCTGTCACAAGAAAATTTACTATGTTAGCAAACCAAGGTGTAGTAGTAACTGAAAATAGATGTTCATCAGGAAAATTATCGTTAATTGGTGTCATTTCACAAGATGATCCTGTTACTAGTCTCGATAAATGATCGGCTACGACATTCTCGGTTCCTTTTTTATCTTTGATCACAATGTCAAATTCTTGGAGCAACAAAATCCATCGTATCAGTCGTGGCTTTGCATCCTGTTTGGTCAACAAATATCTAATAGCAGAATGATCAGTAAACACGATAGTTGTTGATCCAATCAAATAAGAACGAAATTTATCTAATGCAAATATTACAGCAAGTAGTTCTTTTTCAGTTGTGGAGTAATTCATTTGAGCATTGTTTAAAGTTCTACTTGCATAATATATCACATAAGGCTTACCGTTTCTTCTTTGACCCAATACTGCACCGACTGCATAATCACTCGCATCGCACATGATTTCAAATGGTAAAGACCAATCAGGAGGTTGCATGATAGGAGCTGATGTTAAATGTCGAATGATTTTATCAAAAGCATTTTGACATTCTTGAGTCCACTCAAATGCACTGTCTTTTGTTAAGAGGTTACAAATGGGTTTAGAGATTAAACTAAAGTCCTTTATAAACCTCCTATAAAATCCAGCATGTCCCAAAAATGAGCGAATTTCTTTAATGGTTTTTGGAGGGGGTAAATTGGCAATGACATCAACTTTTGCTTTATCAACTTCAATTCCATGAGATGACACGACATGTCCCAAAACAATTCCAGAAGTAATCATGTAATGACATTTTTCCCAATTTAAAATAAGACCTTTTTCCTCGCATCTTTTTAAAACTTTTTCCAAATTTTCAAGACAATTATCAAATGTATTCCCAAAGACAGTTAAATCATCCATGAAAATTTCCAAACAATTTTCAACCATGTCGCAAAAAATGCTTAGCATACATCTTTGAAATGTTGCTGGGGCATTGCATAATCCAAATGGCATCCTTCTAAATGCAAATGTTCCAAAAGGACATGTGAATGTAGTTTTATCTTGATCTTCGAGTGCAATGGGAATTTGATAATAACCTGAATATCCATCAAGAAAACAGTAGTATGGATGACCTGCTACTCTTTCTAAAATTTGATCCAAAAATGGTAATGGAAAATGATCTTTTCTAGTGGCGTCATTTAATTTTCTATAATCAATACACATCCGCCAACTAGATGGGACTCGACTTGTTAACAATTCACCTTTTTCATTTTTTATCACTGTGATGCCAGATTTTTTCGGAACTACTTGTGTTGGGCTTACCCACTTACTATCAGAAATAGGGTAGATAATCCCAACATCAAGTAGTTTGAGAACTTCAGTTTTCACAACATCTTTCATGTGTGGATTTAATCTCCTTTGTGGTTGTTGAGATGTTTTTGCATTTTCTTCTAAGTGAATTTTGTGAGTGCAAATTAGTGGATTAATGCCCTTGAGATCTTTTAGTGTCCAACCAATTGCATTTTTATGTCTTTTAAGCATATCAACTAATTTACCTTCTTCATCACTTGCTAGTTTGGAAGAAATTACCACCGGATATGTTTCATCTTCTCCAAGAAATGCATACTTCAATTCTTCTGGCAAGGGTTTTAACTCCAATATGGGTGGTTCGTCTTTGTTCTCATATTTTGCATCAAATTCTTTCTCTGATCCTGGTAACGAGTGATACCTGATAAAATCATCAAGATCAATTTCAATATTTTCTTTAACAGTTTCAATTGAACAAATATCTAATTGATCACGAGTACTCCCTTCTTGAATGTTTTCTTCCACAAGAGTTTCAATAAGATTTTCATCTTCACTTTCATCTCCTTTGTCATGTGGTTGCTTACAAAGATTAAACACATTAAGCTCCAAGGTCATGTTACCAAATGACAACTTCATTATTCCATTCCTGCAATTTATAAGAGCATTAGAAGTTGCTAAAAATGGACGACCTAAAATTACAGGAATTGCATTACAAGCTTCGATAGGTTGTGTATCTAAAACTATGAAATCGACAGGATATACAAAGTTATCAACTTGGACCAACACGTCTTCTACCATACTTCTTGGCACTTTAACAGATCTATCAGCAAGTAAAAGTGTTACCGAAGTAGGTTTTAACTCGCCTAGATTGAGTTCTTGATAAACTGAATATGGAAGTAAATTCACACTAGCTCCAAGGTCAAGCAAGGCTTTTTTAATTTTTCGTTCTCCAATAATACAAGAAATAGTAGGACAACCAGGGTCTTTGTATTTCAAAGCATTATTATTTTGAATGATTGCACTTACTTGTTCGGCTAAAAATGCTTTCTTTTTCACAGTGCACAAGTCTTTCAAAAATTTGGCATATGATGGTATCTGCTTTATTGCATCTAATAAAGGAATATTAACTTTTACTTGTTTAAAAATATCATATATATCAGAATTCAAATTTGATTTTTTTGTATTTTTTAATGCATGAGGGAATGGTGGTGGCACTATCTGTTGATCATCCTCTTCGCAAGTTATGGGTTCCACTTCCTTACCATTTGGAGTTGATTTATCATCATCTTCACAAGGTTCAAGAATGGATTTTTCCACAACCTTACCACTTCGAAGGGTAATAATAGATTTTACCTGATCCATCGGTTGAGTTCCAGAAGTTGCAGTTTGTGAATGATGATCCGTGGGATTAGGCAGAGGTTGTGAAGGAAATTTACCTTTTTCATGAACATTAAGTGCAGATGCAAATTTAGCAAGAGTATCTTTCAAATCTGTCATGGTTTGAGCAGTTTGAGTAGTGATAGACTCTTGCTTTGCAATGAAAGAATTCAATATATCTTCCGAATTCCTTTTTGGTGGAGGAACATAAGGTGCATAATTTTGAAAATTTTGTTGATTTTGGAAATGTGGTTGTGAAACTTGTGCAGCATTATCATTTCTCCAACTAAAATTTGGATGATTTCGCCGACCTGGATTGTAATTTTGAGAAAATGATTCAAAATTTGGCCTTTTGAAATTGTTCAAAACATTGGCTTGTTCATGGAGACATTCTTTAAAAGAGGGCAAAGTGGGACAATCTTTTGTAGAATGATCACTTGTATCACAAATGTGACACGCAATTTCTTGAACAGATTTTAATTGACCATTCTTTTTCAATTCAAGTGCTTCAACTTTTCTTGCCAAAGAGGTAAATCTAGCTTGCAGATCATGTTCATCTTTGAGGGTATACATACCTCCACCAGATGTGGGAGATTGAATCTTGTTTGATGGTTCAATTGTACCTATAGTGTCCCCATTTTGAGCATTTTCAGCTAATGAATCGAGATACTCAATTACCTCGTTTGGATCTTTATCTTCAAATGTTCCATTACACATAAATTCAACCATTTGCCTATCTTTAGGTGTTAAGCCTTCATAAAATTGAGAAACAACTCTCCAAATTTCAAAACCATGATGTGGACAAAGATTAAGCAATTCTTTATATCTATCCCAACACTGATAAAAAGTTTCTCCTTGTTTTTGAGTGAAAGTGATGATTTGCCTTTTGAAAGAATTTGTTCTATGAGATGGAAAAAACTTTTTCAAAAATTGTTGTTGCAATTCATCCCAAGTTCGAATGGATC
This sequence comes from Primulina huaijiensis, assembly GCF_012295235.1. Lineage (NCBI taxonomy): Eukaryota > Viridiplantae > Streptophyta > Magnoliopsida > Lamiales > Gesneriaceae > Primulina > Primulina huaijiensis. The sequence continues at coordinate 11,227,271 of NC_133308.1, read as the reverse complement.
CCGATCTAAGATTTTGTAGCCAAGTTTTAGCTTTATCTTTTAAAGAAAAAGGAAAAAGCTTAAGTCGAATGGTGTTCATGCTACAATTTAGA
>NC_133308.1:11148340-11226546 GCF_012295235.1 Primulina huaijiensis | reverse complement strand
ATTTAAATGGTACCAATAAATTAATACTATGATATATTCATATATAATAAATCAAGGAATCCAAGTTAAATGGTTGGTAAAACCAAACTAACATTTAAATGGTTCCAAGAATTTAATATTATAATATATTTATATGTAATAAATCAAGTCATCCACTTTAAATGGTTGGCAATACCAAACTAACATTTTAATGGTTCCAAGAATTTAGTGTAACATATAGCAACAATAAATCAAAACTCCCACTTATAAGTAGGGTATAAAAATGCTTAAAGAAATAAATATAACATAAACAATAAATAATGATTAAATAATATAAAACATAGATTCTTATCTTTTAATAACCTTATTATCATGCCAAGAGTTTCACCTTATCATCTCAACTTTAGGAAGTTAGCTATTCATTATTCAAAGTGTAAAATCTTGAATATGAAAGTAACATGCTAATTGTATTTAAATGAAGAAATAAAGGAAAAATATAGAGAGATATTATCATGCCAAGAGCTTTACCTTATCATCTCAACTTTAGGAAGTTAGCTATTCATTATACAAACCGTGTCTTCCCCCTTTTAATAGAAATGCGTTCTTCCTATTCATTCACATTATTTCTTTCCTCCGATTCATATGCGTAAAATCCATCTTTTTTCCTTCGACCTTGTATTAATATTATTTTTTAAATTTTATCATCCATTTCATTCGAAGAGATATCAAGAGGTAATGTTTAATTCCGTTGATAATATTATAATTATATATTAATAAGTAATTTTTTTGTGTAATATTTTTTATAATAATTGTTATTTATTTCAGATATTAGCATCGTCCGTTGATATTATTACAAGTTCCGTATAATTACGTCTGACAAGGTAATTTAAGTAATTTTTTTAATATTTTATTTGTATTATTTAAATTATATTATTGTAATTATAATTTTGTTCACTAACATTAAATGATTAAGTATAATTTTGTTAAATAGTATATTTTTAATATTAATCGCGATATTAAAAAATAGTAGGAATATTAAAAAAATAATAAATGTGATTTTGTGATTTTTGAAAATATTTCAAGGTTAGTATTTTTAATATAATTAAATTATTTTAATATAAAAATGAGTTAATATTATTGTACTTAATACTAATGAAATTATAAAGTATTTTATTACGTTTTTTAGAAATATTTATAAGAATTTATACTATGAAATAGTGTTTAGTTACTCTATAACTTTGGTCACTTTAATATAATTTATATAATATTATAAATATGTTTATGTTAATGCAAAGTAATATAAGAAATTAATGATTCAAATTAAAATATTTTTATCCAACTATATATTTTGAAATAACTTACTTAAAAGTTTAATATAAGTAAATTATATTATTTTTATTGTAAAATTAATTTATTTGGTTATATACAAAACAATTTTGAAAATATTACTTTATATCGTAAAATAAGTTTTTGTAACATCTTTTTTTATTATAAATAAAAACATATGTTTGAATCAATTTATTTTGTAATTAAATTGATTTGACAATATTTTATTTTAATAAAATAATACTAATAGTAATTATTTAACTGATTCTTGAAATTTAAGTCAATATAAGTTTATTTTAATCTATGTCTAATAAACTCATAATTAAATTTTTTTATGATTGTATGACATTATATATTAGTTTTTGCTCCAGACATAGATACTGTGAGAGCCTTACTTTACGTAGGTGGCTATGTGATTATTGAAGATGGTAGGGTTGGATATAGTATCCTTGCGACCCAGCCCATGAAAATACCACGGTCTATTACATTTTCTCAATTGGTGAACTATGTGCATCGCATGCTGTAGATCGACCCATCAAAATTCTGCATCAAATTGACAACGAAATATTCTTATAGTTCGTTGTCTCGTTACATTGAAGAGCATGTCAATATCACAGATGATAATATTCTACAATTTATGTTTGATTTGTCGGCACTGGATTGCATGTACTTGTATGTTGATTCATCGCCAGTGTTACAAAACGTAAGTGATTACGATTTTGATGCAGTCATGCCGGTAATAACGCAAGGTTTGGGAACCTTAGGTTTAAATCAAGCAGGACCTTCTATGTATCTCGTCGATGAACAGTCAACTCAGACATATTCTAGGATCGACACTGGTCCTTGGAATCACCATATCACGGCTCACACCGAAGAAGACTATGCATGGGGGATGAATAGAACATGCCAATGGGATTTTAATCCAGGGGGTTGGGGATCATCATATCACGGTTCCCTCAGGAGTTGATGTTGCATGGGGTTCTAGTAGAACACGATAATTGGATTTAAATTCATGGGATGATGAAGAGAATTCCACAAATGTTAGACATTTCGAAAGTTCTACTAGGATTGCAAATATTCCCACCCCAATTACAGAACACATGGATGAGCAAGACGATTTATTTGGGGATAGTTCTCATCATCTCATGAATAACGATGATGATTTGTATGCTACATCAATTGACGGAGAAGATCATGATGACCACGTTGACAATGCAAATGAAGGGACATCGTCGCGTGTCCTGATGTCTGGAGCTACCATGAATAATTTATATTTCTCATTAATAATAATATTTCTCAAGCTACACAAAAATAAATCATTAATAAATATTTCTCAAAAAATGATAATTTATCTCGTACAACTTACAACTAGCTAATTAAAATTTTTATTGCTCTAATAATAATATAAAAACAAAAAATAATTTCAATATTATCAACAAAAATAATAATGTTACCTTGTAAGAGGCTCTCGTACGAAATGACAAAATCAACAAAGTAACGTAATCACCTAACAATGTTAAACACTTTTATCAAAAAATAATATTATAAAACAAAATTAATTTAATTATAAAAATAAAATTAATACCTGTCAAATATTTCAAAATTACTGATGCTTGATAAAATAACACAGCGTAGTTCCGACAAAGCAAAGAATTGCTTTAACGACCTTTAATTTTTTTGCGCAAAAAACCAACAAAGCAAAGAAGCCGAGGCCGAGAGAAATGCAAAGAAGTAGAAGAATGCGCAAAGAAGTCGAGAAATTGCGCGCAATTTAACGGAAGCCAGGGCACAGATTCCTACAACCCGTTAAAAAAAAAAATTTGAATCCGTGACGGGAACTAACAGATTGCAATATTTATACAAATTCCTCCATTTTACAATATTTTAATGTATTGTTTTTAAAATAATAATATTTTTGAAAAAAGCCCTTCATGTCCCTACTAATGAAACGTGATACACAATATCACATATGGTATTCTCGAGATAAAGCGACATTTATCTTTATTTTAGACGGTTGAATCGACAAGTAACAAGTTTAGAATATACAGTAACTTTTAAATTTGTTTATTATCTCTCATATTTATAACATAATAGTACCAGAGTATATTCCATTACATTGTTTAACATAACAGTTCTTCTCTAATTTATATATTTTTAAATATTTTTTTAAAAAAATGAGTGAAAACTTTTTATTTGTTTTCTTCTTTCTTTTTTTTTTTAATTAAAAAAGTAGTTTCATTTTTTATGTGCAATTTTGACATTTTTGGTTTGTTATTTTAAAAGTCATGGGGTTTTGTTGTTTGACGATTATAATTTTGTAAAATAATTAATCATAAAGTTTCAGATGATCTCATGCTTAACATACATTTGTACATGCATCATTATTTTACATCCATACGGTCCATCCTCCTCAATTACCTATAAGAGTTGTACTTTATTGGTACAGGATAATATAATTACTGGATTATAAAATCAAATTAAAGTAAAAATCACTTTCTTGGAAAAATAATAATATAATGTTTGAAACTAAACCGCCAGCAGCAAGCTGTATCGATATAAGATGGAGATCATCGATATTACAAATATAAGATCTCAAGTTACATCTGGAACTAACAACGGCATACACATATCTACCGAACAAGAGAAGAAACCAAATCTACAATCATAACTAGTTAATTTTAAGTCTTCCACAGAGTAAATATTTATCCGAATCCAATCTTAGTAGATTCGGAACCTCACAAAGTCCATGGTTTTATAATTCTAACCTTCATCATAGTCTTCCTCATCTTCATCCAGCCTCGAATTAAGCTGTGCAAGGTGAACAGGGTCGATGGCCATCCTGTCCGTTTCCGAAAGTCCAGGGTACTCTTCACTTTTCCAATCTAAAGGTCCAAAAACTGTTACGGCATCATCAGTAGGAGCCGGTTTTTCTGAAAATTCATCCACTTTGGCATTCAGATCAAAATTCTTGTCGGGCTGTGAATGGACTGTGTCAACAACTTTGGTGTTGTCCTCTGGTGATTCCTTGGAATCTGAAATGTTTTCAACCGGAGGACGAGGACTCAAGATTACTTTGATGGTCTGTTTAGTAGTTGAGACAGATTCAACCTCGTGCCGAGAGGTGTCTCTCTCTGTTGCTTTGCTGGGTCGCCCACGTCCTCTCCCTCTACCCCTTCCTCTTCCACGTCCACTGTTACTAGGATGGCAGGATTCAAGCTGCAGTAAACAAGGACAGTTAGTCTAAATACGAGAATTCGAATAAGAAAAACAGAAAATGCTTACAAAAAAATCTAACTGGGTGAAACAATGAGTACAGACTGGTGCAAAGTAAATCAGAGCAAAAAATTTAAGACAATTCCATCTTCTGAGCTACTACCAAGTTGAAAGATTTTATTCAAGTTATTTACCAACAGGGCAACAAACTTGGTTTTCAAAAAAGCCTCTTTGGAATAAAAGCAATCAGTGGTTATTAAAACCTTTAACCCACTCCACCAGATAACAATATCATACAACTTCAGCATTAGTTTATTATTCAAATGTCAACATAATTTGTCTTGAGAAAGCGGCTTAGCAACACCAGTTTTTACTCCACACCGGCGCATAGGTAGATTGAGCTAAAATGGTTGTGCTAATAAACAATACATAAAAATAACTGGAGAGTAAATAACTACAACAAAATTGAAAATAAAAACCTCGGTCAACTTGAAATCGAATTTAGTATGTTCAACGGCAATAAGATGTTTATTCAATGCCATATTAAGATTCAAATGAAACAATTATAGATCACCGTGAGCAGTTATGCCAACAACTGACCAGAGGAAAAAATATGATATCCTTGCAAGGAGAATATGTTACAATTCTCTCACATTAATATTTTTAATTAATAAAGAGTGACTTATAATCTTAAGAGGTTACACCACCCAATAAACAAGCTTTTTGGGATGGAATACATCTTGGGTTTATAACCTAATATTGGTATTCTCGTTGAGAGTCCGCGTAGCGGAAGAGACGACATAAAAAAAGGCTGCCATCGGAAAATATCAGTGAAAGTCATCTAGAATAAGCCACTGCAGAGGTCGGCTTCTCAAGAGGATGACAATGTTACAATTCTCCCACATTGATATATTAAATTAATAAAGAGTGACTAATAAACTCAATAGGTTACACCACCCAAAAGACATACGAAAAATTCGTAAAGACCCGTGTGAGTCCTAAAATCCGTTTTAGGAATATCCTCATGTTTGACTCGAATTTGATGGTTTACCCAAATTTTAGATCCAGCTTGGAGAAAAAACAAGCCCCGTGTAATTCATCAAGTAGCTCCTCTATCACCGGAATGTGATATTTGTCCGCGACAGTAACTTCATTAAGAGCTCTGTAATCCACGCAAAAACGCCAACTCCCATTTTTTTTAAACCAAAATGACTGGACTAGAAAACGGGCTGTCACTGCTTTGTATCACTCCCGCCAATAACATCTCATTTACCAACCGTTCCATCTCTTCTTTCTGACTATGTGCATATTGATACAGCCTTACATAACTGGTCCCGTCCCTTTTTTATGATGAATTGCATGATATTTACTTCTGATTGGCGGCAGCCCTTGGGGACTCACACATTTTCAAAATTTCCCATGAAAATGTCCCAAAAGTTCTCTCAACTCATTTTGTATTGCCAATCCAATGCCGACATGTTCTACACCCTCCGATGACTCACACCTAGCCCAAACTACAAAACTCTACATCAATTGTCTTTGTGAGTGTACATAAAGAAACCAGAGAACGGTTCAATGATGGATCCCCATATAACATCACTTCCTTATCTTGCTGCTGAAAACTCATTTGCATTCGACCCCAATCCACTCTGACTTCTCCTAAAGTGCTTAACCAATCAATCCCAAGAATAAGATCGACACCCCAAGTTCAAACAAATAACCATCAATGGTTATATTGACACATATCCAGATTCACTCTAAGGCATAAGCGAACTACAAACCCCTTGACAAGAAATTCTGCATCCATCACCCAAATACACTCCAAAAGTACCCCATCATCCACCTCCAGCTCTAACTCTTTGACCAACCCTTTTGAAATGAAGTTGTGACTTGCACCACTATCGATCATCACTATAATTTCAGTATTAAGCAATTTACCTTTTAATTTCATGGTCTGGGATTGAGAAATTCCACCCACAGAATACAACGGCAATGCCAGGATGGAGCATTCAGCGACATGAGATCCCAATCGATCCTCCAACTCAGTACTTATCGACCCATGTGGCTCCATTTCGTTACCTACTTCCTCGTCCTCTGCCATTATGGTCACTCTCATTGACTTGTAGATGCAACTAAGCAACGGATTGTAGGGTTCTCCACACTTAAAACACAATCCCTTCTCATTCCTATGCATATACTCTTGATGAGAACAATGTTCGACAAACTCCCAGCTATGCTTTTCTCAAACCCAGAATTAACTCCTGTCGCGAGTTTCCAGCCTACGTGTAATATGGAATTCTGCGATTAGTGTTGTTTTCCAAGCCTGCATTGCCATGTCCGTCGACAATGGCTCATGAATTGGGCTTCTTTATAGACCAACCAGTAGAATAGCCAAATTTGCGATCTAATTTGTGGCCCACTGCATCCCCATAAAGTTCCCGAATTACAGTTCTATCGCACAAACCACTGAGGAAGTAACCCAAACCTTGATCTTCTGGTAAATCGCCGATTTGGGATAAGAGCACCTCAAATTGTTCAAATGGGTTTGCCGTTTTTCTTCCGTTTACTAAGCTCCTCTGCAAATCTCTCCCACGTGAGGTTGAAATTTTTCATCTTCATCCACCTGAACCAATGGACTGGCATCCCTCCCATACAAATGTACGCAATGTTAACCTTATTTCCAAAATACCCTAATGGCTCAATGCCATCAAAACTTGGTAGTTCTATCCTCTTAATAAAGCGCCGAACCTCCTCATTCTCCGCATATGAAAAGGGCAAAATGCCCTAAGAAAGTCAAGTCCTGAACTTCATCTACGTCATCCTCTTCGTTGTGAATAGCGCCGGTTCTCCCTTTTTCTTTTACCAACTGCTCCACCATCCTCAGTCATCTCACTCAATGTTTTGTTGACTGAATCCAGGTTTTCCTGCATGTTGTTAACTATTTTTTCCAATGCTTCAACTTTTGCTTCAGAACGTGTGGTTGCCATGACTCACTCACATTCAGGCAGGTAATGTACGGCAATGGAAAAGAACAAAGGATTTAAGGTAATTTACTAGAATATACCATAGTAAAAACTTTCATTGAAGGGCTTCTTACCACGTTGGATCTTTTAGACTCTTCATCACTGTCATTAGATTCAACTTTCCTGCCAAACCAATTCATAATTTCAGGTTAGTAGTCTCCAAAGGAAACCGCAAAGGAGTATCAAGCACAAATTAGTCCCTCAGATGGAAAGTAGAAAATCCTAACCTTCTTTTGGGCATTTCAGCTGCATTATCAGAATGACCATAGTCGGGAACTTTCCTAACTACGTCCTTCAGAAAGTCGAACACGTTATAACTATGTACACAATGTTTTCTGAAATATAAAAAATAAGTTAAAACAGACTTGTTATATTTTTGCCATGTCGCACCACATAAGGCTGAATGGAAATTAACAAAGTGGAGCAATCTGAACTGTTAATTTGTTAGAGATATATAAAATTAACCGACCTACTTAAATGTACACTTATCGCTGGCCCATTAAACTTCTCATGTACATAAAAATAACTTCAGAAGTGACAGCAGGGAGAATTGTGTTGAATATTAATATCATAGTCATGTCAATAAAAAAACTTGAAGCTCAAACTGTAAAAACAATGTGGCTACAAATGATTTCTCACAACCAAACCAAAGTTTCATCGCATATATGCTTTATGGAATCGTTTTTAATGTAAATCAACAAATTTCATGATTTGACTAACGACATAAAAAATTTATACCTGCAAGGATGCAAAAAATATCCTGCCAGAAAATTGAGTAGGCTTGGTAGAGAAACATGCCAAAAAATGTTTTTTGTTCTGATTAGATTTTCAGAGAGCGATCGTATCAGGGCTTCCACCAGTGAGATGGCCCAGATCCAATGAAAATTAGATCTAAAAATGAATAATTTAAGCTGAATAAACTTGGAATTCTTGCCATTTGCATTCTTAGTTACAAACAGAAATTTTAAGTCATCGTAGATTTTCAGGTTTGTACAAAAGTTATTTTTTGTGTAGGCAGCTTCAATGAATCACAGAAACTCAGTCCAACCCCACACACATCATTTCCAAACAATAAGATTAAAACCCCAGGGTTCAAATAGTAAGACCCAATTCAAAGGTGCGTCATGAATCAGAGATCTAATCCTGGACATAGCAATCCCTAGAAATATACTGAGGAAAACAAAGAGCAGTAAAAAAATTATCAGCACCTAATACTTAAGCATGGGAAGGCTTAATCAGTTCTCATTCACATGCAGCTAAAGAAACTTTGCATTCAACTGCAGATAGTAGTAAAAATTAGCAAGGCTAATTTTAATTATAAAAACCACATGCCCCCTGTCTTAAATTCACTAGTGTACACCATCTCATATCTCTTCACTGTTACCACATGGGGAAGCCAAAACATATTTTTGAGTAGATAATGCCAATCCATAAGACTAACTAGGGCTCAAGCACAATACTCACTCACCTTTAAGTCCAAAAATTATTGGTTTAATCCACTTAGAAACCATAATCATCCTCCTGAAGCCAATTGCCAGGGAAGCATGTACAAATCAAAACAATGTATATTTAATATCTTGGTTAATGGCTATGGCCAAAACAATAGACCAGATCATAACCTTTATGACAATACAACTACTTGAAACACACAGAAGATACAAGAAAGAGTTAAGAATGGTAGCTCTACTCACAAATGCACAGCACTAACAGTCTTAGCCCCTCTCTGCACTGTTATGTCATACGTACGGTCGCAAAGATCTTGCAGAAATAATTCCAATGCCTTGGCTGAAACAACAAGAATTAGAGAAAAATATACGAGAGAATATGGTGATAGGCCAACAACTAACAAAAACTTACAGACTAAAACAGGTACTGCCATGGCAATCTTCCCAACATCTTCATCAGCTTGCATTATCTTTTTGATCCGAGACTGGCAAACACAACTTTCATCAGACGAGGAAAGATAATAATAGACAGCATTTTCTGTTAGAACAACTAATAAGCATCAATATATTCCGGTCTTTTTAATTTTTCTGTTCATTTATGCAGGTTTTTTCATGCAAAACGAAGGGATTGTTGGGTTATCAAGCATAATTATTTTTTCCTGGCGCATTTTAGGTAAAATTCTCTGCAAATAACTAGCGTCTGAAAAGTGGGAAAAAAATTATAACAGTTGTACGATAATCAATGCTACAAGTGATTATAGCTAAAATGATAAGAGCGGCATTCACATAACATAAAATGTAAGAATCTGTCTACCAACCTAAATGGAAAATCATTAATAACAAAGAATGGACATAACATATGTACAATAATAGCAATCAGGAACCAAAAACAAGTGTCAACTAAATGAATTGGTTTTGAGTAGTCAAATTCAACCCGAAGAGTGATATCCAAGAGTGTGACCACTAAATCTATATACGTGTATGCATGAGAGTAAACAGTACAAAACATAAACTTATAAGCACCATAGCACCAAGGCTACATCTTTTATAGCCTGTAAACATGATCGCAAGAAACCCGAGCCTGAACTTTACAACTTTCAGTTTTCCATTTAGGATGATGAAGCAGTATGTGATAGCTAAGACTATCACAATTCTAGATAAAAATAAAAATTGTTCATGATAATTTTAGTAAATGTCCATGTTTCAATCCAAGTTTTTTGGACTATGACAAATCAACAAGGTTTTCGGGTTCCACTCTAGCCAATACACTTATCCATTCCATTAAGGTAAGCAAAATCTTCTTGAAATGTTTAAAATTGAATAGCCCTTTTGGAAAGTAAAATCATATTTTTATTTAAACTCCAAAGGTACCATCAACTAGGAAAAGGATATACATAAGCCTCTACAGGACAAGAATACTAATGCAACTAGAATAAAAAATATGATGGTCGCTAAATCAGCAATGAGCTTACACATAAGTCCACATTTCCTGAAGTAGAAAACCAATGCATTAGTTCAATTCAACTGATAGCATAAGACTTTGCAGATCGGATACAAACTGACATAATCACACGAGAAATGAAGGCAAGAACTACTTTGTTTAGATGAATCAAAATTTCATCTCTCCCAAAAGATACCCCATTATTACTTTAAAATGGGAGAAATGTAGAACTAAAACAGTTACACCTTGTTCAGTTAAAAGACCACTACCTAACAAAAAAATTTACGGATCAACAGGAACAAAGTACAACTTTAAATGACTACACATTTTCATGTACAGTATCAGTAAATTTTCTCTGTTTCAATTGATTGGGCCTTCGCAAATAGGGCGAAAAGTTGCAAATTCTCCTAAATTAGACTTTTCTTTTCACTTCACATTTACTTGATGAGAAAATCTCCAGAGAAAAATAAAAGAGACTGTCACAAAATATAGCACTCCAAATTCAATAAAAAAAACAGGAAACTAAACAATAAAGGACGAAAAACTACGAGATCTCACAAATACCGGAATCAAAGGCATCGTCAAAAGCAATTCATTTCTATTCCAAGTAAGACAGTACATCAAAAGAATAACAAATCACACAAAACAACAAAAAAATGCGGTAAATCAATCCAAAAAAAAAAAGTGGGTGACGTGAAACTTACAGCGGGGAAACGAGTATCGAGCTTCTTCTTCATGGTGTAACCCGACAGTCATCCGAAACTCAGCCAAGATATGAATAAATAAGAAGAAATACCAAAAACCCAAAATTCAATCAAGCTAAAACCTCAGGATTTATCGTGGTTGAGGTACCATAATTGGGGAACAAAGGAGTGGAGCAGAGAGCAGAGAGCAGAGAGCAGAAGAGTGAAGGAAAATCAAGAGAATTAAAAATAAAAGATCAACAAAAACAAAACTCGATCTGTCAACTGCTTCGTACAGTAAAAATATGATTCTTCTAATCAGATTCCGAAATCTCGTACCATGATTTCCAATTTTTCTCGAGGAACACGCAGAGATTGTGGTCCGACGAAATAGAAATACGCTAAATTTTGTTGAAAAATGTACGTCGATGAGGCGAGGTACAAGAGACCAAGCATATTGTACTTCTATATTTTAAGGATAAATACAACAAAAAAAAAAGTACATGACAAGCGAGCACGTTGGAATATGGTCAACCAAATAAAAAAGGATTTGGGTTTAAAATTCTTCGGATTTGGAATACTATATTTGCTGTTTGGTAAAGTTATTATTTTAAAATTGCATTTAAGTTTTTTTGGAAAGAAAAATAATCAGAAAATGTAAAATTTTGCTCTATCAAATATTACGGGGAACAAACACTTTATATTTCCGCTTTAATTCTTAAATATTTTAATTTCATCCCTAAACTTTGAAAATATCAATAAAGATTACCGTTAAATTTATGGGTAAATGAAAATTATGGATTTTATGATCTCTTCTCCCGTTCTAAATCATTTTCATTAAAATACCAAAATATGTACCGCCCCGTTACACAGCATTTTGTCCGATTTTGTCCGATGTTGTGGCTTTACATGAAAATTCAGAAGTGTCTTATCTTCCTGTTAGAACAGATGTCCTGTAAGTTAAAGGTTGGCTAGAGAATTTATCGACTCAAGTGTAATAAATAATTTTTATTTTAATATAATTTAACTTTTAATGGTTTCATTTTACTTTAATAATATACCTATGCAATCAGCATAGATAAAATCCTTGATAATACTATAATACAAATGAATCGTAATTCGATGTTGAAACTCATTTGTAAACACTGTATAATCTAAATTCGTTCCTAGTCGATTCAGCCGCCTAAAACATGGATAAATGTCGCTTGAACTCGAGATTAGCATCTATGATGTTGTATACCGCTTTTCTTGGTAAGGGCATAGAGATGTCCAAACATGCAAATGGGTAGTCGTATGATGATTATACCGAACTACCATCCCTCGAACTTTCGAAGTGGTTATCATTCATCGAGAGGAGAGTTTTTTTAAAAAATATTTAATTTTTAAAATTATTATCAAAAATAATTTTTTAAAAAAAATTTGCAATTTTACGGCAATCCATGCTTACGAAGCACGGACCGTGCGGACGTGGAGCCGTCCGCGCTTACGAAGCACGGACGCTGGAGCGAACACTCCACGTGTTCGTTTCCCAGCGTCCGTGCTTCGTAGGAGCGGACACTCCACGTGTCCCTTTCCCCACCTTTTCCGTCCTCCATTATCTCCTCCTCCTTCTTTCTTAACCCATTCGTTTTTCCCTTCTCTGTTCTTCATAATTTTTCCTTTCGTCTAAAAAAATTTTCGACATCGATGCTTACCATATATTGAATTTTAGAAGATCGACAACATATTTCAGAATGGCAGAGAATCGAGGTCCCGAAGATCCCAGTGTCCTCTATTTACAAGAGACACATATGTCATCAACAATTTCTTCTCTAACCGTTGATGATATTATCAAAGTGAAGATGTCAGACAATTTGATTTGGAAGTTATACACTGATAATTATATACACAATCATGTGCTTACATTTTTGAATCATATGGGTTTCTATGGAGTTTTAGAATGTGGCTCACAAGTTTTTGATACTCATTTGATTACTGCTCTTGTTGAACGTTGGTGACGTGAGACACACACGTTTCATTTTCCATGTGGTGAAGCAACCGTCACGTTGCAAGATGTTTTAATAATTTGGGGTCTAACGATTGATGGTGAAGCAGTCACTGGAATAGATGTATCACATAAAGTTGAGGAATGGCAACACATCTGTTTGGATTTGTTGGGATTTTTGCCATCATCAAAACATTTGAAAGGTGGTCATCTGTCTATGACTGCGCTATACGATCATTATATGTCTAACCTTGTTACTGATGATACTTCAAAAGTAGATGTTGTTAAATTTACCCGTTGTGTAGCGTTAATGATTATTGGAGGAATAATGTTCCCTGACTATCAAGGAGGGTCTGCTAGACTAATATTTTTGCAACTGCTACGAGATATTGATAACGTGAAGTCTTATAGTTTGGGTAGTGCAGTGTTAACATTTCTATACCGTGAGTTGTGTAACGCGTCACGTATAGAGAAGACATCAATGGCTAGACCTTTATATATCATGCAGGTATCGTTAATGTAATGTGATTATTTAACATAAGTTTTTTGGTAATTTTGTTGAACTATTTTTTATTATTGTAAGCAGATATGGGCATGGAGCAGGATTAAAAGTGTTAACCCCGACAGAGGTGGGTTAACATTAGGTGTACCTCCCGTTGATCCAGATGCTATTATTCCAGTTTCTCCGTATGGTGCACGGTAATATTTAAAAATTATAGTTGTAATATCATATATATCTCGTATGAATTTTTGATATGTAATTTTTTTTTAAAATTGTAGGTGAAAAATTGAATTTAGTTACACACATTCGCCAACACATACTGTAAGAATTATAAGGGATTCTATAGATAGTATGAATAATAACGAGGTATTATTTGATTTTAATATTTAATAGTTATTAAATGAAGATGATTTTGTTTTGAGTAGATGAATTTATAATTTGAACATTATAATTTTTTACAGTTTAATTGGGTTGTTTATCAGAAGAATGACATAGATGTGAAGACGATTATAGATTCATACGACAACAAAATATGGCGACGTGTTTGTCCTCTTATATGCTTTGACATTGTGGAGATGCACTGTCCTAATCGAGTGATGCGACAATATAGAAGACGACAATCAATTCCAGGGTCTGCCGTCAACAATGATGATATGCATAATATCACCAGAATAGGACATCGAAACACCGATTGGAGAGATTATCATAGAAATTCAATTGAATTGTGGAATAATAGGCTGAGATATGTTGCTAAAGGGGCGCGACACGGGCGATCGATGCAAACTGACGAAAACTACTTCCAATGGTATAATCGAATAATTGTGCGCACCATATCACCTGCTGTTTCTGTCGTTGGTTTTCAACCATATCCGTACAATACTTTTGTCAGACAATTTAATGTCCAACAAAATTTCAGTACGTCTTCTCCATTTTCATCTCAGTCATCACTCAGGTGGGAGGTGACATGGTTACGCAACCAACTGGGTTTGCAAGAACCTCTACTATTATTCCGTCAACCGAATTGAATGTTGCAGGAACCTCAACTACTCAACTTGGTTTTTTCAGTGATTCAGGGTTTGTTGACTTTTGTTCGTTTGGTCAGCCGGATTTTTAGACTTCGTATTGGACGAACACACAAAGTTTTACGAATATGCTTAATGTTGGTCATCAGCATCTTGTGCATAACACTCGACCACAGAGGAATTTTATTTCACCTATCACTTTTCCAGGTTACTCAAATGAGGAAAATCCTGAATATGTAGGATTGCGTAGAGGGACGAGAAGACGCAATCCACCTGATTGTGGGACCGAGAGCAATTTGTATCATTATAATTATGACGATGATTCTTCAACTTAATTGTAACTATATCAATTCTATTATTGTATCGTTTGCATTGTTGCATCGTATAAATTGTATCATTTCTACAATATATTGATAATAAACGAAAGATAAGTGGAATATCATATGAAAAAAATCATAAGTGCCGACTAAAAACAAAGAAACAAAATTAAACAAACACGTCCACAAGAATTCTTTAACATTTACACGTCTGAACAGAAGAAAGTACACGACCGACAGATAAATGAAAAAAACATAGTTGACGTCTATGTTATCAAATTTGGCGTTCTTCGTTTCGTGATCACCTGCGAAAAATAAATTACAATTAAAGAACCCCAAACTTTAGTACATGCAATGTCTGAATTGTACATTAATAAACAAATAAAAGCATGGGATAACATACCTCATTAAACTTGAATAAGGAATCGTTGATCACGGCTCATCCTCGCCATTCTCTGGTGGTGGCACTCCCGATGCATCCCTTTGCTACTGATAGTCATACTGAAAATGGAACGGAAGAATGAACGACGGAGGTGGAGGGATGGTCCCTGGGTCAACACCCCTGTGGATTAGCATTGTCTGCATCATGTACTCGACATAGGCGAAATGTTCATTGTGGTTCAAGTTAACTTGTTCTTGATGAGCCATGAAGGCAAGAGTCTCATCTACTTTGTCGTTTTGGGACCGTCTACGGGACTGTGGGCGACGTGGGGCGGCGGTGCTCGATCCACCTGTATCTCCCTCATGTGTGGGGAAGTCTAACTGTCGTTTCGTTTACTTCCATTGAAAGTCATCTACACAAATGGGCTTCATGGGTTGCAGCCATTCCTCATCATCATGGAACACAACCCCTGACCTAGCACACAACTCTGATATGATGGTGGGAAAGAAAAGCCTGATGTGTCTATTATGCACGCTCATCATGATTTGAGAATTGATGAGCTTTCCCACAATGATGTTGTAACCCTCTTCTAACGCATATAGCACCACGGCCCGCTCTTTTTGTACTTCACTCTTGTGCGAGACTGACATCATTCTCCTTGCTAGAAACAAATACCAAAGGGCAATATCTGTCGTCAAATATTTCTCATCAAAACAACTGGGTGACCCTCCTACTGGTTTCCAGATCGCCCCAGGATGACAGACTTTATCGATTATCACAGCGTAATCCGGGGCAGCAACCAAAGCCTGGAAGGCGGAATCATCGACCTCGTGCGTTTCTAATAATGCATTAATAGTACCCGAATCAAACGACACAAGTCTACCCCGAACAAAGGCCTTGTCATCCGTCTTCTCCCCCGCATTTACATAAAATTCTTGCACCACCGAGACCACCGCCGCGTTAGGTTGAGCCCCAAATTTTTCCCACCCCCGCCTCTCCAACCCCACAAGAGGCCCTACGTATCGATCTTCCCTTTGCCTATGAAATCCCCGCTCGGTAATTGGGTTTCTATGAATTTTTGCATGTTCATGCCGAGCCCTAGCCATCTCATTCACAAATCTACTTCTATCAAATGAAGAAGAAGAGGAAGAACTAGGATTACCTTTCGATTTCTTAGGAGCCATGGTGATAGGAACTGCAGGTGGTGAAGTGTGTTGAAGAAAATGACAGGAGAATGATAGAAGGGGAAGGGGAATGTAGAACCCGTAACTTAGACCACGTATAAGTCATGCATAATTCTAGTATTTAAATTAAAATGATTTTTATTGCATGAGTATTTAAATTTAATTATTTTACGTAGTAGTTTAACTTTATCATTTCAGTTAATTCAGTGAGGCCGGACTGGAGTTGGAGCTTAGAGATAAAATTTAAGATTCAGAAAACATTCCCAAAATTTATTTTAGCTAGCAAGTAAGTTCATTTAAGTTAAAAAGGGAGTTTAAGGAATTATTTAAGTTACTTGAGGTGAGTAGAAAATAAATTCAATTAAGTTCCATAATTAAGGGGTTAGTTCACTAAATTAATTAAAGGATTAGTGAGGCTTTTAAGGGTTATAAATTTACTAATTAGAAAATAATTCTCCTCCATTTATTAGTGGATTTTTCGGCCACTCATTAGTAGAATAAGCAATTATATGCCAATTCACCTTTGACCCATTCTTTGTCATTTTTAGCATGATAACTTTTTTTTAATTATTAATTAACCTTAATTAATTAAATATTAACCAATATCCTAACCTAGTCTAGCATGAAGAATCGGCCACCCCATTCTAGAATCACCCAACAAATATTTGATATCAACCAACAATTCAAATTTCAAATAGAGGTAGACTTAGTCTTGATTTTGGTTCCCTATATCTTGCAACTATCTCCCTCACTCCCCTAATCATCATTCTCCACCCCTCATCACCGAAAACCAGAGCCATTCCAGTGTAAAAAAACGTGAGCACCATAGCTAGAGGCAAGAGAGAAATCGAGCTAGCAAGGTAGAATAGAAAGCGCTCCACCTCCTCCGCGCCGGATCGTCTCGTTCTTTTCGTTTTTCTTTCAAACGAAACCAGGCATGCATATATTCTTCCTTGACTCTTCAATCAAGTCCTATTATCATTTATTTAACATTACATGATCATCATTTCCATGCAAAAACCGAAACATAGCAAGAAATTTTCAGAAAAACAAAACATGCAGATTTCGGTTTCATGACAAGCTTCACGGGTTGCATTGTTTTGTGGATTTCAGGTAATGGTTCGATTCCAGGCTCCCAAGGCGACTTATAGACATGTAATAGGATGTATTAGGATCACTTTGGTCCATTCATTCGAGCCCCACACCCACTGGAAACAAGAAATGACAGCAGCTCCCCATTCTTGCCATATTGAGTTTCGATTTTTTTTCATGTTGCTGTCAAAGGGAAATGAATCTGATCTTGGCTGCCCCAAGGACCTATAGCCATGGTTGGATCACTTCCCTAGCATGTATAAGACGTGGCTAAGTCGCCATTTTGGTGGCTTGGTCCATGGTGCATCGGTTTTTAAATCAAACGCAAGAACAGCCCCTCCCCTTCTCGGCCCCTTCGTTTTGACAGCATGTGTTGTTTCAATTTTGTGGAGTGGTGTGGATCTTGGTTGGCCTATGGCCCTTAGCCACGGTTCATACCATGCCCCTAGATGTCTAGATCGTGCCATGGTCAATCAAATGGCCACTGGAACGACACGAGACAGCAATCAAAGCCAAACACCTCACGCGCATGCAAAGGTGCTCTCGGGTGAACTTTTCTGATGTTGCTGGTGTGATGCGAATTGTGGCTGGCCTAGGGCCCTTAGCCATGGTTCAAATCATTCCTTGGGATGTTGGTAAGAGTCTCTGGTCGGTGGTTCAAGCCCCAATGGCCATTAGCCTCGCAATCGACGCAAGAAACCAAAGCACAGCTGCTGTATTTCTGGACAGCAACTTGCTGTGACGGTTCAGTGGCTCGTTCGAGTTCTTGGTTGGCTTTTAGCCTATGGCCTTGGACTGGACAGTACCTCATTGAGTTAGGAAGGTCATGTTTTTGGCCGTTCGTGATTCGGATCATTTTTGAGGTCGTACGAGAATTTACGGTGCGATGTGCCAAATTGACTCTCGAAAGAGCGTTTCATGTTTTGGCCTCCATTCACCTAGATTTCGGCCCTCACCATTTTAGGAGCATTATTTGATCATTTTAGACGTATTTTAATCATGACTACATGATGGTTCAGTGTTGGTTCGGGTTGGCTCGGAGTCATGATTTAATACGAAGTCGGTAGGCGTAATTGTCACATTTTTTAAGGTTATTGTATAGTTTGGTCCCATAAATCTATTGCATATTTTTCATGGCATATTTAGGTTGCAGCGAGCCTGGGAGCGATCCAATCCAAGCTGTAAAATGGGTACAGGATATTTAATTCAGTTATTTAATTATATTACGTGCAAAAATACAAATTTTGAGATTTATGCGATATTGCTTGTGGTCACTTTACTATCATGCTTAAGTCCGGTCCCCAGTATCGGCCCGGTCACCAGTTACCGGTCAGTTCAGTTGTTTCACCCAGTACTGTGGCAGTAGTCTGATCAGACGTAAATCCGATCCCCAGTATCGGTCCGGTCACCAGTATCGGTCAGCTCAGTTCAGTTCAGTTCAGGGACCACTTGCGTAGACCATAATCTCACAGAAAATTATTATATGCTATTTCAGTACAGGGCTCCAAGGAGCAAACAGTTTCACTATGATTTTCAGTTCAGCTATGCACGTATTATAATTAATCATGACACGACATTTTACGATATGCCTCATGACATGAAATTTTACTCCCATGCAATTTTACTATATTTACTCGTTATTTACGATATATGCATGTTGAGTCTTTAGACTCACTAGACTTGATTGTTGTAGGTACTGATGATGTCGGGATCGAGGGCGGGGACCAGTGAGCTAGCTCGAGTCGGCAGTAGTGGCACCCGAGGACCTCAGTTTCAGCACTTGCCATTTTGATGCTCAAATATTTTATTAGTTATTGAATACTTTAACTTGTTATTTTGGCAAGTAATAATTTCTTCCGCTGCTGTTTTGAACGTTAAATATTTTATCAGTTTTTGGTATGAATGAGGCACTCCATTTATTTTAAAAGAAAAATTTTAAATTTTCCGCAAATTTTCAAGTAAGGATTTTTAGGCCTCTACATCTGGTATCAGAGCAATGGTTCTGTAAAGGGTTGCACTACTACTGACCGCGAGAAGCTCATGAAGTCACGTCGTCGGTCTGTAAGTTTTACAGTTACGCATTTTATTTAAAGCATGAATTATTTAACAGCATGTTTACATGAAATGTTTTACTTCCAGATTTATGTTATTGTTCAGTACTTAAATTTAAATAAATTATGGAATTATGCATGTTAGTTACGTATGGGTTATGTATGGAACAGTATGCCCCCTAGACGCATTCTCGAGCGCACTATAAATGAGGAGCCTCGCCAGGAGGACAGGGAGGAGCAGAGGCAGGAGAGAGACTTACCACCTCCACCACCACCGGACATGAATGCCCAGATGCTAGCTGGGATGACTCGGTTCTTCGCGCAGTTTGCGGAGAACAATGCTGTGGCGACCAGGCCGACAGAGCCTGAGGCAGTATACGAGAGATTCATGAAGATGCGTCCAAAGGAGTTTTCTGGGACGACGGACCCCATGGTTGCCGAGGGCTGGATCAAGTCCCTCGAGGTTATTTTCGAGTTCATGGAGCTTGGAGATGCAGATCGAGTTCGTTGTGCCTCTTATCTGTTCGGAGGAGATGCCCGCTTATGGTGGGAAGGAGCTTCAGTAGCCCTTAACTTGGCTACCCTGTCATGGACACGTTTCACGGAGGTATTCTACTCCAAGTATTTTACGGATGAGGTGCGCACCCGATTGACCACGGAGTTTATGAGCCTTAGACAGGGGGATCTGACGGTTACGGAGTTCATCCGTAAGTTCGAGAGGGGTTGTCACTTTGTGCCCTTGATCGCGAACGATGCTAAAGCCAAGTTGATGCATTTCTTGGTGGGTTTACGGCCGATCTTGCGCCGTGATGTTAGGGTGTCTGACCCTACTACTTACGAGGTCGCCGTCTCCAGAGCTCTGGCCGCAGAGCAGGACCAGCGAGATATAGAGAGGGATCGCTTGGGAAAGCGACCAGTTCAGATACCACACCGCCGTCCTCCTCCTCAGCAGCACCAGCATCAGCATAAGAGGCCGTATCACGGCCCGCCCAGGAACAGAGGAGGACCTCAGCAGGAGCAGCAGCAGCAGCAGCAGCAGGGACGTGTCGTCCCGAGGACCTTTGAGCACCCAGTCTGTCCCAAGTGCTCACGCCGTCATCCGGGAGCATGCATGTTTGGCTCAGGGAAATGTTTTAAGTGTGGCAGCACGGACCACATGCTACGGCAGTGCCCCCGGAAGAATCTGCCTACCCAAGGCAGAGTTTTTGCTCTCCATGCTGCGGAGACGAACCCTGACACCATGCTGATGACAGGTACCTTACAGCTTTAAGTTACATTTGCATTCCAATGTTTTGGGAATCGGGATTAAGATTTTGAACTTAGAATTGCGATAGGATTGCATGCTCTACTCAGTATTATTTTCGGGATTTAGTTAGAAGAACTGTGACCTTTGCATGTCTATAAGCTTAGCTCTTGTGATTATTTGGGTTCAGCTTAGTGTTCCGAACTTTCAGGGAGAATTTTCATAGCTGGCTCAGCTACCAAAGCCCTGATAGATTCAGGGGCTACCCACTCATTTATTTCAGAGGTCTTTGCAAACTTTCTCAAAGTTAAGACCATCGGGCTAGATGTAGCCTATTCGGTGTCATTGCCTTCGGGAGAGGAGATAACCGCCACCAGCGTGATCCGAGACATAGACCTTGAGCTGCATGGAAATCTTGTTTATGCGGATCTCATCTTATTGCCGATGCCAGAGTTTGACATCATTCTGGGGATGGACTGGCTATCGCGGAACAGAGTTTTGATCGACTTTCAGCGGAGATCCATTCTAGTTCGACCGCCTGGGATGACTCAGTTCTTATTTGAGCCGGACAGGTACTTTCCTTTACCGCGCATTATTCCATATGTTCAGGCTAGAAAGCTCATGCATAGAGGGTGTCGGGCATTTTTAGCAACTTTTATATCTGTCCCCGAGGCACCCAGTCAGTCAGCCTCAGATGTTCCGATTGTTAGAGACTTCGTAGACGTTTTCCCTGAGGACGTCTCTGGTGTTCCACCTGAGAGAGAGGTGGAGTTTTCCATCGAGCTTATGCCAGGTACGGCTCCGATCTCAAAAGCGCCGTATCGACTAGCCCCGACAGAGATGGCAGAGCTTAAGAAGCAGATTCAGGAACTTCTTGACAAGGAGTTCATTCGCCCTAGTTTCTCACCTTGGGGCGCGCCAGTCTTGTTTGTTAAGAAGAAGGATGGCTCGATGAGGCTTTGTATTGACTATCGGGAGTTGAACAGGGTTACAGTGAAGAATAAATACCCACTTCCGAGGATTGAGGATCTGTTTGACCAGTTGCAGGGAGCTTCGATTTTCTCTAAGATAGATCTGCGTTCCGGTTATCACCAGTTGAGAGTGAGAGATGCTGATGTTTCGAAGACAGCTTTCAGGACTCGTTATGGCCACTACGAGTTCCTTGTGATGCCGTTCGGTTTGACGAATGCGCCAGCGATCTTCATGGATCTCATGAATCGCGTATTTCAGCCGTACCTCGATCAGTTCGTGATAGTATTCATAGACGACATCCTCGTCTACTCCAAGAATCGGGAGGATCACAGCAGGCATCTGACTACAGTGTTGCAGACATTGCAGAAGCACAAACTATTCGCAAAGTTCAGTAAATGCGAATTCTGGTTGGAGAAGGTGGCGTTCTTAGGCCACATTGTTTCTAGCAGTGGCATTGAGGTGGACCCAGCGAAAGTTGCAGCAGTCAGAGATTGGGTAGTGCCTCAGAATGCATCCGAGATCCGCAGTTTTCTTGGCCTAGCAGGATATTACCGGAAGTTCATCAAGGGATTCTCCTCGATTGCAGTTCCACTCACAGCACTGACAAAGAAGAATGTGAAATTTGTTTGGAGCGAGGAGTGTCAGAAGAGCTTCGACACTTTGAAGCAAGCTCTTATCTCAGCACCAGTTTTGGCCATGCCGTCAGGGCCCGGTGAGTTTGTTCTGTATACCGATGCTTCGAAGCTCGGTCTTGGCGCCGTATTGATGCAGCATGGGAAGGTGATAGCTTATGCTTCTAGACAGCTGAAAACTCATGAGAAGAACTACCCTACCCATGATTTAGAGTTGGCCGCCGTAGTTTTTGCCTTGAAGATTTGGAGGCACTATCTGTATGGAGAGAAGTGCCAGATCTTTACCGACCACAAGAGCCTCAAGTATTTCTTTACGCAGAAGGAGCTGAACATGCGTCAGAGGCGTTGGTTGGAGCTTGTGAAAGACTACGATTGTGACATTAGCTACCACCCGGGTAAGGCTAATGTAGTTGCAGATGCACTGAGCAGAAAAGTTGCAGTGATGGCTCATTTGGCAGTTTCGAGACCTCTTCAGTTTGAGATGCAGAGGTTTGATCTTGAGACTTATCCTCGAGGTAGAGTTCCCCGTCTATCTACCTTGACCATTCAGTCTTCCCTTCTTGACCGTATTCGCAGTGGTCAGGCAGCAGATGAGCAGTTGGCCAAGTGGAAGCAGAGAGATGAGGCCAAGGGCAGTGTTTTGTATTCAGTCAGCGACGGCATACTGAGATACCGAGACAGGATATGGGTTCCTAGCAGTGATTCTATCCGAGCAGACATCTTATCAGAGGCCCATATGTCGCCGTACTCTATTCATCCAGGGAGTACGAAGATGTACAAAGATCTACAGCTATTGTATTGGTGGCCTGGGATGAAGAAAGACATCAGACGATTTGTATCCGAGTGTCTGACTTGCCAGTTAGTGAAGGCCGAGCATCAGAGACCAGCAGGTTTGCTCAAGCCTCTTCCTATTCCCGAGTGGAAGTGGGAGAACGTTACCATGGATTTTGTGACAGGATTGCCGAAGTCAGCCAGAGGATCGAATGCTATCTGGGTGATTGTAGATCGTCTTACCAAATCAGCGCACTTCTTGCCTATTAAGACGACTTTCACTATGGTTCAGTATGCGGAGTTGTATATCCGAGAGATAGTCCGACTTCACGGCATTCCAGTTTCTATCGTGTCTGACAGAGATCCCCGATTTACTTCCTCGTTTTGGAAGAGTTTGCATTCGACCATGGGTACGAAGTTGCTGTTTAGCACAGCTTTCCATCCGCAGACAGATGGGCAGTCAGAGCGAGTTATTCAGATCTTGGAGGATCTTCTCCGTGCTTGCGTCATTGACTTCTCAGGGAGTTGGGAGTCGAACTTGCCATTGGTTGAGTTCACCTACAACAACAGCTTCCAGTCTTCTATTGGTATGGCTCCGTATGAAGCACTATATGGTCGCAAGTGCAGATCTCCTGTTCATTGGGATGAAGTAGGAGAGAGAGCAGAGTTGGGTCCAGAGATTATACAGCAGACTGTCGATGTAGTAGCCCGGATCCGTGATAGGATGAGGACTGCTCAGAGTCGACAGAAGAGTTATGCCGATCAGCGGAGGAGAGATTTAGAGTTTGCAGTGGGCGATCATGTTTTTGTGAAGGTGGCACCCATGAAGGGTGTCATGAGATTCGGGAAGAAAGGGAAGCTCAGTCCGAGATTTATTGGACCGTTTGAGATCCTCGACAGAGTTGGGACGCTAGCCTATCGTGTGGCTCTTCCGCCGAATCTGGCCGGAGTACACAATGTCTTTCACGTCTCTATGCTGAGGAAGTACATGGCGAATCCTTCGCATGTCTTAAACTTCGAGCCGTTGCAGCTTACTCCGAACCTATCTTATGAGGAGAGACCAGTTCAGATCTTAGACAGGCAGGAGAAGAAGCTTCGGAACAAGCTGGTTAGGCGAGTCAAAGTCAAATGGCTCAACCATTCAGAGGAGGAAGCTACGTGGGAATCTGAGCCAGAGATGAGGAGTCGATACCCTGAGTTATTCGGTGAGTTTTAATTTCGAGGACGAAATTTCTTTTAAGGGGGGAAGGATTGTAGAACCCGTAACTTAGACTACGTATAAGTCATGCATAATTCTAGTATTTAAATTAAAATGATATTTATTGCATGAGTATTTAAAGTTAATTATTTCATGCAGCAGTTTGATTTTTATCATTTCAGTTATTTCAGTGAGGCCGGACTGGAGTTGGAGTTTAGAGATAAAATTTAAGATTCAGAAAACATTCCCAAAATTTATTTTAGCTAGCAAGTAAGTTCATTTAAGTTAAAAAGGGAGTTTAAGGAATTATTTAAGTTACTTGAGGTGAGTAGAAAATAAATTCAATTAAGTTCCATAATTAAGGGGTTAGTTCACTAAATTAATTAAAGGATTAGTGAGGCTTTTAAGGGTTATAAATTTACTAATTAGAAAATAATTCTCCTCCATTTATTAGTGGATTTTTCGGCCACTCATTAGTAGAATAAGCAATTATATGCCAATTCACCTTTGACCCATTCTTTGTCATTTTTAGCATGATAACTTTTTTTTAATTATTAATCACCCTTAATTAATTAATTAATAACCAACATCCTAGCCTTGTAAAACATGTAGGATTCGGTCATTTGCATCTAACAAAACACCCAACAAATATTTGATATCAAACCAAAATTCAAAATTCAAAAAGAGTAGACTTGGTCTTGATATTTGTTCCCTATATTTTGCACCCATTCCCTCACTCCCCTAACCAATATTATTCCACCCTCTCCACCGAAATTCAGAGCCATTTCAGAGCCATAAAACCGTGAGGTTCATAGCTCAAAAGAAGAGAGAAAATCGAGTAGCAAGCAAGAAAAGAAAACGCTCCACCTCCTCCGCGCCGGATCGTCTCGTTCTTTTCGTTTTTCTTTCAAACGAAACCAGGCATGCATATATTTTTCCTTGACTCTTCAATCAAGTCGTATTATGTTTTTTAAACCTTACATGATCATGTTTTAATTGCCAAAAACCGAAATATATCATGAACATTTCGAAAATAAAGATGCAGATTTTTTTTGAGTTTCATGACAAGCTTCACGGTTTGCTTTGTTTTGTGGGTTTCAGGTATTGGTTCGATTCCAGGCTCCTAAGGCGACATCTAGACATGTAATAGGATGCATAAGGACCATGTTGGTCTATTCATTTAAACTCATGTACGCTGGAGATCAAGAAAATGACAGCAACTCCCCATTGCTCTCCATTTGTGTTTCGAAAATTCAGTTGCTGTCAAAAGGGAAATGAAACTGATCATGGCTGCCCCAAGGCCTATAGCCATGGTTAGATCACTTCCCTAGCATGTCTAAGACGTGACTAAGTTGCCCTTTTGGTGGCTTGGTCCCTGGTTAATCGGTTTTTACAAAATACTCAAGAACAGCCCCTGCACCCTTCGGCTTATCATTTTTGACAGCATGTGTGTTTCGACTTTTGTGGAATGGTGTGGATCTTGGTTGGCCTATGGCCCTTAGCCACGGTTCATACCATGCCCCTAGATGTCTAGATCGTGTCTTGGTCAATTAAATGGCCACTCGAACGATCGGTGACAGCTAAACAAGAACAATGCCCCGACGCGCAGAATTGGTTCTCGGTTGGAACGTTTCGGTTGTTGCTGGTGTGATGCGAATTGTGGCTGGCCTAGGGCCCTTAGCCATGGTTCAAATCATTCCTTGGGATGTTGTTGAGAGGCTCTGGTCGGTGGTTCAAGCCCCAATGGCCAAAAGTCTTGCAAACGACGCAAGGAATCAAGACGCTGCTGCTGTATTTTTTTTTGACAGCAAGCGACGTCGCGGTTCAGAGGCGTGTTCCGGGTTCTTGGTTGGCTTTTAGCCCATGGCCTTGGACTGGACAGTACCTCATCGAGTTAGGAAGGTCATGTTTTTGGCCGTTCGTGATTCGGATCATTTTTGAGGTCGTACGAGAATTTACGGTGCGATGTGCCAAATTGACTCTCGAAAGAGCGTTTCATGTTTTGGCCTCCATTCACCTAGATTTCGGCCCTCACCATTTTAGGAGCATTATTTGATCATTTTAGACGTATTTTAATCATGACTACATGATGGTTCAGTGTTGGTTCGGGTTGGCTCGGAGTCATGATTTAATACGAAGTCGGTAGGCGTAATTGTCACATTTTTGAAGGTTATTGTATAGTTTGGTCCCATAAATCTATTGCATATTTTTCATGGCATATTTAGGTTGCAGCGAGCCTGGGAGCGATCCAATCCAAGCAGTAAAATGGGTACAGGATATTTAATTCAGTTATTTAATTATATTACGTGCAAAAATACAAATTTTGAGATTTATGCGATATTGCTTGTGGTCACTTTACTATCATGCTTAAGTCCGGTCCCCAGTATCGGCCCGGTCACCAGTTACCGGTCAGTTCAGTTGTTTCACCCAGTACTGTGGCAGTAGTCTGATCAGACGTAAATCCGATCCCCAGTATCGGTCCGGTCACCAGTATCGGTCAGCTCAGTTCAGTTCAGTTCAGGGACCACTTGCGTAGACCATAATCTCACAGAAAATTATTATATGCTATTTCAGTACAGGGCTCCAAGGAGCAAACAGTTTCACTATGATTTTCAGTTCAGCTATGCACGTATTATAATTAATCATGACACGACATTTTACGATATGCCTCATGACATGAAATTTTACTCCCATGCAATTTTACTATATTTACTCGTTATTTACGATATATGCATGTTGAGTCTTTAGACTCACTAGACTTGATTGTTGTAGGTAATGATGATGTCGGGATCGAGGGCGGGGACCAGTGAGCTAGCTCGAGTCGGCAGTAGTGGCACCCGAGGACCTCAGTTTCAGCACTTGCCATTTTGATGCTCAAATATTTTATTAGTTATTGAATACTTTAACTTGTTATTTTGGCAAGTAATAATTTCTTCCGCTGCTGTTTTGAACGTTAAATATTTTATCAGTTTTTGGTATGAATGAGGCACTCCATTTATTTTAAAAGAAAAATTTTAAATTTTCCGCAAATTTTCAAGTAAGGATTTTTAGGCCTCTACAGGGAATTTGTATTGAGAGATTATAGATAAGGGGATTTGAGAAAGGGGAATTTTGAGTTAGGGATTTGAGAGAAAAGGGGAAGGGGAAATTGTGTGTAGATAAGGTG
This sequence comes from Primulina huaijiensis, assembly GCF_012295235.1. Lineage (NCBI taxonomy): Eukaryota > Viridiplantae > Streptophyta > Magnoliopsida > Lamiales > Gesneriaceae > Primulina > Primulina huaijiensis. Next base: position 11,198,920 of record NC_133308.1, on the reverse strand, counting down.
GGAGGGGAAATAAGGTGGAGAGATGGGAATGGGAGGGGAGATGGGGGAGCCGCTCGCGCTCGAGCGGTAAATAATTATCGCTCGAGCGCGAGCGGTGAAAGAATACCGCTCGAGCGCGGTTTCCAGCCCATCTCGCGCCCGAGCGGTAATATGTTATTGCATGGGCGCAGCACGGAGCGGAAATATTTTCCAGTCACGCCCGAATGATTATTCGCCTTATTATTTTTTTAAGTAAATATTTGAAAACAATTCAGCAAGTAAAATTAAAAGCATAAAAAAAATTTACAGAAATTTATTCTTAGTTAACATATCAAGCGTTATTAAATCATAACAAAAGACTTCATCAATGTTGGTCTCTCTCTGGAAACCGCTGTGTCCATCTCATTTTCGCAATCGAGTTGTTTTGTCTCTACCAACTTTTCTTCTTTCACGTCAAACAGGGTTGTGGTGCAACTCGAAAGTTGGAGGATCCAAGTATCGCTCATCTGCAAGAGGTTGAAATCTTCCCCCGTACGTTGCTAAGTATTCAGATATGTTATACCAGGGCTGCACAAGTGTCGTTGGATCCAAAGAGTGCCACTTAGCGGGGCAAATAGCATGGGAACATGGGATGCCAAAAATCGTTCATTTAACACATGAACAATCACTCGTTGATATCTTCACGACATGCATATGTTGGCCACGACTTGGTCTTCCTACAGTTGCGACCGAAGCAGTTTGCTCACGTATATCGTACTTGGCAACACGATGTTCACTAGATTTTCTCGCCCATTTCTCATACTTCCGACATGCGTAATCTGACCACAGCTGATTTTCCTGAACCATGCGATCACCTCTTGTCATACGTTCAATGAAATATTGTACGCACCTCAGAAGTGTCAAGTGTACTATGGCAGATATATGAAGTCTACGCGTATCCTTCAACACACTGTTCAAACACTCCGACATATTGTGTTCCCGCCGCCCAGCATAAATCTTTCAAATACACGTCTTTGAATTTGGCGTTAAATTTTGAACACACATGTCTCAAACAAAAACGATGCACACCGTAAGGAGGTTGAAAATATGGTAGATCTCCAATAGCGCGCACGATTCCCTTATGCCTATCAGAAATAAGACACACACCATTTTCACCACGAACAACATGTCTTCCTAGGTGCTCCAAGAACCATTTCCAAGAATCTGTTGTTTTTTCGTCCACAATAGCAAACGCTAGCGGTAGAACCTGATTGTTCGCATCCAGAGTGACACCGATCAACATTTTGTGTTTGTATTTGGTATACAAGTGTGTACCATCGACACTTATTATTTTCCGACAATGCCGAAACCCATCAACACACAGTTTGAATGCCCAGAAAACATAGTTCAGTGTCTTACTCATTTCAGTGTTCGCTCTGAGATGCTTCCACTCTACAGCTGTTCTCGGATTATATTTGGACAAAGCACGCATATATTTGGGAAGTAATTGAACGGAGCTCTCCCAAGTACCATAAGCAATTTCCATAGCACGTTTCAAACTTAGCCAAGCCTTCGTGTACGAGATTTGATATCCATATTTATCTTTCACATTTTCGATTAAATACTTAATCTCGTACGCAGGATCACAATGAACAACCCCAGTAGCGTATGTACCACCATTTCACTGTTCAAATTCTTATGGTCTATACCAACAAAGGTAGATACACATGTGTGAGATCCGCCATATTTTGTTATTTTCCAATACCCAGGGCCTTCAAAGAAGCGCGAAGTCCCCATCGACAAATGACCGTAGAAGAATTGTTTTTACAACGTAACTTCCACAAACTGCATGTGCTTTCCACGACACGGTACTCATGCCTGACAACTCTGACTGAATAATCCTTCACAGATGCAATAAGATCATTCTTATCTTTAAATAACATATTAACACATAATTCACCTCTATCCGGATAGTAATAGCTTGATTGCACTCAAGAAGCTACATCGACAGAATCGGGAGGCTCTTCCCCAAAAAATTTATTGAAAAATGATGGCATTTCAGAAGTGTTTGAAAGAAATGGTACGGTCTGCCTCTGTAATGTGTCAAGAGGTGGTTGTCGAGATGATCTCCCCTCATCAGGATTTGTACAAGTATTCACTTCATCATCAGCATTCGATTCTTCTTCTTCAGACTCCTTGTATGATATATCAGGTTCAGAATCAGTCCTCCAAATATCATCATTATTGGCCTGATCCGGACAATGAGCACTCGTATCTAATGTTGGATTCGGCCAATATGGAACATGATTTTGTTCCGACGAGACATTGATATATTGATCCCAAGACCCACTTACATCATCGAAACTCATATTACCGATTCCTTCAGTAACCTGTGGAACATAAGATTCTTGCTCCTGAAAACCACCATATGTAGAAGTACCGGGTTGGTTATTTAAACCAGAATCGGGTGCATGTCGAACGTAGGATTCAGGATCATTAAATCCAACATGATGCTCAATTGAATTTTCTTCCACGTATAAATGCAACATATGCATATTGTCACATTGCATTATAAACTGTAAAGAATCATCATCAACGAGATTGACTTGAATTTCATGCCAAGATGATCTCTCCATGAATGAATATTTTGTTGACAACTTCAAAGAAAAATTTGTTGGATCGATTCCTAACATTTTATGCTCAACTTCAACCAACTCCAACAAATTAATAGACCGTAATACTCGTATCGGTCTAACAAATAGAATGCTATATTCAAATGATCCATTATCGATAACCACATGACCATCAAAATATAAGAGTATATCGATGTTAGACATTTTGCCAATGAAATTTGAGAGAAAATTATATTCAAGAAGAAATTGATAACTCAATTGTCTAATATATGATCGTTTATATAGAATAAAAAAGTTCAATACTGTTTACAGTACAATTATTTAACTTCACGTGAACTTCTGAATATTCACGTGAAGCCTTCAGAAAAGAAAAACGAATGGAGAGGAAAAAGAGAAAAAAAAAGAAGATATTTACAGAGTCCGTGCTTCGTAAGCACGGACCGGTGCTCCACGTGGGAGCGTCCGCGCTTACACTAAGCGCGGACGCTCCAACGTGGAGCACAATCCATGTCGTAAAATTGAAAATATATTTTTTTAAAATTATTTTTGAAAATAATTTTAAAAATTAAATTATTTTTAAAAAAAACCCTCGAGAGGATAACTCCTTGGTTATGATTGTACACCATTAGTTCTTATGACCCGGGACAACAACGAGGCTTTATATGCTAGGGTGTGCTTTGACTCGTTTAATGACTCCAGGAAGGTCATCAGGTAGCAAGATCGAGTACAGTTGCAAAACATGTAGGAGCCAGTGCATTGTAGCCAGTGCAAAACGACAACTACTCGTTTTCTTAAAACGTACTATAAATTTTTTTTCTTCCTTAATCTTCATGATTTGAAATATACAATTAAAATGCCTTAATACCATTTTTAAAATAAAACATCCAACTAACATTTAAAAATCCAAAGGAAAATAGTTTGAATCATAAAATCATCCCACGTTTTACCAAACCTAAAAGCATTATTTGAAAAGTATAGCTCATACTATAACCTCTCAAAAACCTCTCAAAAACATAAATAAAAATTCGTATAAATCTCTTTTACATTACTTAAAATCATAAATCATAACTAGTGCGGAAAACTAGCGTTGGTCCTCGGGTTATGTGCACCTTTTTAGTCCAGCAAAGTCAACCATCAAGAGCTCCAATATCATAATCTCCTGCATCAATCACACCTAGTGAGTCTAAAGACTCAACACACTATAATCTTGATAACAAGTACTACATATATAAATCACACGCAACAGTGAAAATACTTGTACGTAAAATATTATTTTCATAAGGATGCATAAACTTTAAACAATAACATTTTCATAAGGATGCATAAACTTTAAACAATAACATTTTCGTAAACATTTTCATAATGCATAAACATTTTCATATCATCATAAACATATTCGTATTCGTATCCATATTCATATTCGTTTTTGTTAAATTCAGATCGTTAATTGTGACTCGTATTCGTATTTGTATCACGTATTCGTATTGAGCGATGGATCCATCTACATGTAACCACAGTACTGGGCGGCGGGGACATCAGCGACACTCTCACCCGTCAACTGAGTCTTGACCTACGTATTAACATATCATCGTATTCGTATCAATGGAAATACGATCGTCGGGCTCCCACTTGGACCTTCTCCCTCACGATATCTCCAACATATCATATTATTAGTCACAATTACTTCACTTCCTTCAACGTTTTGTATTCTCATCACTTTATAAAAATTAAATATACATATAACGTTTTTCTTTTAAATCAAGCATGCAACATATCTTTTAACGTTATCGTTTCATCGTAAAAACCCATAAACTTTTAAAATAAATGTTTTAACATATAAAAATTCATAAACATTTTAAAATAAAAGTTTTAACATCATAAAATCCATAAACATTTAAAATAAATATTTTAATATATTAAATCATTAAAATCCATTAACATAAACATTTTAACAAATTAAATTCATAAACATTTAAAATACATATTTTAACATATGAAAATTCATAAACATCTAAAATGAACATTTTAACATATAAAAATTCATAAACATTTAAAATAATCATATTAGTATATAAAACAGCATTCAGGACACTGCCATGACGTTTACTAATTTTCGGGTGTAAAATTACCGTTTTACCCTATACATAAAATTTCACTTTTTTGACATTTTCTTAATTTTATTGACTATAAAATATCTCAAATAATTATTTAAGCTTAAATCTAATTTTCCATAATTTTATTAACCTTAAATCTATGCTTTTCAATTAATTATTTAATTAACGTTTCGTGAGACGATTAAATCCCGAATAAATCCGAAACTCATCATTTTGATCCCAAATTTTAAGCATAACATTTTTATTATTTATTTTACCCTTGTGAGCCATGAACCACCACCGTGGACCCATGGTTCCAATTTTAGTTCTTTAATTCGAAATATTGACACATATACGAACCACCCGAGCCATCTCTCAATTTACTCAAACCATGGTAGAGCCACCTCGAGCCAAACCCGAGTCAACCAACCTAGGCACCCTCTTGACCAAGCCCAGCCCAAAGAACCAGCCCCTAAGTCGCTCAAACTCGCCTGGAAACTGACCCAAGTTCTGCATGTGTGCGTGCGTGAGTCTCCTTGCATATCTAGGACTCCTAACCCAACTAGGACTCTTCTAACCCTTAACCACTTGACCCCTCATGACCTTAACCATCATTGGACCACACCTAGACCCTACTCAGACCAGCCCAATCCCCTGAACCCAAGCATGATGCGCTGCAAGCTTGCTGCCATGAGAAGCCAAGCTGCGCGCATGTGCTCTTCCCATGTTCCTCGAGCCAACAGCCAACCCAGCTGCACCAGCCCCTAGCCCAGCCCTTACCCATATTCCTTAGACCCTATTGGACCCACCTGGCTCGCCCCTAGCCATGCTGCCCTCTCTCCCGAACCACAGCAGCCGCAAGCAAGCTTGGGGGAGAGTCCTAGTTCACTAGGACTCTTCCTTACCCACTCCCAAGCACCTAACCGCCCCAGGACCCAACCCAGACCAAGACCACGACAACCACTGACCCTGAAGCAGCCCTAGATGAGCCCCCACGGCCCATTGACAGCAGCCGCTCCTTGAACCTTTGAACAACCAAACAAAAAATCACGTTTCTTCCCTTCTCTTCACTACGGTTTTCCCGCTTGTTTGTTTACGTATGCTGTGATTAAATTGCTTCCTAGGACCCTTTAAAACGTGTAAAAATCACACAATTTCAACCCCTAATCATGGAAACCCCTTAAGAACATATAAATCATGTTTTTGGTTCAAAACCCAAGCTTTAAAAATTAATGTTTGCATAAAAACGAAAATAGTAAAAGTGCATCTTGTTTTTCCATGAAATTAATGATCATAAAAATACTAGGTGTGATAGGAGTGAAGGAAAGAGTATGGCGTGCCTTTGCGTATTTTACGCACGAATAAACGTCGACGATTGAAGAACGGTGACACAAAGATCCTTGACTTGAAAATTTGAAGAACTCGATGCTTTTCTTTCAATTTGATTGTGTGTGCCGTGTGCTTTGCTTGGAAGAAAGTGTTTGAGTTGTGTTGGGGAAGTGGGCGTGGGTTTATGGCATGGGGTAGGGCAGGTTATGTACTTTAAATATTAAATAAATCCTAACCAAACACTAATTACTAGCTTAGGCTCATTAACAATGTCAATTAGGCCCATTGAGCACATGAGTGTTTAATTAAAATATTTTGTTTAATAAAGTTTGTGAATTTATTATATGGGTTACCAATACGTTCGTATTTTTGTTGAAAAATCAACACCGATAAAAATTACGTCCGGCGTATAAATCACATCGAAACTCCTTATTTCTAAGAATAACAAAAAGCATCAATCATATTTCAAATAATTAAAAACAATTAACCAATAAAATTTTTTTCTATTTTTCAACCATCGGTCTTCGTTCCTCGATCGTAACTCGAATAACCTTTAAAAATACATTTTAATGCAACCATGAAGGAAAACATATTTTAAACATGTCAACATGCACAACATAATTAATTTATACAATTAAAACAATTAATTGAAATACACAAGGAATTTAATAACTTGTATGCACGTGGTTTACGTGGACCTTAGAATTTTTGGGGCATTACAGTGTAGGGGTGTCAAAATCAGACACGACCCACCAACTCGACACGGTTCGGGTCAGATCGGGTTGGACCTGATAGCTGACCCGAAAAAAATGATCAGGTTGAGTTGGGTTCGGGTTGACCCGAAAATTTTATTTTTTTAAAAAAATTTAATTAATAAATATTGCTTACATTTTTTATATATTGTATGCCTGAAAATATATTTATTGTATATTTATATTATAAATTTTCATAATTTAATATTTATTTTGAACATTTTTATTTTTAAAACAATTGTTTATTTGATTTAGTAAATATATTTTATTTTTTTACAATTAGACTTTCAAATTTAAATATTATTATGTGTTTAAATTAAAATATTATTATTGTTTTGAATTTTATTTAATTTTCTTTATAAAAAATTCAAAATCGGGTTATACAGGTTGATCGGGTTGATCTGATTGGTTCGAGTTCGGGTTAGGGTTGAGAGTTTTCGGGTTCGCTCGGGTTCGGGTTGAGCAATTTTTGAATATTACTATTGCTTAACCCGACCCAACCCACCCGAATTGACACCCCTATTACAGTGGATATCCTATGTGATCTAACGAAATAATAGTGCATGAAATATATGGCCCGAGTGTGAGATGCACATTAGAGAAAGAGTTCTCTAGTTGTACATGCGATGACACTATTAATGTTTCACGATTGTATCACATAGCTATCGAATTAATATGCAACCCTCGGTGAACCAATGGTTGCAGATTCGATCGGGATATATGAGATGAAGGGACTATACTGTATGTTAATAATAACCGACTGGTTCTTACAGGCACTATCAGTGATACCTAGGGAATCATAGGGCGACGCTACTAGACGCTCTTACCATTATTCGATGGGTTTAATCAAGAAATAGTTTCTGACATTCTCATGATCAAATATTGGTGCATGGAATGTGGGCAAATTAGGGTAAGCCAGAATAAAGGAAATTGTCCTGAATCACAAAGAATTGTGAACTCACGGCTAGCTGTATCTCTGATTTATTTAGGATCACACAAGCACTGGTTTACTTGTTTCCATTGAGATAATAAATTCAATGAGTTGAATTTATAAGAAATAATTTTGATATGATCAATCGATAAGCTTATAAATAAAGTTTATAAAAGCTTATAGAAATTTTGAGAGCTTGACTGCTAAAGACAGTCAAAGGAATTGCACCTGCCTTATTTAGACAGCATGCCCCCCACTGCCCGATACGATCGGGCAGCGGCCAGGCAGCGCGGGCTGGTGCCCGATAAAGTCTCGAGCATCGTACTGGGTAATGAGCTTGAATTGTTTGGGCTTAGGGTGCGATTTTCTAATTTTTAAAAATTTTGGACGAAATTGATATTTTATGAAAATTCGTCCAATTTTTCTTTTGAAATTAATTTTTGAAAAATTAATAATTTTCTTGTAAAATAAATAATTAGAATATAATTTTAATTATTTATGATAAAAATGAGTTTTACAAAGAAATCAATTTTTATTGAATTAATTGGAAATTAAATAAATGTGTTTATTTAATTTATTAAATTCTTTAATAATTGTGGTGGTTAGTAATAAAATTATTAGATGCATGATTTAATCAATTAATTAAATTTGTTTAATTAATTAATGTAATATGTGATATTAAATGCATGAAGGATGATCGAGAGATTTGACCAATGTGTTAGGTGTATGTTATGATATTTTACTGTTTTATTCATTTTATTAATATTTGATATTATTAAAGTGGCCTGATTTATGGTCCGTTCCCACCTCATGAGATGTATTCCTTATGTGCCATGACTATTTAAATGTAATTATTAGAAATAGTGGGAGATCAAAACTGGAAGATGGTGGGCCCGATGCACAAGATGAAGACATGTAAAATATTGGAAGCTCTTGTAATAAGTTGCATTTGCATCCCTGAATTCACCTAGGTTTTGGACCTGGATCCATGTCTGGCTCACATGGATCTAATAGTGTTGGCGATTATCATTATTTATTTATTGTTGAATGTCATATTATGATATATGCGGTATATAGTAGTATGCATGTATATATTATTAAATAATATAGTTGCATGAATCCGACAAACATAAAAAATGGCATGCGATTTTAAATTAAAATGATGAGACAATTTTAAAATTAAAATCTCTCATTTTCAATAAGATTCAAAATTTATATCAAACTACAAAAGTTAAAATTAAAAGAGTTTAATTTATTCTTGCCTTCCATCAACCGTGGTTGCATGTTGAACGCTACCCGCGGACAGTGTCTGCTCATATTATTGAGAAGGCCTGGACGACGGAAAGCTGTGACTTTCACCGGGCATATGATGTGAATTGAGTGGAACTCTCATGACTTCGGCTCATTTTATTGAGGGAACTCATGGCGATCGTCCACTACAATTCAATATTGATGGGTCGGTTAGAGACGTGAAAATAAACGACGTCATATTATTGGGTCCTTAGTAAACGTGATGCGAAACACGCGGAGGTTGCATAGGAATGCAATTGGATTCTACCTTTTAGAAATTATGATTGGCTGATATTATTCGGGATCATAATTGTCTAATGGGGCTCTACGTGCCCACTAAGGAAATGTGATTTTCTTTTTCATCAGAGGGTGGTGGAAATGTCAAAATAGTGGGAGGAAAATTTATAAAATAAAAATTCATATTTTATATCTTAAAATTATTTTAAAATAATCAACAACCATTATTCTGTTTCTATATCATTATATTTTCAATTTCGTCACGTAATCCATTTATGTTATTAACAAGCTAACCGAATCTCATTTTCAAGACTGGCTGGAAAACATGTTCTAAATTCGGAGAAAATGACATACACATTAATGTCAGCCTTGCTGAACTGACAAGGCATGCAAGATGGCGAGACCATAGTGTGCAAGTTAAAGTGTAATATAATCGCTTCTATGTCAAATGAACTGTAGGGACAGTTTGAGGAAATGTTGAATGCTGCTGACATTCGAATACACATGCAAGAGTTGCATGTTGAATGAAACTCGTACAACGATGTACACCACTTTTAAAAGCTCATGACTACACGCATACAAGATGGGGCTCTGGCCCATGAGCGTGGTGTACATATGATTGAGTTTATTGAGAAATTGGTGAGCTTGGAATATGTGATTCCTAATGAGTTAGTTCATGACATCATTTTGTTGTCATTCTCTTCCTCATTTGACGGGTTTATGGTGAACTTCAATTTGAATAAGATTGATGATAGCCTTGAAGAGCTAGTGAAAATGCTTATGACTTTTGAAGCCACCATAAAATAGGAAATTGATGTTTTCTAATTGGGCTTCTTGTCAGGAACGAAAAATGGCCCACAAGGTAAAGGAAATAAATGTTCTGCCCCTCACAAGGAAAAAAAACCCAATAAGAGGCAAACTCTGAAGGACACTTAAAGGGCCCAGAAAGCCCGATAAGTCGGAACATATTTGTTTCACTGCAAGAAAAAATGGACAAAAGAAATTATCTAGGCCAGAAATGTTTTGGAAATGATAAGTGAATGTCCAAAGTAAACATGATTTCAACAACAAACAAAAAAAATTAGATGATCAAAATCCCGCACAAATGTGGCACGCTAGACTAGGTCATATTTCCCAAAGAATGATGCACAAGCTAGTGGGAGAAGGCATGTTTGACTTGTCAGACATAAATTCTCTACCTACTTGTGAGTCCTATCTAAAAGGAAAAATGACCAAGACTCCATTTAATGGAAACGTGGAACGTGGGCATGGTCTACTAGATTTGATCCACACAGACGTTTGTGGCCCTCTAAGTGTTAGCACAAAATATGGGCAATCCTACTTTATTATCTTTACTGATGACCATTCGAGATATGAGTATATTTATTTGATGAAACACAAATCTGAAGCATTTGAAAGATTCAAAGAATTCAGATCTGAGGTAGAAAAACAACTAGAAAGGAGTATTAAGACACTTCGATCTGATCGAGGTGGAGAATAATTGAGTGCTTAATTTTTGGATTATCTAAAAGAGAATGAGATTCTCTCAAAGTGGATTCCACCAGCAACACCACAATTGAATATTGTTTCTGAACGCCGTAATCGAACTTTGATGGACATGGTTCGATCAATGAAGAGATTCACTGAATTGCCTACATCGTTTTGGGGCTTTGCGCTTGAGACTGCGGCAATGCTGTTGAATAATGTCCATACAAAAGTAGTGGATAAAATATCATATGAGATATGGATGGGAAAAAACTCCCAAATATTCTTACATAAGAATATGGGGATGTACTGCTTACGTAAAGCAGACAGTGGGAGAGAAATTGGATAGTAGATCCATTTTGCGGTACTTTTTAGGATATCCAAAGAATTATATTGGATATTATTTCTATCATCCCAATGAAGCAAAAGTGTTTGTTTCAAGAAATGCTACCTTTCTGGAAAGGGAATTTTTATTAGATAGAAAAGGTAAGATGATAGAACTTGAAGAAATTCAAGATACTCCCTCAACTGTAGAAGTTGAACCTAATCCCCAATGACCGGTAGTTGAAGTACACGCTCCTAGAAGGTCTGATAGGGTTATCAGACAACCTGCAAGATACACGCTTCTTCGTGAACAAGGCCATGGGCCTTGTGTTGGATGTGATCCAATGAACTTCAAAGAAGCAATATCTGATACTGATTCAACCAAATGGCTTGAAGCCATGCAGTCTGAAATTGACTCTTTGTATTCAAACCAAGTCTGGACATTGGTGGATCCACCTGAGGGAATCATTCCCATAGGATGCAAATGGATCTAAAAAGAAAGCTTGGGGCGGATGGGAAGGTATTGACCTTCAAAGCAAGACTGGTTGCAAAAGGTTATACTCAAAGACAAGGAATTTACTATGAGGAAACTTTTTCACAAGTTGCTATGTTTAAGTCCATTAGAATACTACTAGCCATAACAGCATGGTGTGACTATGAGATATGACAAATGGATGTAAAAACTGCATTCCTCAATGGAGACATCAAATAAGAAATTTATACGTGGTCTGAAGCAGTCGTCAAGTAGTTGGAACCTCAAATTTGACAGCACTATCAAGGAATTTGGTTTTGCTAAGAATCCTGAGGATCCATGTGTGTACAAGAAAGTTAGTGGGAGTGCAGTGACATTCCTAGTACTTTATGTTGATGACATCCTACTCATTGAGAATAATGTAGGATTACTTCAATCAACTAAAGTATGGTTAGCAAGTAAATTTTCTATGAAAGACATGGGTGAAGCATCCTATGTATTGAGAATAAAAATATATAGAGATAGATAAAAAAAAGATGCTGGGACTCACCCAAGACACTTATATCGATACCATTCTGAAGCGATTCTCTATGGAAGAGTCCAAGAGAGGATATTTACCAATGTGTCATGGTGTTACTCTATCTAAAGCTATGTGTCCCAAAACTGATGAAGCGATAGAGATGATGACACGTATTCCATATGCGTCAGCCATTGATAGTATCAAGTATGGTATGATATCAGCGTGCCCTGATGTTGCTTACGCATTGAGTGTTACAAGCAGATATCAGGCGAACCTTGGTCCAATGCATTGGAAGGCCGTAAAAGATATTGGAAGGCAATATTGATTCTAGCTTCCAATGTGACATAGATGATTCGAAATCGACTTCTGGTTTTGTATTCATGCTAAATGGTGCTACTGTCTCTTGGAAAAGTTCCAAGCAAGACCCCGTTGCGGATTCCACCATTGAAACTGAATACATTGTTGCATCTGCTGCAGCCAAAGAGGCAATTTGGATGAGAAATTTTGTCCCAGAGTTGGACGTTATTCCTAATGGTGTTGATCCAGTCCCGGTGTACTGTGACAACACTGGTGCCATTGCGCAAGCAAAGGAACCAATGTCTCATCAGCGATCCAAACATATACTGAGGAAGTTCCACATCATCCGAGATATTGTGGGAAGATGAGATATATCAGTCGAAAGAGTCCCCTCTACAGATAATGTTGCTGATCAACTTACAAAGCTCTTGCCAGGACCATTGTTTGGAAAGCATCACGAAGCAATGTGATTAAAGTTTATGGGTGGTTTATGATTGTACACCATTAGTTCTTACGACCCGGGACAACACCGAGGCTCTATATGCCAGGGCTGTGCTTTGACTCGTTTACCAACTCCAAGAGAGTCATTAGGTGTTGAGATCGGGTACACTTGCTTAAAATTTAGGAGCCAGTGCATTATAGTCGGGGATTCACCGCTCACCTACTGGTGTGAATATCCTATGCGATCTAAAAAAATAATAGTGCATGAAATCTCTGGCCAGAGTGTGAGATGTACTTTAGAGAAAGAGTTCTCTAGTTGGGATCTTTAAATTAACTTAATTAATTAGATTAATTAAGTAAAGAAATGATTAGAAAATAATAATAATGATTTTTTATTCTTATTTTGAAAAGGCATCCTAGAGTTTTTTTTTTTTAAAAAATAAAAACATTGGCTCTTCCCAAGTTTTCGGTGGTTGCTCTCAAAATCCAATTTTTTGCAAGAAAAATTCGGCTTATAGTATTGAGTCGATTTCTTCTTCGTGTTCTATCTCTACTCAAAATATCTTCTAATTTTCTAGTGCAAGTTAGAAGAGGAATAAGTAATCCGGTCGTGGACCTGATTCGGAGATTGAAGAAGGAGGTTCGAAGAAAGTTCGTAGGGATTTACAACAAGATCTACGTCCGCTAATACCGTAGTAGTTGGAGCCGAGTGAATTATTCACTAAGGTATATTCTTTAACATCCTATGTATGATCATCTAATTTAAACAATACGAGTGTCCAAAATTATTTTGAATGTCAAATAAAATTTTTTAAACTTCTGCTACGTTTTCGACACGAGAAAACCGATGTCCCAACAGCTCCACCACTGCATAAAATGTATGTGCGTAATGTCTGTTTGATATGATTCGCATAATGATACACCGGAAAAACTTGTAAGGAAAAGGCTCCGTGGGAAAGCATGTAAGGGAAAGACACCAGACAGAGACTTTCTATGGGAGGAGGCCCAAGAGGGAGTTCGGATGTGGGAAGAGAAAGCTCATTTACAGAAGAAGGCCATAGAGGAGGTCTAAGATCAAGGATAACTCATTATCATTATAATGTGATTTTCTTTGATAAAATCTGATAAGGTTTCTTTTTGATATGTTCAGATCTGATACAACTCTATTATGTGTCCCTGATATGATAAGTTCTAAGTTCCGATTATTCCATTCTCTTTGGATTTTGTTGTGTATTTTAATCCTTCCGAAAGATATGTATACGTATAATTTGTTGTTGTGGTATTCGATCGGTCCCTACTTGCTGAGTGTTTCCTAAAATGTTCAGCCCCTTAAGTCCTTCTCCAAAATAATGAAGAACATGTGGAAGAGACATAACATGATCAATTTTAGTGCAGGTGAAAAAATTTAGAGTTACATAGATAAAGTCCTTAATTTCAATTTTATAATTTATTTGTATAAAATTCACATTTCGCACTTTCTTTGTTAGAACCACTTTCATTTTATTCATATCCCGCATATGTAAAGACAATGTTCTTTTATGAATTAGACTGATTTTGACTATTTTTACGAGACTTATGGTTTTAAATGTATATTGTTAATAATGTCGGATGTCTACGTCTAAAATACTGACATAAAATGGTCAACATAAAATCCAAAACAGAAGAAATATAATTTTCAAAAGGTAAGCATGCTCTACAAACATAGTATATTTATCGGATCACAGCCCAATAAAATAAAATACACGTCTGATAAGTAAATCCTAAGCATGCATAAATGAAAATACCATCATAATAACAGGCAATATAAAATCAAAGGATCCAGATAATACATATACAATCACAAGCATTAAAAATCATATTTTTATTTAAATAAAGCTTGTAAGCATAAATAAATCATAAATCATTTAATCATAAAACTTTCCATCATCATATATCGTTTTAGGTGAAGTTTGATCTTTGAAAGTGACTAGTTGTATCATGGGTCGACTGATCAGTCTTAGCTCACCATTGCGCATGGGGACGGGCATTAGGCACCGCCGTAAGTTGAAAACACGATCGTTGGACTCTCTCTGGGGCCTTCTCCCTCACGATATTCCCAATCATCATATATCATATCATATTTGTCACAGTCTATTCACATCTTCAAAATATTTTTCTTTCTTTTTTATTACTAAAATATCATGCCCTTTCCAAATTTGTAAAATATCATTTTAATAGTGAAATTGCACAGCTTTATCATAAATCATAAAATCACATATTTTCATCATAAATGTTTTAAAATATCATTTAGCATGTATTATGATTCTTCGGGACACTGCCAAGTCTTTCGTATTACCTGGGACGTACCAGCTAGCTTCCTTCGATTTTTGCAGTGTGTATGGTGTGTGTCTAGGACTCTAAATCATGTAAAAACATTCCTATAACATATCCTAATCATGGCAGCCCCTTCTAGCACATATAAATCATGTTTTTGGAACACAATCAAGCTTTAAAAAAATTCATGAAGATGCATGAACGAAAATATTCAAAGGTGCAACTTGTTTTTAATTCAAAACTCAATTAAATAATTACTATGGTGTGATAGATGTATTAAAAGAAGAATATGACGTGTCTTTACGTATTAAACGCATGAATATTCGATGACGATTGAAGAACGAAGGCGAGGAGACTTTGGCTTGAACCCTTGAAAACTTTTCTAATTTTCTCTTGAATTGGCTTGTGTGTGCCGTGTATATGAGTTGGGAGAGAATTTGTAAATTTTAGGGGAAGTGGGGCGTGGGTTTATGGCATGGGGTAGGGTGGTTTTGTACTTTATATAGTTAATTAAAAACACTAATCAAGCTTAGGTCCATTAAGAAGTTAATTAGGCCCAATTAAGCTCATTAGTACTTAATTAAAATATTTAAAATAATTTTGCTTAAATAAGTTTGTGAATTTATTAGCCGGATTGCCAAAACGTTCGAGTTTTTGTTAAAAAATCTACACCTATAAAAATTACGTCCCGGCGTATAAAATCACCTCAAAACTCCTTATTTTCAAAAATAAGAAAAAGCATCACCCTTAATTTAAATAATAAAAAATAATTATTTAATAAAAATATTTTCTATTTTTCAGACCTCGGCCTCCGTTCCTCGATCGCAACTCGAATAACCTTTAAAAATACATCTTAATGCAACCATGTAAAAAAATATATTTTAAACATGAAAATATGCACAACATAATTAATTCATGCAATTAAAACATTTAATTGAAATACACAAGTAATTTAATAGTTGCATGCATGTGGTTTACGTGAACCTTTAAATTTTCGGGGAGTTACAGTTTAGGTAATGAGGAGTGTAGTGAATCAAACAATTGAATTTTGAGTTGTATTATGCTACCATTATAAAACCTTGTACTAGTTCCATGAAATCGCATTCTCGTGTGTTGAGTATCACTTGGGCAATATATTTTTCCTCAAAAGTCCGCGTAAAGTTACTGCATGTTTTGGGAATTTTTTATCTTCCACTGGTGATCAACGACTCTCCACCAATTATGTGCTGCCCCTCAAATTTATGTACAGCAAAGTTCACTATAAGTTCCTCAGAGTAGTTGAGAACAAAGAAAATCTTTTCAAATTTGATTAGCCATTCTTAGCTTTTTGTACGTCAGGGGTGCCGTAAAATTTAGGTGGGTGGAACTTACGGAATTTTTCAAGATTTCGATCACTTGTTTCTTCAAATCTTTGAAGACCTCGATTATTTTCGCCAAAGTTTCTCGGTGTTGATTGCTGATAGAACTGCTTAAATTGATGAAATATGTCAAAAATATTTATTGGATCTTGCTCCTACCGTTGAATACATTGTTTGTATTCTTGGTTTTTCATTGTTTATGTTCTTCATCATGGTCGGAGAGGTTATTTCTTCTTGCGATGGATGATTGTCGGAACATTTCATGTTCGCAATATTGATTTTGATATTAACAAAACTTGTTATTTTGTTTCTAATAAATTTACCTAAGTGCGCAGAAAGCTACCGAGCCTAAACTGAAGCTATCGAGACGCAAACTGAATGTGCCAACTGATTGCTCAAACTGAACCAGTTTAACTGATTGTCTAGCTGATAGGCAGTTCAGCAGAAGACCTTAAGAAGCCTGGCCAGCTGATGATGAGCTCAACTGATGAAGAGCCCAGCTGACCAGTTCGACTGAAGCAGTGAAATCAGTTCAACTGACGAGCCAAGTGATTTCACCAAACCAGTCCAAGACCAGTTCAGAACATCAGTTAGGAACCGACCTGCTTGCATAACACGACAAACTTATCTAAGTGGAATCCAGTTGTGCGCATTAAGAAAAGCAATTGTCCAGTCAAAGGACAATAATGAACATTGTAGCAGAGCTTAATGACGAGACGTTCCAGAGTGCTTGTCCGAAAGGACAAGACACAAATATTGAGGAACGTATTCAAACTGCAATTGACACATTTTGATGAGCCTTGAAGAACAGTCTCGTAGCCTCGATAAATACATACCAAGACCATCAACAAAAACACAGAGATATATAGAAGTGTGTGAACAAGAAGGGCACACTCAACTAATATCAGCTTACAAGAAGCAATCAGTCCAGATTTGAGGGAACACTTCAAATTATTATCAACTTAGATTAGAAGCACATTTTCCCTCAGTGTGTGATAATACTTTCGTATCAGTTCTCACACACAAACACTGTAACATATTATATATTTTAAAACTACTTAAATTTGTGAAAAAATAAAAATTTTCTTAAATAAATAAATAAAATTTCAAATTGTGATAAAAATAATCTGCTCGTTTAAAAATATTCGAAATAGAAACAATTACAAACAAAGTTTGCAAAAAAGTAAATGTTTAACAATGTAAACAACCTCGTAGAAAATCAGAGTATTTGAAACGACATTCATAAATTCTTAAAACATGGGCGGTCCTCGGGTTTAGCCTCCTACGCAGACCGAGCCGGCTCATTGGTCCCCACCCCTCGTCTCCTCATTCTCGTCCTCACCTACATCGATCAAGTCTAGTGAGTCTAAAGACTCAACACGTATAAAATGAGCATAACAAGTAATATATAATAAAACCACATGCATTTTTAAAGTAGAGCATACATACTTAAACTTGAACGTACTTGCATAAATATAGACGTGCCATTATATCGTAAAACATTTCATAAACATACTTGCATCATACATACTTGAACAAGTTTAAACTTCATCATTTTGCGTAGAGATATGTTTCAAAGCAAGTTACTTATACATAAATGTGCATGATCAGACTAAACCACAGTACTGGACTGGTAGGAAAAATCCACTACCACATACATGAGATCTCCGGTCATGCTTTACCGGGTGAATTGGTCCCTTGTCATGTTTTTCCTCTTTCCAATCCTGATCTAAACCCGGACATGCTTTACCGGGGTGGAGAGGTCTCTGGCCACGTTCACTGGCTTCCAAACCAGTTCATAATTGGTCACAAGACATTTAGCATGCCTCAAAAACATAAAATACTTTCTTTTTGCACGTCGAACATACTTACATGGTTTTGAGGGATTCGTTGGATCTTTCTTGGGGTCACTGTTGCACATACTAACTTGATTTCATGCACTTAATTTCCATAACTTAGACGTAATAGTCATGCTCGTCACCCGAAATGACAATTTACTTATGACGTTCTAAATCGCTCGGGACTTGACCTCATTTAAACCTCGTACTAAACCATGACATCGAACTCCAAAACAATCTCTACATGAAGTGTGAACATTTCCCCAAACATGGAAGACTTGGACCTAAAAATAGCGGTTTAAAAGTCATGGACAAGCGCCTAGGCGCTGGAAAGAGCTGCGCTGAGACACTACCTAGCGCCATGGCGCTAGCAGAGCCGTAGAACATAGCACTGCGGCGCATCTAGGGCAGCGCTGCAGTGCTGGTGCTACGCAGAACGGGTGCTGCGGCGCTCCCTGGTGAGCGCTGCGGTGCTAACCCTGCGCACAATCAACAAAAAGAACACCTTTTTATGTAATTTAAAAAGTCACGCTAAAACAACTCGAACCGAATCAACGAGACTCATCCTAAGACGCTAAGGAAATGATTCAACTCTTACGATGCCTCAAAACCACAATGCCAATCATACAACGCAACACAATCCGTGAACACGACACTTTGACATCAAAACGCTACCTACGACTTCTAATGCAACCAAGTGCCTATCGAAACAAAACGAAGCACCTAAAATCATCCCAACATCATACTCAATATACCTAAATGCAGCAGCGATCACTCAGCGGTTCCCAACAAAGCATGCAACAAATAAACTTCAAGAACACGTCAAAAACGTATTTTCGTAAAGTCACAGTTTGAGCAGTCCCACAAAAACAATCAAAACTCACTCGTTTCTTGTCCAAAAATTACGAATTTACTGTCAAATCAAAGGTATTAAAAATTAATACGTTTTTTATGTTGAAAACTTTTCCAGAAAATCGACCGAATTTTCGCAGTAATCGAAAGGACAGAAGACACATTTTTAGATCTAAAAATTTTGATCAAAATAATCATTTCAAACGTTTTTGCTCAAACTTTTTCACAACATACATGGATTTTCACGCATAATAAACATCACAACACATAATATGATGAGATCGATGCAGAAACAATAGAATATACATGCCTTAATCTTTCAAAATGCTTGAAACGATGATACCGAGGCGGGAAGGATGCGAGGGTTGATCCGGAACGATTTGTTGCTTGATTTCTTGCAACAAAATCAACGTGAAATGCTAGAAAAATTTGAAGGGAGAGGGGCGGCTGCTGTAAGATCTTAGAACCCTAATATTTTCTTAAAAAAAATGAAATGAGAAGGTGATGAAATGTGTGTGTGTGTAGCGTGAATGTGTGTGTGAGTGTGATAGTGTGTGTGCGTGTGATAAAGAGTTAACGTGTGTGTGTGTGAGTGTAATTTGGGGTATTAAAATTGCCTAATGAAGAATTAAAATGTTAATTAAAAAGTTAATCCGCACTACTTTTACAAAATCCCCTAATTAACAAAATAAAATACACAATTGCTATACTTTAAAAGTTTAACAATCATAAAATCACCTAATAATTAAATTAGACTTTTAAAATGCTTAAACTAAATAAATCATTTAAAATACCCCAATCCTAACTTAAAATAAAATACAACATTTTAAAATCGTCAAAAATCGTTGTCGGTCTCTTTTCCTCAATCTCGCATCGAATAATCGCCTGAAACATGAAATTCAAGAAAATATTTTAACGTACATTACATAAACATAAATAATTTAAAATAATGCAAATTCATAAATCATACATTTCTAAAATCATTTTAAACTTAAATAAATAATTTCAACAATTTAAATAAATGTATGAGTTTTACGTGTACTATTTTGGGCTCTACACACACACCATCACTCACATATATACAGAAAAAAGAGTGTATTGATAAGTTGATTGAGTCTTGCACAAAGGCAATAAACTTGTGTATGTATTATTTAACACATAAACGTTAAACAAGTGGTGGCTGGAAGGTGTTGCCTTCAGTCTAAACTAGAAGTTCAGTTGGACAGTAGGGTAAGTAGTAAGCAGAGTGGCTTTGTACAAGGCATTGTGTAAATCAAAGTCTTCTAGTGGATCCTACCCGAGGTGGTCAAAGGGGTAATGTAGGAGCAGATGAAGTCTCCGAACATCCATAAACATATCTTGTGTACTTAACTGTTTAACTATTTTTTTCAAACTGAATTGATTAGTTCGTGTTGTTGTCAACATAACTGAACTGATACATGCAAGAACTGATCCCCCTTAATTAAATTATTTAGTTCACACATGGTAAAAGGTTTTCAAATTAATCAGCTTTTTTAACGAAAGATTATTTCGAGTATTTTTTTCTTGGTTTTAAAACAGACTCGATTTAATTTATCGGTGTTTAAGCTTATGGAGAATATTATGTTTGAAGCATCCTCGCAGGTGTGAGAACCAATCCTTCAATTGGACTATTTCTTGGGATAGTTTTTAAACCGATCCTGCAATTGGACTAATCCTTCTATACAAAAATAGTTCTTGGTTAAAAAAGTGGCTCACACCAACATTTGGTGTACAACTTTTCCCCACGTAATTAGGTAAGATCCGTACAATCAATAATTTAAAGCTGAACTCAAATTTTCGGATCGAAGCCACGTTGTTCAGATAAACGATATACCTAGTATTAAACGTGTTGTTCATTGGACTCAATTTCCGGGCTGAAATCAAGTTGTTCAATAGACTAGCAATTTGGTGGATAGATAGACCATTTTCTAGGGCTCCAATCATTCGATCAGTCAGTAGCAAATCGGTTACCGATTAGGAACCAATAATTCCAGGAATTCAAATATGCATAACAATATGATCAATAAATGTAAAATGCACAATATGATGCAATATAGATGAATAAGTAAGTAATATATAAATATTTACTATAAGTTATAGGTCGAATGCCAAAAAGTCCATAATTGAAGGAAAACCCGCACTAAATTCACGGTAGAAACCTCACATCGATAGTAGCTTTTCTAGCGACTGTGAGGATAATGGAATGGCACATTTGTAAACTTAAAAACATTTTGAAGAAGTTTTATTCTAAAACTAAAGTGAAAATCATTCAAGAAGAATGAGATAAACAAGCTACAAATAGCTACCTCAGAAGTAGTTTTGTGGAAATTTTCCGGAAAATTTTTTCATAGTTTCTAATTTTCTTTGACGATTCCACTTGTAATCTTGTTATAGTTTCTAATTTTCTTTGATGATTCTGCCTGTGAGCTTGTTATACCTCTAGCAAACTGTGGTTTCTCGGAGAGAAAAAGGATGATGTAAAAAAATTCGGAGATTTTTTGTTAATGATTTTGTTGGAAACTTAATTTCGGATGTTTGACAAACCGATTATTTATTGGAACTAACTGATCAAATATTCGATCTATACAGCTTGCTTAACTGAAGAGTATCGCGCATATTATCTAAGGCAACCGAACCCAGCTGAGCTGCACTGAACTTTCGAAGAAAACCAACTGATCAGTTGGAAACCGATCAGTTCATATATTCAGCCGTATGCTTCCTTCAACTAAACATTTCTCGGGAAAGAACGATCAACCGACAAAGAGACATAGAAGATTGCAACGCCGCACTTAAATCAATATAGGTTAGAACAACGCATTTCGGCGAAAGCAGTTAAGACGCCGCATCACAATAAATCAAGGAAACAATATCCAAGTAATAATCAAGTAAAAATTCAACGGATACAAAGATTCAAATTCATCTCAAGTTACCGTTGGAAAGGAAGCATATAAATAAGTGAACAAAGCAGCTGAGAAAAAGAACCATCAACGCATTATTGAAGCTTGCTGTTACGCTGCTAAAATCACAATTCACAGCTCACGTATATCAGATATATCAGTAGCATCTAAAGCTACACTTTGAGCGTGTTAGCACTTTGTAATTCAATCAGGAATATATCAGTTGTGCTAAGATCAGTCACGAACTGATAAAAGCTGTTGTATGCTAAGAGTTTTAGTTTTGGCAGTGTTAAGTCCAAACTGAAGTGGGTCAATACAAGTCTTGTATTTGATCAAAGTCTTTTAGTGGAAATCTTATCCTTGAGATAGAAGGGGTGACGTAGGAGTGATTGAAATCTCCGAACATCCAGAAACAATCCTTGCGTACTTTATTTCAGTTTTGTATTCTATCTTTCAATCAGTTATTTTCTGCAACTACTCTTAGTTTAACTGATTGTCATTGACCAACAAGATTCCGAGAATCAGTTTGTCACCAAACTGAATTCAAAATTCGAAAAGATTCATTTTAATTGTGAGTGTTTATTCAACCCCCCTTCTAAACACTCTTGATACGTTAATCGATCCTATCAGATTTATATTTTTCCCTTAATTTTCTCTATTTTTTCTCTCCAGCACTTAGTTTTTTCTCTGTACAACACTACAATCTTTCTCTCACAGACACACAAAAATTGTCCATTTAAATGTGAGGACAACAATTTGGAAGAAGGTCTATTTATAGGAAATTTATAATTTATAAAATTATGACATTTTTTGGTTGCTAATTAGAGTTTAGAAGAGGTGGAGTGTGTAGAAGAATAATACATATATCATTTTTAAATTTTAAGCTCAAATTTCCGAGGCGTTACATGTCAAATTTTAAAAGTACACTACTTCAAAAACATTGAAGTTCATTGTTAGATCAATTAAGTTTTAGTGGTTTAACAAAAGGCCAACTGAAGTTGTAAAGTCCAAAATACGTAAACGTAATCCAACTGCATGCAAATCTAGGAAAAATAAAAAATGCATAATTAAACCATTTTAGTTGCATTAATTATATGTGGTAGGCATGTTTAAAATATGTCTTTCTATTAGAATGCATAAAACTGTGTTTTAAGGGTAATTTGAGACGCGGCCGAGGAACTGAGATCGGGGACTGTAAAGAAAAAATATTATATTAAATTATTATTTTTAATTATTTAATAATTATTTAATATATGGTATATTTATTAAGTAATTTTTGAAAATGGTGTTTTTGAGATGTTTTGACATGCCGAGTCGTATTTTAAACCGAAAATCAATTTTTGACGAAAACAATGACTTTTTGGAGGCTCGATTAATATTTTCGAAAACTTTCCGAAACGAGATATTTTTCCTACATTATATTATACTAAGGTTATTGGGCCCATTTGTCTACCTTATTATTTATAACCAAAGTTTGTATTTTAAAGCCTTAAAACTCTTCAATCACATGCCTCAAGCACTAAATAATCCTAGGGTTTTCTCTCCCTACTAACACACACTCACGATTAAGGCACTTCACGTCAGTTTTTAAAAGGAAAAATGCAGCAAGGCTTCCCCGTCTCTCCAGCAACGTCCCTTCGCGTCATTTCTGCGTGAATCACGCAAAGGCACATCTTATTCATTCTTTTCTCATCGTTCATACCATATTATTTGTGAATAATTGTTCTTGCATGACAAATCTGATGTCTCTTCTTATATTATCATTTTTGTGGCATGTACAAGGAAAACTTGCATTTTTTTGACATGAAACTCATTGTATTGATGATGTACAAGAGGCTGCAAGGTTAAGGATGATCGGGGCTCGATTTAGGGGCTGGTAAGTGGCCTTAGGTGGGGTTGTACGAGGCTGGAAAAGAAGGGAAGGGGGATGAACGAAAATTGGGTTTCCTAGGGGATTAGGGTTTGGCTTCTTTGATTCATGAAGGGTGCGATTTTGGGCTATCTCCAGGGGTCATAAGAGGGTGGTCTTGTGGCCCTAGATGGATTGAGGGTTGGCTGGTGCAAGGGCAAGAGCATTGGTGCAAGGCTTGGCCGCGCAAGCGTGGGCCGCACGCAAGATTCGATCGCAGCGTGCACAACCTCGTGCATGGCACGTAGGGTTTGTCTAGTAGTGGTCCTAGGATGGTTGGTTAGGGCCTGATCTCGTTGGTTAAGGGCTAGGATCGAAGGAGCTCATGGATAGTTAGGGCTAGGGTTTGGTTCGGATGTGCAGAAAAATTCAGTAGCTTGCTAGGCATTTCTATGGATTTTAAATGGCTTGAATTGGTTTGACATGGGGTTGGTTAGGTGTTAGAAAGTTATGGTAAAAGTTTGGTTAAGTTTCAGGATGATTCGAATTAAAATCAGGACTTCGGTTCAAGTTTTGAAACGAATTACGAATTTAGTCAAGGGGCTTAAGTTTACATCTAAAAAATGTTTATGGGTGTGTTTTAAGGTTTTATGGTAAGTTTGAATGGATTCGGGTCGAAGTGTTAGGTCCAGGGGTAAAATGGGAAAACTTGGGTATCATTTTACACCTGAAATATATTAGGAGTCCTGACAGTGTCCTGTATGCTGTAATGAATGTTAAAATGTTTATTTTGAAAGGTTATGGAGTTTTTGATGTAAAATGATTAATGCTAAAAGACGTGTTGCATGCTAGTTTTACAAGAAAAATGATATTTATATATGTATTTTTATAAAGTGATGGAAATGCCGAAAATGTTTGGAATGAAGTGACTTAATTGTGACGGTAAGAAAATCAAGATTCATGAGAGACTAAGCCCCAGTGGAACCCATTTACGGGACTAAGCTCCGTGGGAACCCAATACCGAATTTCCATCGGCCAAGGCCCAGTAACAAAAAAGTGGTTGTTGGTGTCCCTGCCAACTATAGGCCAAGGCGCATAGTGGAAAAGTGGTTACTGTTGCCTCGCCGCTGGTTCCATGGTTACAGCTGAGATTGATCAATTGACCAAAAGATGAAAGGATGGTCACAATTAACGAACTGATTTTACCCCAAAAGGAAACATGTATGTAAAAGTTTATGATGGAAGGAAATGTATATGATGAAAGAAAAAATTTAAGTTTATGGATGTCATGATAAAGATATTTTATTAAAAGTAATTTCACTGTTGCATGTGGACGTATACGTATTGCTTTCTAATACGGTTAAGGCTTGTTGAGTCAATAGACTCATTAGGTGTGAATAATACAGTTGGTATCAAAGCAATATTCTGTAAAAGTTTGTGCCACCGCCAGTTCCAGAAAGCTCAATCGTCAAGACTCAAGTCTGTAAGTTTAAATGCTTTAAATGATTTTACTCATGGAACCTGCATGTTTACATGATTTATGTGCTTATGTTACATGTTTAAATGAATTTTTAAAGTTAATTTGCATTTATGATCAAGTTGATCGATAAATAATTCCTATAAGCTAAATGGTTAGACGCTTAGGTTTAACAGCATATTGGTTACGTTAGAATTTGGAATACGTTCATATATAAGGCCTCCTAGATGCGCACCTATTTCTGATAGACAGGTTGATACTCATGTGGATTGTATAGATAATGCACCCCCACCTCCCAATGGGGATACTGCTACTAGAGTGTTGGAGGGTATGACACGTTTCTTTGAGCAGCAGGCTCAACATGCTCCGAGGCCTGAATATGGAGGATGTTGATCAAGTCAAGTGTGCCACTTATTTTGAGGATCAAGATTTTAAGATCAAATCACATTGAAAAGCTCGGAAAGTAGCTCAAAAGGAAACCAAAGCGATGCAAAACTATGAGAATTGAAGGGACGTCGCTCGGAAGAGGAAACCCTCAGCTCATGGAAGCTCATTGAAGAAACGCTTAGCTCAAGAAAGCTCAATGAAAAAACCCTCATCTCACAAGCTAAAACCTTCAGCTCAAGGAAGCTCATTCATTCTTTGAAGAAACCCCTAGCTCATGAAGTTAAACCCTCAGCTCAAGGGAGCTCATTGTTGTTTGTTCTAAGAGACAAAAATATATTCATGAAATGAGCTAAAAGTTGGATATGATCAATGTGTAAGAAGTGACCATTGAGTACACCAAAGTGACCTTTGGTTTTGGATAAACTTTGACAATTTGGAACATCATATTTGGGGGGCGTTTCAAGTGTCATGGACGACTGATGCAAGGGCAAAGGAAGAGTCATTTTTCCAACTATAAATACCTCATGTGTTGTAGCAAACAACACACTCAAATGTCCCCTCAATTCTCTTCAATATTTCGGCTAAATCAAGGGAAAAAAGAAGACTTTGTGCGGACGTTTCAAGCCACGAAAAAACATGTCGAAGTGCTGATGAAACAACTCAAGACTCCACTCAAAAATTCGACAAAGTGCTGCCCAAGTTTTGATCAAGGCTTCGTCCTATTAGCAAGAAAGTTCGAGCCACGTTTAAGAACCAAGTGTAAGTGGGTTTATATGTTTTAAAGATTATGTATATTTTAAAATTCGATCATCTACTGCATGATGTGAATAATTGTGGATTTCAAAAATCACTAAGTTTCTTCAAATTTTTTTGTTCCATCTATTTGTTCGTTTACGCTCCTCCGTTTCGTTCTATGTTGGTGTCATTCTATTTGAACCAATTCGTCTCCAAATAATAAGTTATCTGTTTGAATCTGATAATAGTGCATCGGGAAAGCCTGTGAGGGAAAAGGTTCAAGAGGGAGCCTGTCTATGGGAGAAGGCCCCAGAGGGAGACCATTTACAGGTAAAGGTCCCAGATGGAGTCCAAGATCAAAGACAGCCCATGATCATTATAATGTATTTGTCTGATAAGCTCTGATAAGTTTTGTTCTGAAATATTCTAATATGAAGTTCTGATTTGTTCTATCTTATTTCTATTCATTCAAATCCGATAAATTATGCTATGTAAAAAGAAGATGGTTTTAAAAGGATATGTATCAAATGTTTTCTGGTATTCGATCAGCCCCACTTGCTGAGTGTTTCCCAAAATGCTCACCACCCCTTACGTCCCTCTCGAGATGAGAATGAAGAAAAAGTGGAAGAAAGAGAGCAGGAGCAATTCTAGGGCTGGTAAAGAATCAAAAGAAGAGAGTTAAAGGGCTAAACGTTCAAGCCTATCATTTCTCCTTTTTCTTTTATTCATAAATTTTTGTATTTCCATTGTAAAGAACCATTTCTGCAAACTCTTTATTTTTCCTTATTTGTCAAGACAATTGAATTTTATGAAATAGACTAGTATTTGGCTATTTGCTATAAGGCTTATTGTTACTTGATTAACAATGCCAGATGTCACCTACGGCTCGGTCTCGGGACGTGACACTTATATGCTACGGTATGATGCTTCCCTTTGGCGAGAAGGAGCTGAGTAGGGTGTCAATCTAGACACCGTTACTTGGGTGAGATTCAAGGACATATTCTTTGAGTTTGCTAGAGGACGCTTGAGGAGGGAGTTTATGAGTCTCTATCAGGGAAACATGTCTGTGGCTTAGATCAAAATTAAGTTTGATAGGGGTTGTCATTTCGTGACTCTCATTGCTAGAGATGCTGCTGAGAAATTTAGGCATTTCATGGATGGCCTCCGACCCACTGTACGTCGTATGTGATGTTTATGAGACCAACGGATTATGTAGCGCCACTGCTTGCGCTTTCCAAGCTGAACAGGCCTTGAAAGATATTGACTTTGAAATGCAGCGCAAGAGGCAGCATAACCAACAGAACTCTCATCCAAACAAGAGTCAGTTTACGGGGCCTCCTAGAGCTCAAGGGCATCAAAAGCCCTAAGGACAGTGGAAGAAGCCAGGGCAGCAGAAGCCACCTCAGTTTGGAGCTGCCCCAAAATCCGAAGAAAGGCCACTGTGCAAGGAGTGCAATCACCCACACTTCGTCAAGTGCATGTGGGGATCATTCAAGAGCTTCATTTTCAAGAAGGAAGGACATAATGACTGCCCAAAGAAGAAAGGACCAGCTGTTGGAAGAACTTATGTCATGCATGCTAAGGAGGCAGAGGCAGAGCCAAGCACGACTTTGATCACTGTTAACATAGTTGCTTAACGTTTTAACATTGCCTTATTGCATGCAATGATAATTTGGTTCACGGAATTGATTGTGATAATAAACAACCTAGAAAAAAATAGGTTGTATGCTCTACTTTGTCGGACTTAAGGGATGACATTGAGAATTATAGAAATTGGGCATAAAATATAAGCTTTAAGGATGTAAAAGAATGAATTGAATCAATTTAATAATTATGGGACATATATTGCATAAATTAAGAATTAGAGGGGCTAGAGTGCAAAAAACCGAGAGCTTAAGAGTGTATATTCACAAGGCCGATAATTCAAGTGCTAATCGGTAATTTTGAGAAGTCCAGAGGCTGAAAATGAGATGACCAAAAGTTCTAAGTTGAAACCTAGAATTTTTTTAAATTCAGGGACTAAATTGCAAATTTTGAAAATATCAGTGACTATTTTGAAAATTATAGGAAATCAGGGAATGTTTCCTTAATTTCTGGAATTTTAGGGATCAAAACAATGAATTAAGAAAAGATAGGGCTGAATTTATTAAATTCAAAATTTATTTTGGGGCAGAGATGCAATTTTCGAAACTATAAAGGCCAAAATTGAAAGAATTTCTCAACTTTAAGGGGTTGAAATGAATTTTAGAAAATTATTTTGGGTAAATTGTGCATTTTCGAGATTTGATAACGGTGAAGTGTGGTAATTTTCGACAATTTGGTGTAATTAATGATAGAAATTCTTTAAGTTTTCGACTCGATTGGATTTGTTGGTGTATTTTTCGCAGAAAGAATATTTATTTCAGGTTTAGCTACCTATGCATTGCTAGATTCAGGAGCTACACACTTATTTATATCTGAAACGTTTGTCATGCGACTGAAGATTATACCCGAGGATTTGGCTTTGGGCTTTATAATTTCTATTCCTTCTGGTGATCAGATGGTTACCATGAGCATCGTGAGGAATCTGGAGCTTCGTTTACTGAAGAATACGGTTCAGGTAGATCTCATCGTACTCCCGATGCCTGAGTTCGACATAATTCTTGGCATGGATTGGCTATCTTTGAATAGAGCTTCACTAGATTTTTGGCAGATATCAGTATCTATTAGACCGCCATCGGGAAATCTTTTGGGAGGCAGCAAGGAGCAAGAAAATGCAGCACATTATCTCTTGCATCTGTGCGATAAAGCTTATGAGACGAGGCTGCCAAGCTTTTCTAGCAAGCGTTATTTCAGTACTTGTTCCGGACAGTCAGAAGCTAGAGGATGTTGAGGTTGCCAGAGACTTTCCTAGCGTATTTCCTGAGGACGTTTGTGGAATTCCACCAGACTGAGTGGTGGAATTTTCTATTGAATTGATGTCGGATTCAGTGCCAATTTCTAAGGCACCCTATCCTCTAGCACCATCCGA
Organism: Primulina huaijiensis; assembly: GCF_012295235.1. Classification (NCBI taxonomy): domain Eukaryota; kingdom Viridiplantae; phylum Streptophyta; class Magnoliopsida; order Lamiales; family Gesneriaceae; genus Primulina; species Primulina huaijiensis. Next base: position 11,169,421 of record NC_133308.1, on the reverse strand, counting down.
GATGAAAGAGTTGAAAGATCAAATTCAAGAGTTTCTGGACAAGGGTTTTATTCGGCCGAGTTGTTCTCTATGGGGCACACCAATATTATTCGTAAAGAAGAAGGATGGTAGCATGCGACTCTGCATTGACTATAGAGAGCTGAACCGAGTCACAATCAAGAATAAGTATTCTTTACCTAGAATCGAGGACTTGTTTGATCAGCTGCAAGTAGTTTAGATTTTCTCGAAGATAGATCTTCATTCGGGATATCATCAGCTGAAGGTAAAAGAGCCAGATGTTCATAAGACGGCTTTCAGGACTCGATATGGGTACTACGAGTTTATGGCGATGCCATTCGGGTTTACCAATGCGCCAGCGATTTTCATGGATCTCATGAATCACGTATTTCAGCCGTATCTTGATCAGTTTATCATAGTCTTTATAGATGATATTCTGGTTTACTCGAGGAGCAGAGAAGAGCACAGTCAGCACTGAAGAACGACTCTACAAATACTGCAGGATAGAAAGCTATTCGCTAAGTTCAGCAAGTGAGAATTTTGTCTCGAGAGATTGGCATTCTTAGGCCACATTATTTCTAGAGATGGAGTTGAGTTTAATCCCAGCAAGCTCGAGACAGTTAGAGAGTTGCCAGTACTTAAGAGTGTGACCGAGATCCACAGGTTCTTGGGTCTAGCTATCTACTACCGGAAGTTCATTCAAGGTTCCTCTTCTATTGCAGTACCCTGACCGCCTTGACGAAGAAAATGCGAATTTTATTTGTGGATGAAACTGCCAAGAGAGTTTTGAGAAGGTGAGGAAGCTTTAACTTCAACGCTGGTTCTATCGATGCCATCTGGGCAAGGAGAGTATGTTCTCTATACAAATGCTTCGAAGCTTGGTTTTGGCTCAGTCCTGATGCAAAATGATCGAGTGATAGTATAGGCGTCTAGATAGTTGAAGGTTCATGAGAAGAATTACCCGATTCGTGACCTCAAATTTGCAGCAGTAGTATTTGTTCTAAAGGTCTGGAGACATCTATATCGGGAGAAATGCAAGATTTTTACTGATCTTAAAAGCTTGAAGTACTTCTTCATCAAGAAAGAGTTGAATATGAGGCAACAAAGATGGTTAGAGATTATGAAGGATTACGACTTCGATATTAGTTACCAACGATTCGAGCTTGTAGTGTATGCTAGGAGCGAGGCTCCTAATCTTTCTACTATGACAGTTCAGTCGACCTGAGTGATAGAATCCCTGAAGGTCAGTCTCCTGATGAGCAATTATAGAATGGAGACTGAGAGATAAGTCTAAAGGTTGGAAGCTGTATTCGGAGAAGGATGGCATAGTCCGATATCGAGATCGACTTTGGGTTCCTAGTGGTGATTCACATAGATAAGTTGTTACGAAGAAAGCCCATAATACTTCGTACTCCATTCATCCTGGAATTTTGAAGATGTATAAGGATTTGCAGACATTGTATTGGTGGCCAGGCATGAAACGAGACATCTTGCGTTTTGTGTCCGAGTGTTTGACATACCAGAAAGTTAAAGCAGAACACCAAAGGCCAGCAGGGAAGCTTAAATCACTTCCTAATCCCGAGTGGAAATGGCAAAATATCACGACGGATTTTGTAGTGGGATTTCCAAGGACTATCGGGATTTAATGTCATTTGGGTGATAGTTGATTGTCTTACAAAGTCAGCGTACTTCTACCTATTAAGACGACCTTCACCATGACACAGTACGTAGAGTTGTACATCTGAGAAATAGTCCGATTGCACGGAATTCCAGTGTCTATAGTTTCAGACAGAGATCCGAGATTCACATCGTCATTCTGGAAGAGTCTGTATTCAGCGATGGGAACGAAGTTGTTTTTCAGTTCAATGTCTCATCCCCAAAGCGATGGTCAGTCTTAAAGGGTGATTCAGATTCTAGAGGATCTACTCCAAGCTTGTGTGATCGATTTCCATGGCAGCTAGGAATCGAAGTTACCTCTAGTGGAGTTCACCTATAACAATAGCTATAAGTCGTCTATAGGTATGACTCCTTACGAGGCACTTTATGGAAGGAAATGTAGATCACCGATACATTGGGAGAAAATTGGTGAAAGAGGAGAGTTAGTCCTAGACTTGATCAAGCAGACAGCAAAGCTAGTAGTCAAAATCCGAGATAGGATGAAGACTGCTCAGCGCCGCCAACAAAGCTATGCTGATAAGCAGCGAAGGGAGCTAGAGTTTGTAGTAGGTGAACACTTGTTTGTGAAGATATCACCTATGAAGGGTGTTATTAGATTTGGAAAGAAACGAAAACTCAGTCTGAGGAACATAGGACCGTTTGAGGTTCTGGATAGGATTGGAACCTTAGCTTATAAAGTGATCTTCGAAAGTACATGTCGAATCTTTCACATGTACTGTACTAAATTATGAACCTTTGCAGTTGAATCTGAATATGTCATACGAGGAAATGCCTATGCAGATTCTGGATAGGCAAGAAAGAAGGCTCCGGAATAAGGTCATTCATATGGTCAATGTCAAGTGGATAAATCATTCAAAGAAGGAAGCTACTTGGGAAACTGAGTCCGACAAGAGGAGTCGCGACCCACAGTTATACGATGAGTCTTAATTTCGAGAAAGAAATTTCATTTAAGGGAGGGAAGAATTGTAAGGTCCAAAATACGAAAACATAATCCAACTATATGCAAATCTGGGAAAAATAAAAAATGCCTAATTAAATCATTTTAATTGCATTAATTATATGTGGTAGGCATGTTTAAAATATGGATTTCTATTAGAATGCATAAACTGTTTTATGGGTTGTTCGAGACTCGACTGAGGAACGAAGATCGGGGACTGTAAAGGAAAAATATTTTTATTAAATGATTATTTTTAATTATTTAATATATGATATATTTATTAGGTAATTTTCAAAAATGGTGTTTTTGAGACGTTTTTACATGCCAAGTCATATTTTAAACCAGTAATCGATTTTTTTACGAAAAAAGACTTTTTGGAGGCTCGGTTAATATTTTCGAAAATTTTTCTAAACGAGATATTTTTTCTATATTCTAATGGGCCTAATAAGCCTATTATACTAAGGTTATTGGGCCCATTTGTCTAGATTATTACTTGTAACCAAAGTTGGTATTTTCAAGCCCTAAAACTCTTCAATCACATGCCTCAAACACCAAAGAATCCTAGGGTTTTCTGTCCCTAGCCACACGCTCTCACGATTAAGGCACTTCATGTCGGTTTTAAAGAGAAAAAACACATCAAGGCTTCCCCGTCTCTCCAAAAATGTCCCTTCGCATCTAGAAATGTTTATTTGTGCATGAATCACACAAAGGCACGTCTAATTGCTTCTTTTCTCATCGTTCATACCATATTATTCGAGAATAAGTGTTCTTTTATGAAAAATCTGATTTCCCCTCTTATATTTTTGTTTCTGTGGCATATACATGAAAAACTTGCATTCTTTTGACATGAAACTCATTGTATTGATGATGCAGAAGGGGCTGCTAGGTTAAGTATGATATGGGCTGGTAAGGGGTCCTAGGTGGGGCTGTACAAGGCTGGAAAAGAAGGGAAGTTGGATGAATGAAAATTTGGTTTCCAAGGAGATTGGGGTTCAGCTTCTTTGATTCATGAAGGGTGCGATGTTGGGCTATCTCTAGGTGTCCTAAGAGGGTGGTCCTGTGGCCCTAGATGGGTTGAGGGGTGGTTGGTGCAAGGGAAAAGGCGCTGGCGCACGGCTTGGCCACGCCAGCATGGGCCGCGCGCAAGGTTTGATCGTACTATGCACGTCCTCGTGCATGGCACATAGGGTTTGTCCAGTAGGGGTCCTAGGGGTTCGGTATTTGTCCTAGTATGGTTAGTTTGGGCATTTTCTCATCAGTTAAGGGCTAGGATCGAAGGAGCTCATGGATGGTTAGGGCTAGGGTTTGGTTCGAATGTGCAAAAGAATTCAGTAGCTTGCTAAGCGTTTCTATGGGTTTTAAATGGCTTGACTTGGGTTGTAAAATGGTAGGTTAGGTGTTAGTAAGCTATGGTGAAATTTTAGTCAAGTTTGGTTATGTTTCGAGATGATTCGAATTAAAACGGGACTTCGGTTCAAGTTTTAAAACGAATTACGAATTTATTCAAGGGGCTTAAGTTTGCGTCTAAGAAATATTTATGAGTGTGTTTTAAGGTGTTATGATAAGTTTGGATGGATTCGGGTCGAAGTGTTAAGGTCTAGGGGTAAAATGGGAAAATTAGGGTTTCAGAGGTAAAACGGTCATTTTACACTTGAAAAATGTTAGGAGCCCTGACATTGTCTTGAATGTTTTAATGAATGTTAAAATGTTTATTTTGAAAGGTTATGGAGTTTTTGATGGAAAATGATAAATGCCAAAAGACGTGTTGTATGCTTGATTTAAAAGGAAAATGATATTTTTGTTTATATTTTTATAAAGTGATGGAAATGCTGAAAATGTTTTGAATGAAGTGACATAGTTGTGATGGTAAGAAAATGGGGATTCGTGAGGGACTAAGCCCCAATGGAACTTGTTTACGGAACTAAGCTCCGTGGGAACCCAATACCTAATTTCCATATACCAAGGCCCAGTAACGAAAAAATAGTTGTTGGTGTCCCCGACAACTATAGGCCAAGGCACAGAATGGAAAAGTGGTTACTGTTGCCCGGTTGCCTGGTATCATGGTTACAGTTGAGATTGATCAATCGACTAAAAGATGAAAGGATGGTCACAATTAACGAAAGTATTTCACCCCAAAAAAGAAATGTATATGTAAAAGTTTACAATGAAAGGAAAAGTATATGATGAAAGAAAATGTTTAATTGTATGGATGTCATAATAAAGCTATTTTATTAAAAGTATTTTCACTGTTGCATGTGGATGTATACGTATTACTTGCTACTGCGGTTAAGGCTTGTTGAGTCAATAGTCTCACTAGGCGTGAATGATGCAGTGAGGATTTTATTGTTGAGACAGTGGATGACTGAACTGGCTGGGCGGATGGTGCACTAACACGAGAATCTATGCATTACTAGTTTTTCCGCACAGTTAGTAATTTTACAGTACTTTAAAGATTTTCATGATTTTTGGAAGTAAGAGTGGTTTTTGAGAGTGTTTATGACGTTTATGATACTTTGGAAAAATACTAGTTTTAGGTTTGGTTTGAGGGTTACGATTTTACAACGTTTACTGCAGTTACGAGTTTTGAGTAAAATAGATAGTGAGTTTATTTTAATTGTGCAAAAAAGTATGTATTTATATATATATATAATATGTTTCGGCCATTGTATAAAAAAAATCTAGTATATATATTTTAAAGAAAAACGAGTTACAGACATTCCAGAAGTCTTTAACAAAAAGACAACTGAATTTACTTAAATATCTCTCCTGGTATAATGAATTAAGAGGATGATTGATTTGTGAAGCAAACCTTAACATAAACAAATCAGTCATCCTTCTCATGCAAACATTTTCTAAAATTCATCAGTTCACTACATGTTAAAGATCATGATCAAGCTGAATTGTCTAATAAAATTTTCTGTATTTTGACAATCTATGTTTTTTTTTTTATAGAATTTCAGAATTCCTCAAGCACCACTCTCAGTATACTATTGTAAGAAAGGATAGTGGCGTGAAAAACGACGGAACCAACGAATACTCTACTTAGAGCGAATATCAAATTTGATTTTCTCGACCATTGGATCAAATTCTATAAATAGGAGAAGATATAAGTAAGTCTAGAGTTGTTACATTTTTCATAAAGTTCAGGCCTTCTCAAGATCTCAAGAGCCTAACTGTTCAATGTTTCTTATCACACACTTCAGTAATTTAATATTATCATTAATGATCTTTTGCCCAAAATAATTTTTTTCTGAAATACTTGTAATCTGACAGTAAGTGTACTGAATAGTTTCGTTTAGTGAGTTATTAAGAGTTTTAGTTAGTTAGTGTGATAAGTCCTGCCAAAGTAAGTGTTTTCCAAGAGTTGTAATTATCATAGTATTTTAGTGAAATTGTTCCGCAAGGAAGAAGGGGTAGCGTATGAGTAATTCAAGTCTCCAAGCATCCAAAAACTAACTCGTGTTATTTAATTACTTTTCATTTAGCCTTCTTCTGGTCAATATCTGATAGACTAGTTGTTCTTACCTTAAGCAAATTTTTGTGTTTAACCCATATCAGTATGCCTTTTTCGCGCAATAATCAACTGTATATTTATTTATACTTTACCAATGATAATTATATTTTAGTGGCTTTAAACAAAATATTTTTCCAGAATTTATTATTATTTATTCACCACCTCTAAATCAATCTTCAATCCTAACAAGTGGTATCAGATAGGTTAATTATTGTCTCTGACCAATAAACTCAAAATTGTTCTCTTCAGCAAGATTCTCATGTTTTCCAAAGAGTATTTTGATGTTTGGAAAATAAGGATGAATTCTCATTTAACTGCACAAGACGATGATATGTAGTATGTTATCACAGAAAGAACAATGAAAATTGTAAGGATTATGGTAGAGTTTAGAAGGCGGTGAATAAACTATTTTAAAATTTTCTCTATAACACTACTAATAATGCGATCGGTCTTGAGAGTGTTACCTATACAAAAGCTGATATTCTCAACACTTAAGAAACGGTTGGACCACATATTGTACGAAAAACGGTCTGATGGTTCTTGATAGGATCGGTTGGTAGGTCAAAGAATGTTTAGAAGGGGGGTTTGAATAAACACTATCAAATTTAATATCTTTAAAATAATGATTCAGTTTAGTGATAAACCGAACTCAGGAATCTTGCTAGTCAATATCAATAAATTAACTAATGAAAGTGCGAAAATAAACTGACTGAGAGATAGAATAAAACAGAAAATACGAGACACAGGTTTTATGAATGTTCGGAGATTTCAATCACTCCTACGTCACCCCTTCTATTTAGATGATAGAAAATTCACTAAAAGACTTTGATCAATACAAAGATTGTACAGACTCACTTCAGTTTTGGACTTAACAATATCAAACTGAAACTCTTAGTTTCGATACAGTTTACAGTACTCTACTGAACTGAAACTACTAGCACAACCGATCTTCTACAAGATCGATTAACACTACAGTAAATGTTTGTGCTTGCAAGTTCGAATTATAGCCTTGAAAGCTATTGATATTAACAACAATCGTGAGCTTTTAAATCCTTTGAATGTGAATAGAAAGCTTGTGAAGATATTTCAGCAGAATAACAACTCGGTTGAATGAATAGTTATTTTCTCAGCTGTTTTCCTCGACTATTTATAGGCTTTGCTTCCAATGATAACAATGAATGCGATTTGAATCTTTATATCCATTATTTTCCATGTCAATATTCATCTGACAGTCGTACACTGTAGCGTTTCTAAAATGCGGTGTTCCTGCTGCTCTTTGTACAATCTGTCGGTGGTTGGGCTACGTCCTTTTCACTGATGATGTGTACTTTTTTTAGCATATAGGATATGATGATAGCTCTCAACTGATTGTAGTGTAACTGATCAGTTTCCAACTAATCATCCAGTCGACTACACTCTTCAGTTAGCTTAGATCAGTTGACGTTGATTTTCTGCGCACTAATCTTAAGTTTAGGCATTCGATAGTTTGCGTAATGTAGATCAGTTCTTTTCAGTCTTGTTGATCAGTTGCTCAATAATTTAACACTTAGTTTGTTAAACTCCGAAATTAAGTTTCCAACAATTTCCCCCTTTTAGGTGTTTGACAAAACTTAGAAAGTGTGAACTGATCAAACTGAATTCTTTGTAGATAAAATAATCTTCTATCGATAACACTTTTTCAATGTACAGATTTGGACAAAGAATGAAAGAATAAAAGAATTTTCTAACTGGCTACAAAATTCTCCAAAATCTGCCTTATTGTTGGTCTTTTTTTTTCTTCTTCTTCCCCCCTTTTGTCAAACTTATCAACCCTGCTGGATAAGACACGAACTTCCGAAGTGACATTGGATAAGGCATGCACTATATGATCTTGCAGCAAATCCATTCTCATTGTGACCACATTTTGGAAAAAATCCATGCAATTTGTAAACACTTCTTCAGTTGGTTGAACAACTGATACTGTAGTTGGCTCTTTAGTTTGCACATCTTCAGTTGGTTCTTCGTGCAAATGAGCCACTTCAGTTAGAACTACTTGTGCAGTCATGGCAGATGACTGAACTGGTTCTTCAGTTTCTTGCAAAATTGCCTCTGCGGCTGGATGTTCAATTTCTCTTAGTTCTTTAACTGCTTCTGTATAAAGAATATGCAGCTGGATATCAGTAGCAACTAAATTGTATGACTTCGTCAATATTTTCCAAGGATAATTCAGCTTCAGTGTAGAGTCGAAGATCTGCAGTAGGAGATTGAGGAACTGAAGATGAAGGTTGAGCATCCCTTGAAGGAGGAACATTTTCTTGCTTAGTTGTTTCAGTAAATGGTTCCTGGGATGGCTCTATTTGTTGAACTGATGGTTCAACTTGCTCCTCAGATAAAAGACTTTGGGAATTTGCTGAAATAATCAACTCATGATCCATTTCCCAACTTTTGATCTTTATCTGTAGTGATCTTAGATCTGTGTCCAGCTGGTCATGAACAACTCTATCATTGAAGGCAGTTGGACTAGTTGGATCATAATTCTGGCGTAGCTGAGTGAAGAGTTGAGCAAGTTTCTTGACATGCACCAGATCAAAAAAGTATTCCTTCCTTTCCAGTGCTTAAACAACCGAGGTAGCTTTGACTACTTTCAAGACCGTAGTTTCCAGGGCAATGAATTTCTTCAGAACAGCTTTGTTCTGCAATTGCCTGGCAAAAATTTCAGTTCTGAATCTGACCCATTCAGTGTAAGTCTTGAGCTTGGATTAAGAGAACTCATTCACCTTTTTCTTGATTAGGTCGATATGAGTCTGAATTGGATTGGTTGGTCGGAGCTCTTCGATCAACTTTTCCTTCCTTTTTGGGTCAGTTAGGTCATGAGTAATACTCAGACCTGATACTGTTGCATCCACTTTTTCTCTTATCACCACTCTTTTGGAGCAGTGATTGAGATCAGTGGAACTCTGATTCCTGCTTGTTTTGGCTTATCACCAGATTCGGTGATAATTTTCTTGGATGAAGCAGTTGGAAGAGGTAACTGACCTGTAGTTGAAGTTTCAGCTGCAACTACCTTTAATGGTGTAGCCTTGATCGACTATTCAGCTCCAATTGATTATAGTCTTGCAGCTGGAATGGCTTCCACAACAGCTGCTGGTTTTGATTTGAGAGTCCTTGGCTTCATAGCAATCTTCGGAGATGGACTTCTCTCAGAATCAGTTTCACTGACAATAAGTTTCCCTTTGATCTTCTTCTTCTGGACTGTCTTCTTGACTGTTTTGGGAGCCTCCTGCGTCCCAATCTCCTCCTTCACTTTAATAAATTGTTCAGGAGATATGTCCAGCTTGAGATTTTGCAGCTGAACATTCTTCGCATTGAAGATTTTTATCTTGAATGACTTCTTAGAAGAATCACCCACTAAGCCTTTGGTTTTCAGCAGATAGCTGAGAGGCACTACAAATCCTTTGGACTGTTTTGAGGGCTGAAGCATATTCTTGAGTATGTTGAAGATAATGGCTGACCACTTCAGTTTTCTACCAGCCATGATAGCAGTCATCACATGGAACTTCTCCAAGGTAGGAGCAGCAAAAGAGCCTGCTTTGGCGAGTAGCCCCTTGGCCACTATGTCAGCCAGTAACTGGATTTCTGGCTTCAGTTCTTTCTTGACGTCGGAAACCTTGATTTTTCAGCCATCAGCAGATATGAGTGTCTGCATCTCCTCCACATCAGAAGTTTTCACATCAAAAATGTTGTCCAAGCCATCAGACGGTAGTTGGAAAAGATTGCAGAAAGAGTCCTCTTCGATAATCAGCAGCTGGCTGTTGATGGTTGTAGTGATTTTTTCGTCAGCAAAGATGAAGTTGTTAGCATAAAAGTCCTGAATCTCCTTAGGATAGATTTCTTGGGATGAGTATCCCACAAATGTCTTCAGTCCGGCTGGTTCGAGCTTCAGAAAAACTTCTTTGATAGCTGCGTCCTTAACTGATAGGACTGAATCAAAATCAATAGCCATAGCATTGAGAATGAAGGTTGGGACTTGGTTTGCCAATGGTGAAATCTTGAAAGTCTGCGAGAAAAAGCTTTGAGTATGTGATTTGCTCTGTAAATTTTTATGCGCATAAAAGAAGACTGAATTGAAATGGGGTCAAGTACATATATGTGTGACTGTTCAAATTTTTGGACACGTGTCAGTCCAAGATAAAATCGTGTGTGCATGCAGTGAAAATGTGAACAGAAGTGTAATGGACTTCGTGGGGACACGTTTCAAATTACTATTTATTGAAAGACATTTATTAAATGCGTAAATATCTGTCACATCACTTGATATGTAATACTTAATACCTAATCATTTAACGTACGGATAATATCAGTTACGTCTTCAACTGAATGTTCAGTTGAGTACTGAATCTCTTCAGTTGAAGACGTACCGATTATTGTCTTATCAGTTAACCAATTAAATATCGACATTCCCCCTAAATAGATGCATATTATATTCAGGAAAAAGAAATGACTGTTATAATAATGCGTAATTATAAAAGAAATCTTATTCTCAGAAGATGAATCGTCAGGAGTAATGATTGCGCTTCTTCAGATGACTAGAAACTTTGTCTATAAATAAGAATAAATGAGTTAGTCACAATATCACTTAGAAGCATATCAGCAGATAAGATAGCGATGGATGTAGGAGGAAGTTCCATCCAGCCAGACTTAGCTGAAGAGTTCATGCACTAAGCTGTGGCTTCAAAGAAGCTAATTGGGAGGACAGTCTTTGAAAAGATATTGTTGTCCTGGATGAAAATCCAAGACCTCCAGTCCTTCTCTGAGGGAGGACTAGTTGCTACCCCTAAAAGGGTGGCAACTTTGAGGAGGTATCGGCGGTGTCTTCAGGTCGCTGATAATGTAGACATCTTCACTGATGAAGGTGTCTACCTTCTGCTTCTCCTCAAGGAACGGAAGAATCTGAGAAGGATTGCCTTCTCAGAAAACTCCACGAGGACCTCCACCGGAGGAATAACCATGTGGTTATCCTCCGGGAAGTTCGTAGTGAAAAAAAAAATCATTTGTGTACGCTCCGTTTATAATAAATAAACTTTTATTTAGTTTACTACTGTCTTTCTCTTTCTACTTTTTATTTTCTGCATACAAACTGGTGACAACTGAATAAACAACAAGACAATAAAATAAAGAGAATAATAGCAAGACAAATCAATTAAGCCAAGAATATTTCGAAAGTAAGAAAACTTAGTCTCGGGAAGTGGCTTAGTGAAGATGTCCATAGCTTGTTGTTCAGTTGAAATGTACTTCAGCTTTATTTCCTTCTTCAACGCATGATCTCTGATGAAGTGATGTCTGACATCGATATGTTTGGTCCTGGAGTGATAAACTTGATTATATGTAATCGCAATTGTACTTGTATTATCACAAAAGATTGGTTATTCTTTTGCAATGACTCCATAGTCTTTCAGTTGTTGTTGAATCAAGAGCAGTTGATCACAGCAGCTTCCAGAAGCAATATATTCTGCTTCAATTGTGGAAGTTGCTATGGATGTTTGCTTCTTGCTGAACCATGAGATCAGTCTATTTCTTAGAAACTGACATGATCCACTGGTGCTTTTACGATCAAGCTTACATCCTACATAATCTGCATCTGAATATCCAACTAAATTGAAAGAAGAGTCTTTAACATAACATAGGCCCAAATTTTGTGTGCCTTTAAGATATTTCAATATTCGTTTGGCAGCTAAATAATGCGATTGCTTAGGATCAGCTTGAAATCTTGCACACATGCAAACAACAAACACAATATCAGGACGACTAGTAGTTAGGTATAATAAAGAGCCTATTCCTCTGTAAAGTTCCATCTCGACTGATATTCTCCCTTCATCTTTATCTAATTAAATCGATGATCTCATGGGAGTGTTTGCAGCAAAACATGTCTCCACGCCAAATTTCTTAAGCAGTTCCTTCGTGTATTTTGTTTGACTGATAAAAGTATCAGCCTCCAGTTGCTTCACTTGCAGTCCAAGAAAGAATGTCAGTTCACCCATCATACTCATCTCGAACTTTTCCTGCATTAACTTGGAAAATTTCTCACATAATATGAGGTTAGTTGACCCAAAAATAATATCATCAACGTATATTTGCACAAGTAAAATATGATCATTCTTTGAAAATTTGAACAGAGTCTTATCAACTGATCCAATAGTAAAATCATGATCAGTTAGAAATTTTGAAAGGTTTCATGCCAAGCTCTTGGAGCTTGTTTAAGACCATATAGAGCTTTGTTCAAATGATAAACATGATCAGGAAGAGAATGATTAACAAAACATGATGGTTGTTCAACATATACTTCTTCTTGCAACTGACCATTTAGAAATGCACTTTTGACATCCATTTGGTAGACTTTGAAGTCTATATATGAAGCATAGGCAAGGAACATTATGATTGCTTCCAGTCTTGCAACTGGTGCGTATGTTTCATCATAATCTATTCCTTCTTCTTGCCTATATCCTTGTGCTACAAGCCTCGCTTTATTGCGCACAACAGAACCATCTTCGTTTAGTTTGTTTCTGTAAACCCACTTCTTACCTATAATGGTTTTAGATATTGGTCTTGGAACTAAGTTCCAGACATTGTTATGGGTAAACTGATTTAGCTCTTCTCGCATAGCATTTATCCAGTTAGGATCAGCAAGAGCATCTTCAGTTTTCTTTGGTTCAAGTTGGGAAACAAAAGCTGAATGAATAAATAAGTTTAACATTTGATTCTGAGTTCTTACCAGATCATATGGATTACCTATTAGCAATTCTGGTGGATGTGATTTCTTCCATCTGTATTCAACATTTGTTTCATCCATCTCAGCAACTGTTTCAGTTGGCAACTGAATATTCTCTTCAGTTTCAGTTGGTGCTGCTTCAGTTGGTAATTGAATATTATCATTTGGCTTAACCAACTGCTTATCAAGGACAATCTCTTGTACCACTGATTGATCCAGCATTTCTGGTTCTGGTGTTTGAAGGATATTTCGATTTATATGATTTTCTTCTTCATTATCATCCTCCAAACTTGTATCTGTAAAGTTATCAACTAGTTCAACTGGATCAGTTGGCTTATCAGTTAGCATAGATTTATCAAATACAACATGAATAGACTCTTCGACATTCAAAGTGCATTTGTTAAATATTATGTAAGCTTTACTAACTGATGAATAGCCAAAAAATATTCCCTCTGCAGATTTAGCATCAAAAGCTTTTAAATTATTTTTGCCATTATTGAGAAGAAAACATCTGCAGACGAATATTTTGAAATAAGAAACCAAACTTTTATGTCCATGTCAGATCACATATGTCATTTTCAAATGATTTTTATTAATCATTGATCTGTTCTGAGTGTAACACACAGTGTTTACTGCCTCTGCCCAAAACCTCTGAGAAATACCAGAATCAACAAGCATTGTTGTAGCAGCCTCTTTAAGGGTTCGATTTCTTCACTCAGCTACACCATTTTGCGGAGGTGTTCTAGCTGCTGAGAGCTCATGCTTGATCCCAATATTCTCTAAAAATTGAGAAAGATTTTGATTGATGAATTCAGTCCCTCGATCGGACCTTATTCTGTCAATACCAACTGGTTTTTCATTTAATAATCTTTTGAAAAGCTTAATAAGTTGAACAACAGTTTGGTCTTTTGATTTAAGAAAGATAACCCAAGTAAATCTTGAAAAATCATCAACGATCACCAAGGTATATTTCATTCCCCCCTAAACTCATGACTTGTATAGGTTCAAAAAGATCCATATGTAACAGTTCTAAGCATCTAGAGGATGATTTACTACCCTTGTTTTTAAATGAAGATCTTACTTGTTTATCAAACTGAAATGCTGAACAAATTTTATTTTTTGAAAAGTCTATTTTGGAAAAACCAGTTACAAGATCATGATTACTAAGATAAGCGATAGAATTAAAGTTTAGGTGGTTCAACCTTTTATGCCACAACCGATTTTTAGATGATATAGAAGCTATAAAAAAAATTGGTGCATTAGGTTGATCAATCCAACTGAATTTGTAAGTATTTCCACAATGATTGCCAGTTAAGATAATCTCATCAGTTGAGTTTCTAACTGTGCAAGTGTGTATGTTGAACTGAAATGAGAAATTATTGTCTCGTAACTGACTGATGTTTATCAAGTTATACTTCAAATTCTTAACTAGTAACACATCTTTGATAGAAAAGTTACCATGGATAAGCTTACCCTTACCCACAGTTTTACCTTTAGAGTTGTCTCCAAAGCTGATGTTTGGACCAATGTATTTGATCAGTTGGGATCTCAATTTTACATCCCATGTCATATGTCGCGAGTATCCACTGTCCAGATACCGGATTGAATCTTTGTTTGTACCTGTCACCTGCAATGACACACAATGAATAATTTTGGTGCCCATATCTATTTGGGTCCTGAACTAATTAGTCTTTTAGGAACCTAGACTTGGATTAGTCTAACTGACTTTCCAGTTGCTGTATTCCAAATGGTTTTTCCCAGCTTGTGTGTGCTTGGTGTGTTGTGTGCAGATGAAACAATATGTGCTTTAGCCTTGTTTAGCTGGTTGTTCAACCGATATCTTTTCTGAACTGGCTTGCAGTTATGATAATTGGAATAGCCATTTGAAGAATTATTGTTGTACCTTTTAGGTAACCAGCTACGTGAAACATTTGAAATTTTGGGGCTATAACCAATTCCATACCTTTTATTCTTGTTCTTATTTTCAATATGCTGTTCAACTGGTCTACTTGGCTCTGGTTGTTCTTGTACCATGACTGATTTGAAAAAGTGAATTTATTTCCCTTTGTCTTTGTTTAGTTTTGGCTGAGTATTACTGGTAGACGTCTCATCTTGGTTGCTGAACCCTAAACCATTTTTATCTGAGACTGATTTTTGCATATCTTGCATTTCATCTAGTGAAACTTATGATTTATTCAATGCCTGAATAAGCTCAGTTTGATTTGAATTCTCAAGCATTAACTGCTGAATCATAGATTGATTCTTGCTTCTTTCAGCATTCAGCTCAGCAATCTCTCGTTTAAGACTCAACAATTCAACTGATACGTCAGTTTCAGCTTTATTGTCATTGGGACTAGTTTGCTTTGCTTTGGCCTCTTCAAATGAGAAGGCTAGCTTGTGATACTCATTGACCATGTCATTTAATGTAGAAATAAGTTCATCACGTGTAAAGTCAATTGAACTAAAATCGAATACATGTTCACTGGTTGATTCTAGTTTTGTGTCATCAGCCATCAGACACTTTACTTCCTCATCATCGCTGGAGCTGTTCAAGTTCTCAGATTCTGATTCATCGATGTCGGATTCTGCCCATTTGGACTTGCTTTCCTCAGCTAGAAGCACTTCATGTTTCTTTCTAAATGATTTCTTATCATCCTTAGATCCTCTTTTGTGCTCATAATATTTCTTTCCCATTTCAGCTGAGCCTCGACTGTACTTCTTTGGATTAGTACAGTCAGCAATAAAATGTCCAGTTTTACCACAGTTGTAGCAAGCATTTGGTTCTTCCTTGGTGTTACTTCTATGATATTGTCTTTGAAAGGAGCCTTGATTTTTCCTCATAAATCTTTCAAAATTTTTGAAAAACAATGACATTGCGTCATTGCTTAAATGATAAACAGATCTTTCAACCGAACCAGTTGGTTCCAGTTTGACAGCAGTTAGGACAGTTGTGGCTGCGGGTGTAGAAGGTTCTCATTCTCTAGTTTGCAACTCAAACTCATATGCCTTCAGATAAGCAAATAGATCATGTAACTCAACCTTATTCAGGTCTTTTGACTCTCTCATAGCCATTGTCTTGACATGAATCGTCTGGCTTTCTTTTTTTTAAAACGTACTAGAAATTTTTTTTTTCAAACCTCACTAAGTCGGCCGAGTTGCATAAACACATGCATAAAATATTTTGGAACAATTTTAAAAATAAAACAACCAACTATATATTTGATAAATACAGCCCATACTATAATATCTCAAAAACCTCTCAAAACATAAATATAAGTCATAAAATATCTTTAACATAATTTAAAATCATAAATCATAAACTAGTGCTGAAAACTAGCGTCGGACCTCGGGTTATGTGCACCTTCAGTCCAGTAAAGTCAACCACCAAGACCTCCATTAACATATTCATAATCAATAGCACCTGCATCAATAAAACCTAGTGAGTCTAAAGACTCAACACGTCATATCCTTGATAACAAGTAATACATAATAAAAATCACATGCAACAGTGAAAAATACTGGTATTTAAAATATCGTTTTCATGAAGATGCGTAAACTTAAAACAAATCCATTTCCATAAACATTTTCACGATGCATAAACTTTAAATAAAAACATGTTCGTAAACATTTACATAAACGTTTTCATATCATCATAAACATATTAATATTCATATCATCATCAACATAAACGTATCCTCATCAACATATACATATTCTTTATTCTTTTCGTTGAATTCAGATCGTTAATTGTGACTTTCGTGTTCATCTACGTCTACGTCTACGTGTTGGGCGATGGATCCATCTACATGTAACCACAGTACTAGGCGCCGAGGACACCAGCAACACTCTCACCGGTCAACTGGGCCTTGGCCTTACGTATTAACATATTATCGTATACGTATACATATCCGTATCCAAGGAAACACGATCGTCGGGCTCCTACTGGGACCATAACCCTCACGAAATTTCCAACATATCATCGTATTAGTCACAATTACTTCACTTCCTTCAACGTTTCATATTCTCATCACTTTATAAAATCTAAACATGCATATAACGTTTTTCTTTTAAACCAAGCATGCAACATGCTTTTTAAATGTCTTCCTTAAATCATAAAAATCCATGAACATTTAAAAATCCTAATTTAACATATAAAAATCCTTAATAATTTAGAATAAACATTTTAACATCATAATTGTTGAAAATACATATTAAAATCATAAACATTTAAAATAAACATTTTAACATAAAAATCCATAAACATAATAATTCCATAAACATTTAAAATAATCTTTATAACATATAAAATTCCATAAACATTCATAACCATTAAAAATAGTCATATTAGCACATAAAACAACATTTAGGACACTGCCATGACGTTACTAATTTTTAGGTGTAAAATGACCGTTTTATCCTTGGACGTAGAATTTCACGTTTTTGACTTTTTCTTAATTTCATTGACTCTAACACATCCCAAATAAATATTTAAGCTTACGTAAATTTTCCCATATTTTTATTTAGCTTAAATCGATGACTTCTAAATTAATCTTTAAAGGTGACGTATTAATGCGTTTTAATCCCGAATTGAACCAAACCTTAATATAAAATTCTCAAATTAAAATCTTAGACTTTTAATAATTATTTAAGCTTAAACCTAATTTTTTATAATTTTATAAAGCTTAAAACTAGGCGTTTCAATTAACTCGTTAATTGACGTTTCGTGCGGCGATTAAATCCCGAATAAATCCAAAACTCATTATTTTGATCTCAAATTTTAAACATAATATTTTTATTATTTATTCTACCATTCCAAGTCATGAGCCACACCCGTAGACCCATGGATTCAATTTCTCTACTTTAATTTTCGAAATTGACACAATAGTGAACCCATGAGCCATCTCTCAATTTACTCGAGCCATGCCCAAACTGCCTCGAGCCAAACTCTAGCCAACCCATCTAGGCACCCTTTTGACAAAGCCCCAGCCCCTGCTTAAACTCACCTGGAATGTGACCCTGTACTCTGTGTGTGCGTGTGTAAGTTCCTTTGTGCATTAGGACTCTTATCTAGCCTAGGCCCCCTTCCAACCGAGCCTCCACTGAGCCCACATGACCCTCACCATCCCTGGACCACGCCCAGACCCTACCGAAACCAGCCCAAGCCCTGGACCCCGTGCACGAGCCGCCTGAAGAGGAACAGCAACCTACGCGCTACCCCTTTTCTCTCATAGTTCCATCTTTCCCTCCAGCCAGCAGCATCCCATGCCTCTCCAGCCCCTGGCCTGACCCCTTCCCATCCTCTTAGGACTCTGATGAACCACCTTGCCCATCCCCAACCCGAGCCGCAACCCCCTAAACAACATTTGATCGCAAGTTGCTTGGGGAGAGTCTCAACTTTCGTGGACTCTTCCCCAGCCTGAACCACGAGTCATAGCCATGCTAGGACTTTTCCTATGCCCTAGCCACGACCCTTAGGACCCAACCCCCAGACCTGGTCGAGCCCCAAGCCCCCATGCACCCTAGCCAAGTCCCTTGAATTTTTGTACAAGCCATGCAACTCACGGCTTCATCTTTCAGAAATTTGCTACGGTTCCAGCTCAATTTAATCTCGTTGCAGCATGTTGGGGTTGATTTAGGACTCTAAAACATGTGAAAACATCCTTCAAACCTATCCTAATCATGGCAGCCCCTTAACAACTTAATATTCATGTTTTTGGTTCATAAACCACACTTTAAAATCATATATGCTAGAAAAACGAAAATATAACAAAGTGTCCCTTTTTTTCATGCAAAACAATTTTAATTAATTAATATGGTGTGAAATATGAGAAAAGAAAGAAATATGGCGTGCCTTTGCGTATTTTACGCACGAAAATTCGACGGTGATGCGAAGAACGATGATGCGGAGACTATGCTGAAATTTCCTTCAAAAAGCTGAAGCTATTCTCCTTGGAGAATTACGTGTGTGCTGTGATTTTGCTTAGAAAGAAAGAGTTTGAAGGATTTGGAGTAGGGGAGGCGTGAGTTTGTGATTGTGTAGGGTAGGATTTTGAGTTTTAAATAATAAATAAAACACTAACCAAGGTTTAGGCCCATTAAGAAAATTAATTAGGCCCAATAGCCCATTATTCCTTAATTAGAATATTTAAAAGATTTAAAAATAATTTTGCTTAAATAAGTTTGTGAATTTATTAGTCGGGTTGCCAAAATGTTCGTATTTTTGTTGAAAATCCGACACCGATAAAAATTACGTCCCGACGTATAAATTCACCTCAAAACCCTTTATTTTTAAAAAATAAGAAAAATCGTCACTCTTAATTTAAATAATAAAAAATAATTATCTAATAAAATTATTTTCTATTTTTCAGCCCTCGATCTCCGTTCCTCGATCGCAACTCGAATATCCTTTAAAAATATATTTTAATGCAATCATGTAGAAAAATATATTTTAAACATGCAAATATGCACAACATAATTAATTCATGCAATTAAAACAATTAATTAAAATACAAGAGAATTTAATTACTCAAATGCATGTGGTTCGCGTGGACCTTTAAATTTTCGGGGCGTTACAATCTTCCTCCCTTAAATTGAATTTCGTACTCGAAATTCGCTTATCCTCGATAACCTAAAGTTTAGTCTCAGTTCTAGTATCCCAAAAATCCACGCTTCCGCTGCGCCACTATGATAAAACTTAAGTTCTAGAGTGTCCTTACTTCTCCTTAATTCTAATTAAATTTTCCTTCTAAATCTTTATTTTCAAGTCGCAACTTAAAAAGACCCAAATGACTTAGTGCTATTACTATTATAACCTCGAATTTCAATTTTTCTTACAATTTCCAATATTAAAAGATGGATGACCTTACGTATTGTATATTACTTTCCTTATTTTATACCCAAAATATTCATCAACCTATCAAATTTTAATCTTAAAATGCCAAACTTATCCACTAACGCTTAGATTTTCAAGCTTAATATTAATTCATCCTACAATACCTTTGATTTAAATTTCTTATTACATTATAATTAAGATATCTCAAGGTTCTAAATATCCTTACGAGCCCAACTCATAAAAAAATTCCTATCATTTAAACCATTAAATTCTCACTTATTGCAAAGCTAGTCCCCAAATTCCTTAACTTTTGCAAAATAAATTCTTAATTTCCTCAAAAATTATCCTAATTGGTCCTTAATTTCAAAATTCCTAAAGTTAACCCATGAGTTCTTGGCATTCTTAATTTCTTTCTACAGGTTTCCCATAACATAATTTCAATAAATTTAAACTTATTTATCTAAAAATCAATTCCTATAACCAATCGTACTTTTCATCAAAGTTAAAATCCCAATTTATACATTTTCTTACTTCCAAAGATAATCACAGTCCTCGAATCATTATTACTTATGAGTAATTTCCAAAAATTAATTCAACTAGTAACCACGAATCATAAATATTTTCTTTAGAAAATCTACATGTCCCAAAAGCATTCATAATATTCATGATTAACTTATCGTCCGAAAAATAGAACATTAATACTAAAATCCAAAAATCAGCATTTTCCAATTCCAACATGAAGCCAACATGCGTTGAAATAAAATAATTTCTTATTTCATATCGTATCACATATAAAAATTATAGAGCATATAAATCATTTATCCTCATAAAGCAATTAAGCATGTGACGTAAACATATAATTCATGTACTTATACAGGTAACATCATAAAATAATATAAAGTGAAAGGGGATCGGTTACGGTGACCGGAAGCGCAACGGAAGTTTAAAATTTTTATTTTTTCATAAGAAATTTTCGGCCACCTTGATTTAATGTGTAACAAATACAAAAACAACAAAATGTCATACATAGTGTGTTTAGAAAAATACCTATCAACCTCTTGAGGTTGATGATGGCTCCAACTAAGGTGTAAACACCTTAGCTCTTGTATGGCAAGAACTTCTACAAGCTTCCAAAGAGCACTCCTTGCTCTAAAATAAAGCCCACCACCAACTAGGTAGATCCCCTCATATTTTGCACTAGAAAAATATGAGGATTTTTCTTTGAGAAGTGAGTGTTTTCTCCAACCATTGAAGAACAAAAAAATGGAGAGAATGAATAGTATTTTCGGCCACTATTCATGCTAGGAGAGAAGGAGAGACATTTTTTTGGTTGTGGGAAAAGTTAAAGTAAAAAAGTTGCATGCCAAGCCTTGGTTATA